>NC_139235.1:93135514-93735514 GCF_977018435.1 Lepisma saccharinum
TCTCGATCAAGACTCTCCTTTCTCCCTGGCAATCTCTTATCACTCGGGAATTGCTGGCATTTTTGATTAAACAGCATTTTATTCCAGCTCATGTCACAGGCCCTAAACAAAATTAAGAAAAACATGTCAGTACTGTACTGTATTGTTTGAGATTTTTTTCTCAGATATATGGTTATGAGATTTAAAACCTTCAAGATAACGGTGCAGTTTTCCATATGGTACAATGCTATGCTGCTTTGAATTTACTAGAACTATTTCAATAGGTCTTCTTTTATCAAAATTTAGAAAGTAAGAAGTTGAATCGGAATTGGTTTGAATTTCCGAATTTTACCAATTCGACTACATGTTCCAAAATGTCAGTTTTGGTTGATAATCTTATACAGGATGTCTACCTGTCAAGAAATAGTCAAGAAATTATGCTTCTGGTCAAGAATTTTTGCTATTTTTGACAGTTTACTGAATTTACATTGCCATGTACCTGTACTGGGATTTGATAAAATCAAATATTTGGAAATCTAAAATTGTATTGAGTTGTGGTTATTATTTCTTCACTTTGTTTCTTAAGTATTGCATTTTTGTATGCATGAAGTTTTGTAAAAATATTAAATTATATGGCCATTCCCCATTCAGGATGAAGTCTGAAGCATTAATTTTTACATGCATTAATAATTCAAGCAAGTCTAAATCTCTTGTTATAGTACAGCTTCAATTTACATCTTAACTAACCTTGTGGTAGTTTTTTTTTCATTGGATAGAAATATATATTTTCATAATTTCCAACTATATCTACCTATAAGAAGGGGGCGATTAAATAAATGTTAACAAAAAGGGGGAAAAGTTCTTGAAAAAGTCGGAGTTTTGAATCTGTAATTTTGGTAGAAACCCTGTTATATGACCTCAGTGGCAGAGTGATTAGTATAGCATGCTACAATGCCATGAATCCCGGCCTGGGTGTTATTTGTGAGTATCCCTTCATCACTCATCCTTATCTTCGCTATTAGCGAAAAGTGGCAGTTAAGGCAAAGCAAAATAACCCAAATTGGTCAATCATATACAGGGTGATTCAGAATTCCTATTACACACTTCTAGGGGTTGTAGAGGGGACTTAGTAGATCAAGTTTTGAGAAGGAACCCATGCCCGGAAACATACCGTTTTGGTACTACACAGATGACGAGATCACATCTCCCGCTTCACGGTAGGCAACCCACATTGACGGAGGGCGACGTCTTCAGTCACCTGATGTCATGTGTGCTGTTTCCAACGTCCTCTGTTTACAATCCAGTGTGCTTTGAACTATTGCTATTCAGTCGTTGCGGAAGGCAGTACAGTATGGTTGAATACACGTTTGCTGAGAACACCGACATTGTTAATTTACGGCGAAGCTGGACGTAATGGTAGAGCTGCGCAACATCTGTATACAGAGTGTTTTCAACATCATGACGCTCCATCACAGACCATTTTTGCCCGAACAACTTCTGCAACGACTGAATAGCAACTGACGTGAAGGTCGAAGCACACCGGATTGTAAACAGAATGTTGGAAGCAGCACACATGGCATCAGGTGACTGAAGACGTCGCCCTCCGTCAATGTGGGTTGCCTACCGTGAAGTGGGAGATGTGATCTCGTCATCTGTGTAGTACCAAAACGGTAAGTTTCCGGGCATGGGTTCCTTCTCAAAACTTGATCTACTAAGTCCCCTCTACAACCCCTAGAAGTGTGTAATAGGAATTCTCAATCACCCTGTATATCATAGATCACCTTCATCCTATCCCTAGTTGAGATGTAATTTGTTACAAGGTATTTATCACGCTACGAGACCAGGGTCCCGGTTTCGAATCCTGGCCTGGGTATGGATATTTGTGAGTGTCCATTCATCAAAGTAGCACAAAAGGCAAAGTAAAATGAAGCCAATAAATCTTACAAGGTATTTGTGTAAATTTGATGCTAATTATAAGTTAGTGCAAATAAGAAATTCAATACTATTAATCGTGCTTATAGGAAAGACGTGAAGGAATTCTTAGATCTGAGAGGATGCACTTGGGCCTATAGCAGTGAGGAGTCCCTGAGTGCAAATGCATGTATTCTGCACGTGTTGAAGCAGCTTGGGGAAAATGCATCATTCTTTGGAAACAAGCTCAGTGAGTAGAAGCTTCTGAATGGTGGGCTGTTACACTATTAGTAAATGGTTTGGTTTGGTTTGAGTTGGTGTTTTAAGTCCACTTTGTGCACATTAAGGCTAATCGGGACTGGACCTACAGTTTAAAGTGGAATCCGAACCACTATGTGCTTCCACCGGGTATCGAACCCGGGACCCCTTGATTACAAGGCGATATTAGTAAATGGAGTTCGAAATTTATTAATAAGTTCTTGAATTGTGAAGTACTTCCTGTTTGACAGATGTTAACCCTGGAACACTAGCACGTTCGCATATTACAGTATAACTGGCATTCCATAAATTTTACGTACACGAACAATTGATTTTCAACACAACCTCTACATCATAAAACAAAATGATGATTCTTTTTGAACATTATTTTTCCATTTTCCTTATATTGGGGTTTTATTCTTCATTTTTAAATATAAAAATATTTTTTTAAACATAGAATGTTATAAAAGAATGTCTTGATTGACAAGCCCGTACGTACATTAAGAATGAAGGCGAAAGGTTCAAACAACGAAAGACAAACAATAATAAAAGTTTTAACACTGTAAATAAGGAACGAAGGTAGTTTAAAAATCTTAGAAGAAAATAGTGCATGTCTTTAAACTCCTTCAAAATTGAACTATCTATTCAAATTTTGCATTGTGCGAATTACACTTTTAGCAAATGTTAAAATATATATATATAAAAAAAAAAAAAGGTAAAGTGTTCCCCTGTGCATAGCACCACGCCATGAAGGCGTATAGGGGGTGTGGGGGTAACGCCCCACACTTTCTTGATCCGGTCGTGAGTGAGGGTGATGTGATCAGCATCACGCCCCTGACCACCTTTACCCCCCAGGGTTTCCCCCAGGTACCCATGTTATTCGACGTTGGGTTGGCGCCGGGGCCGCTTCCACCGTTAGAAAAGTTCCCGGATTTGAACCGGCCGGGGATCGAACCCGGGACCTTGAGCATGGTAGTCAGACGCGTTACCGACTGAGCCACCGCGGCCACAAAATAAAATATTTTTATATTAATAAAAATATAAAAATATTTACCATTGAACTATCCAAGTCAAATTTACGAATGTCAAAATTACGTGAAAGATTTTTCTAGTTTTACTAGAACTATATAAAATTGATATGAAGATGATCAGCACTTGCACCCTCTTTACCACAGTGCTGCCTTAGGACTGACAGACTGTTCGAGGCACTGCTAGGTGGAGGGAGAGTAGATGAGAGGTGGAAAGTAGGGAAGGGAATGAAAGGCAAACCCCACGCAAATTTTACATATACTAGTGTTCTAGGGTTAAATGATGAAACCAAAGTGCCATACCTAAGATTTATTTTTCCTTATTTTGCAGTTTTTATACTTAAATGTCAGGTGAGAAATTTGCATTATGGCAGAACACACTTTGGCTCTTTAAAAGCAGCAAGGGTGCAAAATTCCATGTTGTGTCCGTCTTATCTAAATCTGCATCTTTTCCAGTTGTTTTTTTCTGCTCTTTGAATGTTTCTGATGGTTGACCCTAACTCGTATATTTCATTATTTCTAAATATTCTGAACGGTAATGGTCCAAATGTTTTAATGATTTCTCGCAAGTTTTGTGAGAGTATTAGGAAGTGCTTTAGAATACAGGAAACTGTTGTGGGAGGAATTGTTAAGAGTGGACAAACTAATTAGCACAGCTAAAAGCTTCACTTACTGTTAACTACCGGATAATTTGTGTTTTGAAATGTAGCTTGTGGGCGCTTTTTGGTTTCCAGTCTACTTGAGCATAACTTTTTGCTGATTTTCATGCAAGGCTTGAATCAGGTTTTGTGCTTGAGACCAGAGTTTACGTGATCAAGTATTTAAAACATTTCGTTATTTTAATGATAATAGCTCTAAACTTGACCTGCCTAACCTAACAAAGAAAGCATTTGTACTGAACACAACTTCAATTGTCGGCTGACCTTGAAGACTATTTCTGGACCTTTCTGGTCCCCAATCATTTTCGGGGGCATGTGGTCCAATGGGTGTCAACAAACTCAGTTGCGAAGTAAAAGCTGAAAGGATCACATCGCTCTCCTGAAGCAACGTTGCCAAGCGTACTTCTGTTTTCGCCAGCTGTCTTTATATGGATGTTTATCCGCCTGCATTCTGACCTGTGGGTGGTCCTTCTGGAAACTTTGTCGTTCGGGACCGTGTGTGCAGTTGTACCATTAACCCCCGCTGATTTCTGGTGCTGACAACACCTTTGCCCGAGAAGATTCTTTCTCGCTTTACGGTACATTTGGCAACATGTGATGTAACCAGTGCTCATTTGTTTCATCCCACGAACAACATTTGGTACCTTGTGACTCGAAAATGCTCTATCTGAGTCTAAGAAAATTCAGCTGATCGCTGATTTGCTGTTTCCCAGCTGCCAGTTGGAGTTGCATTCAGTATAGCAACAAAATACCCCTTTGCACTTCACGCACGCAAAGTAGATGGCAGAAGCAATCTGTATCCAAGACAATAGTAAATGAATATACGGAAGGAAAAAATCATTCACTAGAAAATGTGCAGTAAGCAATCACTAATACTCTTGAGATGTGTGTTAAACATACATAAATTAGAAATTGAACCATGTAAAGAATGCCAATGCATTCTTAATGCAATAAATTCAGAATTAAACAATCTGAACGTGGACCTTCTGAAACAATTTTAAATTGTGATTTACACATCTCTGGTACAACCATATTTTCTTCATGTTCTGATGCTACAAACTTGCGTCTATACAAAAGGTGCAATTTTAATTGTTTCGGATTCAAAGCAATATATATAAATTGCTCATAATTGAAGTGAGATATTCATCTAGTAAGTACCTAACCAGGATTTGTGCCATGAAAAATATAAAAGTTGTATCACAGGAGGAAAATAATTTTATATGTAAGTCAAAGTTCACACAATGAACACTACAATTGGCAAATAATTTTAACTTGAAATTGTTACATTATTTCCATTCATCTAGGCTGGTACGGAGAGCCAATATGTAGTTACATTTGGTTTGTGTAAGTGTAAAAAAAAATATTGCTGGTAGCTTATAGTAATAACGAATAATTTTCTCTTGAAGGGTCTGGTTCTCATCTTAATTCCGTCCAGATGGTGCTAACGAAGACAGCAGAAGCAGCGGCTGTGGATGCAAACACGTTGGCATACAACAAGAAGTACTTACAGGATGGGGGGAAGGACATTGTGGTGTTGGAGAGCTTAGGCCCTTTTCCTCCGTACCCCATTGTGATCAACAAGAGGCTGCCAGGTAAGCTACTTATTTTGAGGATCAATATGTGTAAACTGTTTTGCCATAATATTCAGTATGTCCCAAAATGATTATCAGGGTTTCATAGGTGTTTAATTGCCTTATACAGTGCCTTTTTCAGTCGATTCGCTCGTGGAACTGCAGCTAGCTCGGCGGGAAGTAAGATCGCATCTTCCAGGATTTAGACCCACAGCTGTATGCTGATTTGCCACTGGACACATCAGTGATTCATAATCCATATCCAAATAGCTAGTGTCTAGTTTGCACGCATTTGTGAAGTGTTAAGGTGTTAACAAGTGTTTTAGATTGTTTTATTTTAGTTTACGTATTGCTGGTGCTTTTCTGCAGGATGCTACGCTATTACGAATTCTTGTAGGGAAGTTAAAATAAGTTTTGCAGCAGAATTCCCAGATGTTCCTGTTTCACATAGAGACATTGTTTGGATACTTGTGAACACATTTAGGTAATCAGGGTCTGTTCTTGATAAGAAGCGAAGGGTAAAATGACGTGTGCTTAATGAGGAGAAACGTTGAAGTATGATCAAAAATCCCCCCCAGTGCCTTGCACAAAAAACAGTAATTTTCATGATGTCTGCGTGGCGAGCTACCAAGCTTTCAAACCTGAAACCATACATTAGAAGATTTGAAAGAAAATATCAAGAGAGAAATGGAAGAAATTTTGGAAGAGGAACTGATAGGTGTTAGCGAAAATTTCCTTTAAAAATGCCGTAAATGTGTGGATGCAGGAGGGCATCATTTCCCAACCCTCGTGTAACCAGGCACGTGCTCATTTTAATTGCAACTGTCAATGTAATTGTTTGAGCTTCTTTCATTACATAGCTAGCGGATCCAGTTACGCAGATATTGCATCCTGTTTGGCGGCAGGTGCGATCTTACTTTCCGCTGTGCTAACCGCTGTTCCACGAGCGACTCGACCGAGAAAGGCACTGTATGTGGTGTACAAGGACAAAGCTTATATGGGAGTAAACAACAACTCGACAATTATACAAAGTGTACCTTATAAATGTTCAATGTGAGCACTTTTTGTGACATGGCGCCCATCCATCCGGTAGTCCAATTCATCCCAAACACTTCATTCGTCACACTTGGCTGTCCAAAACATCCAGTTGTTTGAAGCTTATTAAACCATTGACGAATGTTGTTATCGGATGGAATATCACCCACATCGCAGTCGAAAAGCTCACTGAACTGAAACAGCAGAACCACATCTTGCAAATTCAATGACACAAAAGGACGTCTGCACGCCTTCTTGTAATACACCTACGCCACTGTGACTGATGGGAAACAAATGACAAGCGCTCAGGGTAGCAAACTTCCACAGCATTCACCTTGATCTGTTGAAACTCTTGAAACCCTGATAATCATTTTGGGGCATTGTGTATGTTGAAAGTAAAGAGGCTCTGTCATCTGGAATTGCAATACTAAAATGTGTTATAAGTAGGGAAACAAATTTATGGTAAATAAAAACTGAGGAGAGCGGTAAATAAAATGTTAGATCAGCGGTATATACTAGCGGTGTTAAAAAAAATGGCACACACTTTTTCATCATGAGAGGAAACAACATACAAAAGAGCTATAAATTGATAAACTACTTCATTTTTATATACTGTACACATACACAAGTACTTAGATTTCAACTGTAATTGCCAGATTGGGTGGGACAAGGATAGTTTACTTTTCTCGCTAGACAAGGCTTAGTATTTAGAGGCCATATGTGATGTGATCGAAGATAAAACGTTCTTCAGCTGCAAGTGGTAGGAAACTTTACGCAAATGTATCGTTACAAATCGACAGTTTGCACGCACAACCTCGATTGCCAGTTTTTGCGTGTTTTCTACTTAATTTGATGATATTTCACGGTTATTTCGCGAAAAATAGTTCATTTTGTGGAAAAGCACACATTTCGCATTACTTCGCGAATAAAACTCATGCATATTTCATCATTGGGGGTGTAGTTACGTGCAGAATGTTCAAAATTGCATCTTTTTTTCACATTTCGCGATTTCGCGCATCGTGAAAATTCAATGTCCCTAGTTATAAGGAATGCTGGTATGTGTCTGATCATGCTACTATATATTGATTTGGAAAAATCAATTTCATAGGTTGATAGACAATATTTAAAAACATAAATTCATGTTGAATGAAATCCCTACGATGTATAAAGACAGTGGGGATGGAACTTCAATTTGGCATTTTTCTGAGCCCCCAAAAAAAAGAAAAAAAATGTAAATTGTGGGAAGCCAAGAGAGGAGGAGGTCATCAAAGAAGGCACAATTGAATTTGGGGAATATAATGTATCAAGAAGTATTCTAATATTGCAGAAAAAGTAATATGAAATCATAATAGAAAAATCAAGATGTGCAGTTAAAATCAATTACAGAATAACCACACCTCTGGGGAAGATGACCACTTTTTAGCTGTCGCCCATTAAGCCATGCAGTAGCGCCAACTTTTGAGAAATGTTCTCAGCGTAATACATGTTTTTGCTTAGTTTAGTCTTAGTCTTAAGTACCTGTTTCAAAGATAACAGCTTTTTTGAGAGCCTAAACTGGGAAAGAGATGAAAAAAGTTGTAAATTTTTATCACTTTTAATTAGAGCTGAGCCGATAATGATACCATGATCGATACCGATGCCGATACTTGTATAATTACAGTACAAAATAACAAAGGTTAGTTACAGAGTGGTGGTGTTTTATCCAGTGTTTCTAGGAAAATGTATGGAACTTCCTGTGCTGGTCTCCCAGTCTGTCACAAGGAAGGGTGAACGAACTTTTAAAAATGACAAATGTTGAGGCGAGCTGTTGCCTTTGCCCGCTTTTTTAGTCACTGAAAATCTTTGGTTTGGGTAAAACAAAATCAACCGATACTCATCGATGCAGTATCGGCTCAGCCCTACTTTTAATTCATATATCAGTGCATGTTGGTAAGATAGACTAACTTACATTTTAACATGGAGATCATGACTTAACGATCCATAGGGCCTCCCCGATGGTGCAGTGGTAGGGTCGCCGCCTTGTAATGAAGGGATCCTTAGTTCCATACCCGGTGGAGGCACATAGTGGTTCGGATCCCATTTTAAAATGTAGGTCCAGTCCCAATTAGCCTTACTGTGCATAAAGTGGACTTAAACACCAACTCAATCAATTAACGATCCATATTTGAGGGCCCACTACCACAGACAAATTACTGTTATACGTGTACTACTGGGCTTCGAGTGTATACCACTCAATTTGTCTGTTTGAGTGTTTTTGTTTGAGCAAAGAAGTTCTTAATATCTTACACTATCTAGTGTTGTCCGTTCAAACTATTTAGTGCTTGAGCAAAAATGCTCTTAGTGCGGCATTGTAATCTAAATCTAGGTTCAGTGGAAAATAAAACTTCGATTTACTTGAAGACCCGTACAACTAGCTATATTCTGAAGAGTTTTACCCTTTTTTGTCCTCAGCTTCATGTAAGAAGAAGCTGCACCAGGCATTCCTGGATGTGATGCAGCAGAAGAAATGGGCACAGCGACTAGAGCCATACGGAATACTGAAGTTCGTTCCTAACACACCAGATGCATACGAAAAGGAGAAGGAGATCAGAGAGGCTGTGAAGGGGACAAGTATAACGTTGCGATATTATTGATCTCTGCCTACAGCATCCCTTCATGTAGGAGATGCTCATATAATCCCAGGCAGTTCAAGTCAGAAAAGTTCAACAAGTACATAGAGGGGTCAGCATAATTCAGTTTACCGAAAATTTAAACTATGAATAGAAATATAAATTACCTGTTACAACAACTGCTCAAAATGGCCACCGTTGTTTTCGATGCACTTATAACAACTTTTTGATACTGATTTGCAGATGCTATTACACTATTGTGATGTGAATATTTCTGAAAAATTAAGTTCTATGAGTTCTTTCAAGTGTTCCAAATCTCGTAGTGTCATGGCAAAAACTTTCGTAAAGTGTTGGCAGCATTTGAACCAGTGATTTATTTATGCACTCCGCCCAAATTTCCTCAATAACCCCCTAAAAGTTTTAGCAAAGGCCCTATTTATGGTGCTTTTGGCTTTAAATTTATGCTTACACCCCCCTAAATATGAACTTAGACCCCCTAGATGGAAAATTCTGAATAAACCCCAGATTTGAACAATGCCATACTGCCAAGGAACATTCGCTGTTCTATAGAAATCTTTCTGTTCATCTTGATGTGACCAAATGAAAATGGTTCGTCTGTACAATCACAACACACTCGCATGCGCACCACTAAAGTTTCCAGGGACAAAGACAGACACCTAACTTTCCAAGAAACAGGTCATTGCTAGTGGAGAGTCGTCATAGAATGAAGGGGGTCGTGAAGGTGCATTGGACTCCATCCGTCATGTCGTAGGGTGCAATGGTAAACTGACTTATGCCAACCCATGTAGAAAATATTTCAGAAAGCCTTATTAGCCCCGTCTAGTTGGGTTGCACGATGCAACACAGAGTCGTCTAGTTCGTTGTTTTGGAGTCAAGTAGTGTATTTGATGTCTGCACTACCTTCCGGACCGGTGTGTATGTGGCGTATTATCACGTGGTGCAGGCTAACTAATCAAATGACAGTTTAAAGCAGCAAACAGGCATTTGTTGAATCTTCTGAACTTGAACACCGCTTTCCGTCTAGTTGGTTGAACGTAATTTCCTTGCACCACTCTGACACTGGATACACCTGCACTGCACCGAGTGCCACGTCCTCTCACGTGAGCATCTACCAGCTTAGCACAGGGTAGAAACGATGAGATACCTCTGGGTACAGATCAGGGTGACTAACACTACGAATATGTGGAAAGAAACAATAGATTTAACCCACTACGGAAGGTACAATTCGTCATATATTCTTGAATAATCATGTACAAATACTAGATGACTTTGGAAAATCTTTTCATACAATATTTTCTTCTATTTTTATTTCTTATTAATTGTAGCCAATCTTCTTCTTTGGGCTTCTTCTTCTTGTAATCGCTGAGGCTTCTTCTTCTTGTAATCGCTGAGGCTTCTTCTTCTTGTAATCGCTAAGGCTTCTTCTTATTATTTTTATTGCTAAGACTACTTCTTCTTGTAATTAATAAGGCTTCTTCTTCTTGTAATTACTAAGGCTACTTCTTCTTGTAATTACTAAGGCTTCTTCTTGTAATTAATAATGATTCTTCTTCTTCTAGTTAATAATGCTTCTTCTTCTTGTAATTACTAAGGCTACTTCTTCTTGTAATTACTAAGGCTTCTTCTTCTTGTAATTATTACATATTGTGTATTTTTCCTTCTGTGGGCTTGTTTGTCGATCTTATCCAAGTTTACGTAAATATTAATCGATCACACAGACAAACAAAGAGAAAGGGGTTAGTTAAAGATCGCCGCCTGGCCGGCGCTAACCTTAACTTGGAGCTGCAATAGATGCGCCTACCAAAAGTGCTTGGGTGCTGCCGTGAGGTGGCGCTTCACCTGGGAAAAACAACCCAAAAGCCACACGAAACTCTCAGTTCGTGGGAACAGAAAAAGACACAAAATCGAAATTGCAATTCGACTTCTTTACTTTTGTATATTAATCTCTTATGTCATTACTGAATGATAATTCCCCTTTTCTCCTTATTTATATCCTGTGATTATGTTAAACTTATTTATTTATTTCCTTATAATTAGTATTAATATATACAATCGTTATTTCATCACATCTGCTCTTTCCGTTGTCTCTATTTACAATCGTATAAGTTCTCCTGGGTGGTGCCATCTCTTACCCACTTTCCAAACTGATTTATGCAGCATCTTTTATAACCGTTGTTCCTCTTGCCTGCTGCCATCGATGGTCCTTTATTTCAAAGAATAGCAACGCAGTTTGTGTACGTGACACGAGTGTCAAAAATTGCAGCCAACTATATGGGACTAATGAGTTGGTACTAATTTTCCATCTTAATATTTTACCTCATTTTATGGTTTTTTTTAATTTTAACCTACCTTGTATTCATGTTCGGGAATAAATTCTTGTATAGTTTCACTTGTCGGATGAAAATTGGTTAGTGGAACTTTTCTGACTTGATTTTTTTTTTTTTTTGTATGCATTCCATGATAGGTTGGCTGATGTGGTTTCCCATTATATGTGCCATGAATGTAACTACCATATCAGCCAGTCTGTTGAATATTTTATTGTTTAGATATATTTTATATGAAATCTCATTTCAGATAATTTAAGGAAACAAAAATATGCTTAAAACAGTTGAATAATACTTGTTGTCAATGCACTATATATTTTATGTAAAGATTTCACAATTTTATTTGGTTAGCATTATTGGAAATTAAGCAAGTTTTTGCTTCCTTACATTAATCTGTTTTTGTACTTTTGTATTCAAGGCAATATAAAATAATTGTTTTTGTATACAATTTTTATATCACAGCCTTTACACACCAGCGAGTTCCAAGAAATAAAAAAAACACTGTAGATGCTGAGGCCTATATTGTAAAATATTTAAAAAGTATTTTTGATAATTTCTAGTTTACCTAGGAATAGAAAAAAACATATCCCAGATGATGAAACAGTTGTATATTGTGTTGATCTCTATATGTAATTTATAGAAGTGATTCCACCAGTCCTTCTTTCATATGCATTTTACTGATCTGAAATATCTTTCTAGTAGTTGCATAAAAAGCAAATGTTATAATAAGAGTTAAATATGCTTTTAATATTGGGTACTGCGTAACTGAAATATTTAAAAAAGCATTGATATTGAGGACCTATTATTGATGTTAAAAGATATCTTAAATCAGATTGCCTGAAATAAGACTTGATTTCATTATATCATGTTACAAATTTGTGGTGCAATCTTCAAAAGCATTTCAATTTTAAATGTTCAATCCTTTCTCTTATGGCTGCCAATGTAGAGCAAAAAACAAATATATTAATGGAGATACATTAGTTAAAAAATAATGGTAAAAATTTAAATCGGGTAATAAAATGTCATGTAATGTGTTATTTGATATATTTTCCATATTTTGTTTCATAAGAGGTAAGTCGAATGCCTTATAATCAGGATTTGTTATTTTGTTTTTTCTGGGAGAAAAAATTTCCAGTATCAGAAGTCAATTTGATACAGTACCGCAAGTTTGGTTTGAGTTGGTGTTTTAAGTCCACTTTATGCACAGTAAGGCTAATCAGGACTGGACCTACAGTTTAAAGTGGGATCCAAACCACTTGTGCCTCCACTGGGTATTGAACCCGGGACCCCTCGATTACAAGGTAATGACGCTACCACTGCGCCATGGGGGAGGCCCACAGTACCGCAAGCGACAGTCATGCAAAGTAATAATTAATATTGGTGATGAACCCAGCTACTAGAATATACTGTGGTATATTTATTTATGATCATACATCTTTGTTAAGCACAGGCAGACTTTAGATTTTATTCTCAGCATTGGATTAGGTATGGTAGTAATGAATGCATTCTATCAGGAAAAAAAAAAACTGCCTATGATTGTTGTTGGCCAATGGTGATGTCCACAATTGGTCTCACAAAATTATTACAATGTGTGCAATATTTATCACAAGTATTATCTTTTAATATATATATGTAAATGTGTGTTGGTTGCAAGTTAGGTCAGGTGGCTCTCAAAAATAACTGGTTCGAAATTTCTGGGTTAGGCAATTATCTTTCCATGCTTTATTGGTCAATTGAAATAATGCAATAATTCAGTGGTGTGGAATACTTGTAGCTTCATAATCACACATTTCTTCTTTCGTAAAATATTTGATGTCCCCACATAATATACATCTACATGAAAATAAAAATGGTTCGACTTGTATATATGAGCCCAGATGAATGCTAAACTCTGCTTTTAACACAGACTATTACACTTATTGCAATAGTAAGTTTGTGAGGTTGGACGAAATATATTATTGATTAATATTTGGTAAAATGAAGAAATTTCTGTTTCTCCACATGATAAAAAATTACTTGGACTAACAAACTTCTAAATTTAAAGAGAGTGGTGTGCCTAATATATTGGGAAATGTTTATTGTATCAAAATTAGGTTAAGTTGTTTACAAATAATGATGATTCAGCATTGCAGGCTTAAAAATTATTGTTCAAAGTGTAAAGGGTGAAATGTGGTTGTGCAATAATATGAAAGTTGCAATATTTTTTAAAGATGTTGCTGTGGATTTATTTGATTATTCTATGTGATATTGCAAATTAATATTGCTGTGATATATAAGTGCCTATTAAAATTATTGTGAGGCTATTTTGCATGTGTGTTTCTCAACCACACTGGGATTTTTTGTTTGTTTGTTTTTTTTGTTCAGGTGGAAGATTCTCATTCAGTGAAAACTTGTTATAAAGGAAACAGTAGTGACAAAAATATTGACGGAACAAACTGTAATATGATTGATTTGGTTTATTTTACTTAGTTTTTCTGCCTCGCTTGACTAACCGCGAAGATGAGGATGAGTGATGAAGGGACACTCGGAGAACACCCATTGCGTAACCACCAAACGGATATATTCAGATGCAGAGAGAGTAGAGATGTAAAATCACAGGTGTGTCGTAGGTTCGATTCCCACCACTGGCAAAAAAAAAAAACTGTTCACCCGAAGATGAGAAAAGAGATGACCTCTCAAAACGTGGTGTTAGAATACGTATACAGTCAACTCTCGATTCAATGACCTTTCACAGTTCCCGGGAAAAGGGTCGTTATTTCGAAGGGGTCGTTATTGGAATTTGCCCCAATTTTCTGCTTAAACGGAGCTCAAACGGACACAAAGATGCATAGGAGATGGTAACACCATTTACCCTGGTAGTTATACAACCTGTTATGCACAGGATGCGTGTTGTGAGAAGGCAAATAGAACATGAAAATGTTTTCACAAAAAATAATGTTACTTTCTTTCAATTGTGCACAGTCGTTGCTTTTCCAGGAAATTCTTACATTTATAGTTCATGAGAAAGCCGTTTGCACTGAGACCTATGGAAAGGAAAACAATCTCTCGCTTATTGCAAGCGAAACTCGAAGAATCTTGACACCAGTTACACTGGCACCAGCAAAAGTCGGGAGATAATCGGGCAGAATGAATGTTGGATTTTATACGTGTCTAGTGGAGCATTGTCTGTTACAAGATTAACTGGTAAGATTAGATCTCTCTGGAGAAACAACACAACCTTTCTAGGCACCAGACCAAAAAAAAAAAAGGCGGGGCTGTAATTTTCGTTCTGGTTCGGCTGTGTAAAATACATCGCAAAAAAAAAAAAACTCGTTTTCTTTGCTTCAACCAACTCCATTCACCCTCTCCCCTCCCCATTCAAGGGAGCAGTCCAAACTCCTTCTTTGACTTGCATTGTAATCCAGTGTGAAAAAGGAAACGCGCAACTTGCGATCTGTCTTCACCCAATGCGTATTCTAGGACACATCATTAAACAGCATCCCAGTCGAAAGTAATTTAGGTTTGGAATTTAATTTCACTTTAAACTGTATATTTAGTCCCGATTAGCCCATCAGCATAAAATGAACTGAAAACAAGCTTTATGAAACTGCGCACTTTTACATGTCAAAATGGTAGATCGTTATTTACTCTCACGTTAATCGATGATTTAATGTTGGATTTAGGAGTATTCCTTGATGTCAAACACCCACTCCTCCAAAAGTTTTCCCCTTGAATAATGTCTTTTTAATCGATCTCAGCGACCATACCTACATTGAGCACTTTTTTTTCTTCACATGAATGGTTCTGTAGAAAAGCGGATGTGAATTAAATTTACAGTTTTGCTTATCAGAAGGCGCAGAACATGAAGTTGTTTTAACTCTTGTTTACCTTTCTGGAGATCGAATTTCGTTATCGTCAAATGAAAACAGCTTTGCGAGATTCAAAACAATAACTTTTTCCTTGGTGCTGGATGAGTCATTGCTGTTATCAGCAAGCAAGAGCTTTGCAGATGATAGACAAAACACTGGCGCCAGCTGCATTGTAAAAACAAGGAGACCGGCTGGAAGTTCGAGCAACAGGTGGCGGAAGTTGGCGGCATTTTAAAGATAACGCAACTGTCGAAGAGGGAACTTTTAACAGCTGTGTACAGAAGAAAGAAATGTCCCTTGCTTTACGTTTTACCATGCAACAGACAATAATACGGGTAATATTTCCTATGCAGACATCAGCATAAAAAAAGACCTGAATTCTGCAATTATCAACATTGCCGTGCACACCAGTGGCGGAGAATAAGCTGGAAAAAGGGGTAAGGTGCCGTGCACACCAGTGGCGGAGAATAAGCTGGGAAAAGGGGGGGAGGGTTAATTTTTTTATTCTGTTTTTGTTCGTTTTCAAGAATATATCCAGAACTGGTTGCCCCATTTTAGACGTGAAAGGAAGAGGGGTGGGTCCACTTCCACCCTCGCTTGTAATCAGCCCTTGTGCGCACACGAGCAAGAAAATCGCCCCTCCCCCCTTTGCTGACAGGAAAAAGGGGAGAAGTCAGTCAGCCAAAGGAACACTTTTTTTGGCAGATATTACGACACAATTAGGAAAACGTATAAAGTGGGAAACGGGAGTTATGATGCACGTAAGATCGAAGTAAACTTTTGTGGAAACCTGGATGACAACGCATTAAGCGGGTTGACGATCTTTAGTTCGCCTATGTGGCTTTGATTATCTCTAACAGTTTCGCTTTTTTTATGAAGTGTTGCAGGGAACAAAGAACGTGTTTTGAATGAAAGCGGTTACTGGAAGTTGTCGGCTACAAGGTCGAGAGTTGCTCACTCACGGGAACCTACTGAAATCTAGGTCAGAGCTGGACAGATGGGCCAGACTTCCAGGCGCCACGCATCTGTATTTTCGAACATTCCTGCGAACTTATCTCTCAAGGTGGTGTATTTATCGATGAAAGAGCTTGACCTGCCATACACATTGGCAAAGACTGCAAGTCGAGCAGTCATTTCGGGCTCCCCCTCCTCACCTGCGAGTTTTCAGCAGCTCTTAGGACAAGGAAACAAGTCAAGGTCGATTTAAAATAACATCCAAGCACATTCGATCTTCTCTTCTCGCGTATCCAAGAGAAAGCGTGGCAAAACAAGACTTGCGCGTTGGGTAGCGGCTGTCGGGTGCAGGGTAACATTGGTGCGCTTGAGGGAGGGGGGGGGGCAGAGGTCAAGTGCTATTGGATATCACTCAAGCATGGTGTGGTGGTGTCTATTTTTAATTCAGGCCCAATTGTGAGCGGTAGAGTGCTCGTGAAGGGAATGATTGGGGGGGAAAAAACTCATTTTTCGGCCGATTTCCTTCAGTTTTTCAACTTTTTTTTCCAAATTTTTCAACTTTTTTCTAAATTTTTCACGGTTCCCGGGAAAAGGGTCGTTATACCCGGGGTCGTAGAATCGAGAGTTGACTGTATGTAGTTTAAAGCACTAGACAATGGGTAATGTCTAATTAACATTGCATGCTAGTGCCTTTTTTTTTTGTTTCTATTTGCCTGCCTATTTACGTACAATTACATCTAAAATTTCAATATAAAATATGAAACAATTTTTTTTATTTGTCTGTGTATAACATAGCAGTCAAATTCAACTAACACACTGCTGCTTAGGACAATTTTAAAGTCAAAATTTACAAGTTTCAGCTTATACTGCACATAAAGGGATACCACACAAAATAATATCTACAATATTTTAAGTTACTTACATTGTACTTATGTATATACACAAAACACACTTCTCAAATGATGACGATTGTAAGAGATATATACAGATACAACAAAACTTGCACAAAATTCAATTCACTTTGTTATAACTTATTCTATACATGAAAAATATGCTACACTCTGATGGAATTGATACAGAACATGAGATCAGTCTGTATGTAGGTACATTATGCTACCATTACAAGTGCATGTTCACATAGTAAATTAACAATATTATGCACTATTGTTTCCCTCCCCCTTTGCAACAAAGCATTATCCATAACAAAATTGAGAAGTGAGCATAGATAGTTGCAAAATATAAATAGTGTCAACATGAAAGAAAATGTTTTACTGTACCTATCTGCATTTGATCTGACGAAGGTATTTAGGGGATAGGGTCCCACACATTCTTGATATCTCCCATTTTGGAGGTGATCAGCAACACACACTGGCTGCCTTTTCTCCCCAGGGTTACTCCCAGGTAGCCATTGATTTGAGGCTGGGTGAGGCCCAGAGCTGCCTCATGCGGGAGGAACAAAGCCAGAAAATTCTGGCCTTAGATCACCCACCCCAGGAATCGAACCCAGGTCTTCCGTGTGGCAGTCAGATGCCCTACCAACTAGACCACTGCAGCCTCTTTTCATCTGACAAAGTAATTTTGATTGCATCATTGATTATTGTATGGTTATATGTATTGTTTTGGGGTGGGGATGCCCATTATCCGTAGTATGCCCTGGCTAGGAATGGGCAGCTATGAAATTCACCGATACCATCATGTACTGTATTACAAATGAAGAATGTGAATGGTTTTATTAATCTCCTCATATAACTAAGCATTTACAATAGTTTTTTTCCTTACAGTACAAGCTCAAAATAACAGCATTTCTACTATACCTTTACACACACTATTTCAGAATTTCCCTGGGGTTTACCCTATAAAATAATGAAACTGATGTGCCATGTGAATAACTAAAGATACATATGTAGATCGGGTTGAGCCAACACCAATGTACCAGTATTGGAAAGTATCAGCTAGACTTTAATCACTGAAAGAATGCCATGTGGCATATTCTCTTCCATATAGCCTAGAAATTATGCATAATGTTAATTAGTTTTGCAATAATATTGTGGGGAGAAATGGATTTGGTGATTGTCTTGTGTGAATTTATGAATATTTTGAAGCAAAACTCTGGAAGATTGAGGGAGATTTCACACCGAAGCAACACAAATGTTTCACACCAAAGCAACAAGGTGCAAGCAACACTTGTTTCTCAAATAAGTTCACATGAAGATACCGATATAATTGCACTAAAAGGTAAAAAAAAAAGGTAAAGTGCTCCCCTGTGCTTAGCACCATGCCATGAAAGCGTATAGGGGGTGTGGGTGTAGTGTCCCACACTTTCTTGATCCGGTCATGAGTGGGGGTGATGTGATCAGCATCACGCCCCTGACCGCCTTTACCCCCCAGGTACCCATGTTATTCGACGCTGGGTGGGCACCGGGGCCGCTTCCAAAGTCAGAAAAGTTCCCGGATTTGAACCGGCCGGGGATCTAACCCGGGACCTTGAGCATGGTAGTCAGACGCGTTGCCGACTGAGCCACCGCGGCCACTACTCAGTTTATTAGTGATCAGAAGAAAATGGTAAGAAGAGACATAGCATGTGTAAATGTAAATCATGTAACATTTGTGCAAGTTATTGAAACTCGGAATAGGCATGTTGTCCGTGAGAAAACTGAGAAATCATGTGCACTAACCTCAAACTGTATACACTAGATTTTTCACTTTCCTTTCCAGCCTCGATAAAGCGAAAACCTAAACACTAGGGCAGTTGGAGCTTTCCTGATGGCACAGTAGTAGCACCGTTGCCTTGATATTCAGGGGTCCCCAGTTCGATACCCGGTGGAGGCACACAGTGGTTTGGATCCCACTTTAAACTGTAGGTCCGGTCCCGATTAGCCTTACTGTGCATAAAGTGGACTTAAAACACCAACTCAACCAACTAGGCAGTCGTTCCTAACCTTCATGAGTGTGTGGTCCAGTAATTCATTAATATAAATATAGTGGAACCACAAGCAAAGAAATCTGCACCATACTCCCATGTGGAGGGGAGGGGGAGAATGGACCATGCTTCCATGCTCAACTTTCACTGCACAACATTAACCAAGGCGAAACACTGCACGGTATTGAGAAAACGGCCCAGCGACACAGAAGTGACAAGCGACAAATGCAGCTTGTCATGTCGCTTCGGTTCCAAGGAACACATATTGCTTGTCCCTTTGGTGTGAAATCTCCCTAAAGAAAATAAAAAGTAAAGTTCTAGGTGCATATAGAATTTAGGGGATGTGGGATAGGGCCCACACATTCTTGATCTTGGCCATTTTAGAGGTGTTGATGCCCTACCGACCAGACCACCACGTCCCCTCTAGTAGATTGCTATGATGGAAAATTTATAAATACTCTGAACTTTTTTGAATTGTTACAATTTTCAAGTAACTATGGGAATTGGCAAGAGCCTTTGTTACAGCACTAACCTCAAAACAGACACTATATGAAATGGACACAGCAGTAATGAAAAAGAAAGAAAAGTTAAAATATGACAAAAATGGAATCCACTTTGTACTGGCGTTATTTCATTATAACATGATGCAAAGCTGTAAGCAATTCATGTAAATACAAACATATATTTCTTCATTCTGTACTTCTCAAGACTGATAAAACATTAAATTAACATTACATCTCAACATTTTTATGAACTTATGTTATACTATATCACATCCTGTTAATGAGACGGTTACTGTCTCATGCCACCTTTGATATCTAACCAAAAACTGGTTGTGAATTGATGTAAAGTACAGTTGAACTTTAATCGTATGAAATTTCAAAATGGCGCTAGCAGTGTGAATATTTAGAAACTGACACGTGTTTAACTTTTCCAGCACACTGCAATTCATTTTCATTTAACTGATATGATTTTAGTACAAATACTGCTACAAATAACAAATCAATTTTCAGGTAAAATATACAGGTACTTGAATATCATTACTATCTTCTAGATTGGTCAGTCAGATCTAACATTGCTCTTATGTCTATCAATCTTGACAAGATTTGACAGACTATTTGGTAGATAGTCTATATCAGGAGTGATTTGTGATATTAGTGTTTTTATTAGTGGTGCAATTTATGCTACTTGCCACTGGACCTACGAAAGAAGATAGTGAAATCACAAAACATATTTTTTTTCATGATGTACTTTATGTACTTTGTAGTAAAAAATTTTGGGTTTTCACAATGCTCTTCTTGTTCTAGTGTGATTAATTTCGGATGTCCATGAAAGAAGGTTAGGGCTGCATTAACCTTCATAGCTAATTAGTTGAGAAGTCAAGAAGAGCAACATGGGAACAACTTTTCCTAACAACACAATTTTATTGTTTCTCTTGTAGTCTACAGTTGTTACAAGGATAAAAACACAGTTTCTGTTGTGACGTTTCAGGAGAGCACACGCTCCGTTCATCAGACATTTATTTTTAGTTTAATTAAACATAGTTATAACAATGGTTAAAATTTTTCAACAAAAAAGAATCAGTTATACAATGGATCTTGTCAATGTTACATTGTTGTAATATAGCAACTTAACTGTGAAACAAGCAGTCTGTTTTGTTATTATTATTTTATATAAAACTTTTTATCACATTTTTTAAAAAAATTATAAATCCCAAATATTATCAGGCAATTCAAAATCATCATTGCTTTTACAGACATTCTTGATGTCTTCAGTTACATTAAATTTTAATGGTGATGGCTTACTCCACTTGTGGAAAATAAAACTCCATAGTGGGTCTATGTTTCCATTTTTAATATTTAATTTATTCCAGTGTTCTGCAATGAACGAACCTTGCCAGACATTCAAATCTATCTTTCCCGTCATTCTTTTTAAAACCCTTCTCTTTTTAATCGTAAGCTTCTTCTCGATGTTGAGCTGATAAACCAGTTCTTGGGTTTAAATTGTGTTCATAACATCTTATTGCCATTTTTCTTTATGTCTGTCCTACATAATCTTTTGAACATGAACAATTTTTTAATGTAACAGAAGACCTCAAGAATCTCTGTAAAAGAGCTGATAATTTTGAATTGCATGCACGTTAAACTGGCTTGTTTAATGCATACGAACCTTGAAGTAAGCACGCAGTGGAAGATTTCCGCTTTAAAGGTCTACTTATTAGCTATGGGGCAGCTATGCTATTCGAATGTACAGATACAACACTGTTCAAGATTATGCGAGTTTATTTACATAATATGCAAGCATAATTAGACTACATAAATAAAGTTTGTTCGATGATAAACTCAAGAAAGAAAAACACTGTCTTCACAATTAGGCCAGTTTGATGGATATTCGTTTAACTAATTAATAATGAACTAAATCTGTCTTTTGACTCTCAAGTCACTTCTTCACGTAGTATAGAAGAGAAAGATTATGCACAAAATATAATTGAGAGAGTGAGTGCAAGATCGGAACTTAAAACATTACGGAAAGTACTTATCCTTCTCCTCCATATCGTGGTTCCTCGGACACCTTCACTAAGTGTCTACCTGGAGGAAAACAACTTCCTCTCTCTGGGTCAGAATCCAAAATGCGCTGCCTGAAGGGCTGCGAGGTCGCATCGAGGCTTCCTTATTACATCATTGCGTAACCTATTCTATTGACTTCTGGTGGAAAAATTAACAACGATTCCATCAATCTGGCACAAATGAAACAGAAATATAACAAAATGACGGCTCCACGCGCACTACGGTCCATAATTGCCTGATGATATTTGGGATTTATAATTAAAAAATATGATAAAAATTTTCATCTAAAATAATAATAAAAACAAACTGCTTGTTTCACAGTTAAGTTGCTATGTTACAACAATGTAATATTGACAAGATCCATTGCATAACTGATTCTTTTATGTTGAAAACTTTTAATCATTGTTATAACTGTATCTTTAATCAAACTAAAAATAAATGTCTGATGAAGGGAGCATGTGTTCTCCTGAAACGTCACAACAAAATACTGTTTTTATGCTTGTAACAAGTGTAGATTACAAGAGAAATAATTCAAGAATGCAAGCAATACGTACATACAAGAAAAAAAAAATTCATTGTACCACTAACACAAAGACAATTAAAACTTAGGAATACCTTAATGCAAATGTACAGAAGCACATCTTACCTCGGGTATGTCCCACTATTGTAGTGTTATAAGCATATATATACTTCACATTGCTTTAAAATGAATCTTTAAGTGCACATACGCCTTCCACACACTTACGTAAGACCATATCCAAATAATGGTCAACAGACTAAATCGGCGTATGGTGCATTGTCGTGCATGCATCTCCCTTGGCATTAGACAACATGTCTCAAAAATACTTTTGTAAAAATGTCGCATACAAAAATATCCAATAGTTTCCATTTCTATTTGACACAATTGTACATAACGTAACTTCTTGTGCACAATTTGGCCATGTGCAGGCAATTTTCACCAGAAGTTTGGAGACAGAAGTCCTGTTGGTGGTGGGATAAATCCCTGTCTTAGAGCTTTGCTTAAGAAATTTTCTAACCTAGCAACTGGACCACCAGAACCTGCAGGCGTCACCTGGAATGAGACGGAAAATTTACAGGTAACAAATACACAAGCTTTCTATATTCATTTTCATATTTGCAACTTTAGACTCAACGATGTGAGAGGCAAGTTACGTGTTAGTCTTACCATGCAGTAGGTAACATTACTGGACCCCCATTAATCCTAGAGCCATAAAACAACTTTGGTAGTGAGAGATAATTGACGTAAGTAGATTATTGATACCAGTTCTAAGCTAATATCTTGTTCAATTCGATAAACGAAAAATCCTTTCATTTTCAAGTTTGTTACAATTTGAAGCTACAATTTACATTCGAAGATTACATCTATATTCAATTGACAAGAATTTTAATAAATATCACACTAACATTTAGATAAATAACTGGGGCTGGGCCCATACCAGTGGTATCGGAAAGTATCGGTTGAAATTCATCTACTGATACCAGCTGATACTTTTCAGTCATTTTGGTGTTTCACGGGGTCCCCAAAAATGCAGCAGGACATTTTTGCGGAGTCTAATTATCCTGGAATTTATTCAAAATTTATTTTTATTTTGCACGAAAACTGTACTTTTCATTACATAACATATTCTGACGTAATTCTTGAATATTCTAAAGCAAATTTCTTGGTAAATTGATGCATGTAATTGGAGAAAAATATTTACTATCTCCTCTGTCCATCATAATAGAATATTGCTCTCCTGTCTGGTCCATGGCATGTTCCACTCAACTTTCTAGAATCGATTCAGTTTTCCACTTCTTCCTAGCGATAGTTCCCTCATTATGCAATTTTTCATCTCCGCACCTCTTGTCTTTTCTAAACCTACAAACTGCTTATCAGCGACGTGTGCAGAATGATTTCAGTTATTTATACAAAATTGTGAATGGCAGAATCCACTGCAATACACTCCTTGAGGAATTCCACTTTCGAGTACCTATGTGGACAACTCTCAACACGATTATTTTATACAAAGAAACCTAGACTACAAATTCAAAAAAGATCCCTGTTTTACAGACTTGCCACACAATACAATGACCTCTCATCAAGAATCGACTTATTTTCCTCTGACTTTGCCTTTCGGTCTTTTATTAGAAGAAATGTTTGTAAATAATATCAATAGTACCATCTTTTGCTTATTTTTTTTTGTCAATTTGCTATTCTCTTTGTGTTATTTTGTTCTTTTAATTATTATTTTTTAATATCTTTTTGCTTGTTATTATTATTATTATTATTATTGCATTTTCATTGTTGACAATTTCAGTGTAAAATGGCCACCTGTGCTGTATCGGGAAATTTTCTCAATAAATAAATAAATATTGATCAATATTTTGAACAATTTTAATTATTGCAATTCTCAAAGTATCGGTATCGGTAAAAGCATCGGTATCTGTTCAAAGAGCTATCGGCTAAGCCCTATAAATAACCATTAATTACAACCAGGACTTGGCCTGTAGTTTCGTGTTCCCATGTGTTCATGTAATGTAGTTATAACGCATACCTAATTCTTTAGTTTAATGGGCCTTATCTTCACACCAACATTATGTATATGAAAGAGCTTCCTCATACCTGGTCCTTGGACAGGGTGACTACTCACCGGAAATTTCTTCAATTGCGGGAATTATTCGTGAATTATAACTTTTATTAATCCAAATCCCATTCAATTTATACATATTCATAAATGACCTGAGACAAATTTTTCACAGTTAAACTTTTATTTTGTTACGTGTTCTGTGCAGAACAATCTATCTGACAGACGGAAGATTATTGCAAGATAAGATATCCTAAATTTAATTGAGATCAAGAACGCTGTATCAATTTCGATATTATTGTTACGTAAGAGGCTTGATTTAAAAATGTCTTGTGTCAAAAGGTGGAAATGAGTTTGGATCGAATGATTTAAAGTGAAATAATATTTATGAAGTTGAGTTGTGTTGTTTTAATTCTTGCAACGTAAGTATAATAACATTATGGAAACCAGTTGAGTGCTGAGGACTTGCAATTTAATTTAAAAATTTCATTATAGTCTGCTCATCCTCCGCGTACTATATATATTCAGTGTAATGTATAGTTGCAATCCTTACATACAAGTATGGTAGAAAATGTTATGAAAGTTTATTTCCATACACCATACCTGTTTAACCTTGGGGAAGTATTCCTTGCATAAAATGTGCAATATTTTCTGAAACTGACGGCCATAATACTCTGACAAACTGCTACCAGTTACTTCCAAGAAGTCAAATAGAAGAGAAGCACAAATGTCAGGCCTTGGTTCTGCAATGAAGAAGACAATTTATTTTTACTTTTCAAAATAGCAATGTTTCACTTATGCATTATATAAAAAAAACAATAACTAGTATTGATTTCAGGGGTGTATCACGTGCATTTTTGAGGTAGGTTGAGGGAAGAAAATGCATTTCACAAAATTTGAAAATTATTTGAAGATTGAATGATACTCAAATGTTTTAATAGTTCTAAATAGTACAGATGGTCAGATTAATTGGTATTCTATTGGTATTGGCCAATACAGGAATATCAATTTATCAGTAACTTGGCAACAAATTTTAGGAATGAGTCAATATTAAAATTTGGCCCATACCAATATAAAAATTTACAGATACCAATAAAGCACAGATATAAAGTTTACCGATACTGGTACTGATATTCTACCCATCCAATATAAAATACCACATGATCCTTGAAGAATATAATTGGTTCATTGATCTCCTTAATCAATGTTTGTTACCAGATGACTACATTGCAAAAGAAGCTGCACATTAGACATTTACATTTTTGAAAAGTTGGCCATTTGATGATATGGCTGAGACGATACCACTTTAAACCGATACTAATGCCGATACTCTTACAGATTCCCACCGATACTGATATTTGAAAATTGCACTAACCCTTAAACAGAAACTTCGGTCTGCGAGACCTTTAGTGTTTTGTAGTTCTAGTGTGGCAACACTGATTGAGCTGTCTCTCCCCCCTCCACAGTACCTTATTATCAACCACTTGATAATGTTACTGCTCAGTTTGTGACCGTTTGTTACGAGAGATTTATTGTTGTTTGATAACGTGCAGGTCTAACAGACAGGGTGTTTCGCATTACGTATTCAATGCCAAGGTTGGAAGTGATTTACATTATACATTTTCTTAGTTTTATTCCAAAGTAATTTTAGTTTTCAATAAATTTGAGTTATTAATCATAATTTTGCCCTTTTATTGTCTAAAAAAAACTTTAAAAAAATGTAATAACAAATATTAAAAAAAAATGTCTCTCAGACCGGATGTTTCTAATTATGAAGTAAAGACCTATGTTTCTGTTTAAGGGTTAATTAAAATTTGTTCAAAATATTAATCAATATTATTGTGGAAATATTCTTCTCCAATTATATGCATCAATTTGCCAAGAAATCTGTTTTAGAATATTCAAGAATTACATCAGAATATTAAAATAGATGTTATGTAATCATAAAATACAGGTTTTTGTGCAAAATTAGTGCAAAATAAAGATAAAGTTTGAATTTTGTATAATTTCCAGGATAATTAGACTCTGAGAAAGTGTCCCGTGGCATTTTTGCGGACACCATGAAAGACCCCTGTGACAGAAAAGTATTGGCTGATCCCGATACATAGGCAGCCGTAGTTTATATTCATGAAAATAATAACAAAATGACAGAATATTATAGGGCTGTGCAGGATCCCGAAAAGTCGGGACCAGGATTGGGAAAAAAATTTCCTGATCCCGACTTCGGGAAATGACTTCCCGGCTTTTCGGGATGCCGAGCAGTCAGGAAATATCGAATGATTATTTTAAAAAGTCTTTGGTCGCAAATTTAGTTTTAATTCCAGAAATGCAAAAGCAATCTCTTAAGGTGAAAATGACGTAGAATTCGAGATTTCCAGAGCTTTGGGAAATTTCGAAAATTTCCCGACAAGGTCAGGAAATTGTGAATATTTCCCGTCCCGAATGTTGGGATTTAAAAATTTCTTGTCCCGCACACCCCTAGAATATTGCACTAAATTATAAGATATTTATAGATGTATCGCTAAAATTATCTCTAATTTTACCAATACACCAATATGCCTATATCGGCCGATACTGATAGAGTACAGATTAATCTGTCCCATCCCTAATAAATTTATCAATACAATTTTTCTTTAAATAGCCTGTAACTTAGTGAAAAATTTCTTCCACTTTGATCCAATCTTGAATACCATTCAGGGATTGTACCTGATGTTCGCCAACGTATAGTCTACCTCATCTCCATAACAAAAGTTAATTTATTTAACCGTGATTTCACTCTTACCAAGATTCAGAATTGCTGTAAGCCACCTCCATCCTTGAACAATACCATGCGGATGAGGTTTGCTTTGTTGCTTTCTGGGAGAAGATATAAGGATTGCGGCATACAGCCTCATGATTCCAGACATCCTCTTCAGAAATTTATCCTGCTTCTCAACTTGTCCATCTTCGGAATAATTGTACCCCAGTGCCCTGCAAAATAAGGGAGAGTTGACAGACATTAGTTATATTTATATTTCAGTACCTCTTATTTTCACTGGTGGAGTCAATATTAATACCAATGATATCAATATAGAAAAAAGTATCAGTTCAAAGGTAATATCAGTTCAAAATCAATATCAGTTCAAAATCAATATCAGTTCAAAATTAATCACCAATACTGGCTGATGTTTTTCCTGAGTCCAGTTATCTTGAGTAGAGACATGTTTTTGATGGAAACACGAAATGTGAAATAACATGCTGTAATGTTCACTTTTCATGGTTTTGAAAGGTGAGGTATATTTTCCTACCATGTTTTGTCATGAAATGATGCAAAATGCGAAATAAAACAGTTTCCAATGCCTGATTTATCCTGTGATTTATGTAAAATCATTGACAATTATTATTATTTCTACTGTAAGCAGAAAGGGACTCCTTTACACAGAAACCAACTTAACACTGTTAACTACATAAATGTGCTATTACAAAGGAAATGTTTATTTTGTGCAATTTTCAAAGCAAATTTGGGATTTTGGTCACTATTTTAACACCAAAACAGTGGCGCAACCTCAGAGGGGAAGGAATTCTAGGAATTCGACCGAAGTGAATTCTAGGGGGGCCAAACGTTGAAGGCCAAGGGCACCTGCAGGGGGGCAACAAAGGACCAATTACCCCCTCAACTTCAAATTTTATGCAAATAAAAATACATCTCGTAAAATATTCTTGCTCGCTTAGCTTGCAATGCCTACTTTTCTCAAAATCGTCACATTCAGAGGGTGGTGGGAGTTGGCCATGGATGCCAAGCGATCTAAATGAAAAAGTTGTTAAAGAGAGAATGCCATGGCATCCCGTGAAATTATTTGCACCCTATTAAATCAATAATTTTTTCAGTTGCAAAAATTGGATCTAAAAATTTTCTTGCTGGCTTCGTTCGTAATGTAATTAATTTTCTTCTGTGATGTATTAAAATAATGTGTGTTGTATATAAGTATTGAATAAACTTTGAATACGTACACAATTTAGAGTTAGCATGTTGTATATGTATTTTCTTATTTTATGTTGCTCCATGCTGAATATATCTTGTACATGAAAGTACGCCCAACACAGAATAAGCTATAGTGACCAAGAGCATAATATTACACCGAACACAGGGAAGGGGTTAAACACCATGGTACAATGGCCCACTGACAGCTTTCTGGCTGTGAAGACAACAGTCCACTTCTATTGCTTTCAATCATCCTATCTCAAAATTTTGGACATCGAACCAGGAATTGAACATGGGACCACTAACCATTAAGCACCGTGGGAGCTCAATTCTTCTTAAATTCTCTTAATATTTTAAAGCAAAAGTGTTGTGGGTTAATCTGGTATAATTACAATGGAAAACTTATATAGTAAAAAATATTATGAACCAATGCTCAAGTATTGATTACGGTTATCAGAATTGGTATGGCTCAGTCCTAAGGGTACAACCACACTGGACTGCACCTTTTGCCGATGTCACTCAAATCATTTTCGAAAATTCCTCTCTTTTCAAAATACCACTATGATAGTCCAAATTCTAAAAAAAAAAAAAAAAAAAAAAATACATATGTTTAGCTTTCCTTCCATAGTATTCAAGTCATTTATCATGTGGCTTGCTTTGGCTGTTATCTGTGTTGGAAAATAGGCTTGTGGCACCACAAATCTATTGCAAATATCTTGACAACAGTGAAAGCAAATCACATGAAGATTCACATGAAAGTTCTATAGAGCATTCCCTGACATTCGCTACGAGACTCGGTGGCAAACGGCCCAGCATCAGCGCTTGTCTTTCCTGGTGAACGGGGTCCGCGACAGTCTCTAGAGTCGGGTATTAAAATTAGTTTTCATATTGTGTACTAACCTTGACTACAGAAGGTGTTGAAAATGATGTCCCTCTGATGCAACACATTCCTGGCATCTCCGAAGGAAACTGGCATTTACTGGCAAGTTCGTCTACTGTAATTCTCCCGATTTCTCGTACAATACTCTCTTTAAACCCAGTTACAAAAATTCACACAACCCGTATTATCCCTAGGTTGTAATTCATTGTAACTATTGTCACTCTGTAGGGCTTACATTTAAGAATTTTGGCGGCTCTAAATGCTGTGGTTTTTGAAACACCTGTTCCTTGTGAAAGGCGGCGGATAGATTTCCGAGGAGACTATTCTATCCTTTGTCCTATCTCATCGAGTTTTTCCTCAGTAAGTACATGTGGGTTTTTCTCTCCACTTTTATTCAGAACTGACCCTGTTACTCTAAACTTTTTTACGAGGTTTAATATAGTGGTCCTATGTGGAAGACCAGGAAATTTCATTGCAAAACATCGTCACACTTCTCCACAATTCCTCTTTCTGAAGTAACACTCGACAAGATAAATTCTTTGTTGTAATGTAAACTTTTGTGGTGCCATATTAAGCCACATTCTTGAACACACGTACACGACACAACACAACTTCTGAGGGAGGATTATACTGGCGTCAGTCTGCAACATCAACAGAAAGGGAAAGAGAGCGAAGGCAGGGAGAGCGTAAAAAAACAGACTGTAGCGTGTGACTGTCGCAAACCCCGTTCACTGGGAAAGACAATCGCAGATGCCAGGCTGCTTGCCGCCGAGTCTCGTAGCGAATGTCGCTCTGTAGAAGGAATTTTAAGCAGGTGTAATTTTTCAGAATCTTGAATATTACAGAAGTTTTTTGAAAGAAGAGGTATTTTTGAAAAAAGTTTGCTGGCCCAGCTCAAAGGTCCAATATGAACACATTTGCTGCTGACCAAATTTGAGAATCCTGCCCCAATGCTGAAAACGTTTTTTCTAACATTATATACTTTTTTGATCTATTGTTGACTACAGTCAACAAAAAATGCAATAATGTTTGAGCACTGAAAGTTAACATTAATAAAATTATCACTTGATGCCTTTGCACATGGCATCAACTCTGTGCTTCTTGGTGCTATTATCCTTCACAGTATATCTGACTATATACAAGATGGGTCAGAAAAATGTAATGATTTTTAAAATGATATAATACAATAAATAAAGAGAGTTCATCTTTATTCATGTGCTAGCCTTATAGCCATATGTATGCCATTACATATTACTGAAAAAATGATTTACAGCAACATTAAGTGTGAAAAATAACATCTTGCAAATAGTTCCCCCTTTTTTTGCGGCTTTATACGTTTCAACAATGAAAGCACGGTGTGTTGCATTTCACGGCTCAATGGTGACTGAAATGACAGCTAGTGAGGAGTGGAATCCCCACGACCCCAGGCTGTAATGTGATGCAATAACAAAACAACAATCGGCAGGTTTTTCTTCCCCAGAAAAGAGAAGTTTCAGTGACCAACTCCAGCAGTGTGTGGACTAAAATGGGCGTCATTTGGAAGATTTTTTTTTCAATGATATAGCTACATAATGCATGCGAACAATTAGAAAACATTATTTTTTGGGTGTAATTAATTAATTTGGGTATTTATTCTCTTAGTTGCCAAACTTAGAATCTGTAACTCAATTTTGAAAAAAACAACAACTGGAAATCAGAGCCTACTTTACGGGGTCTGTATAAAAAGTAATGAGACCAATTTTTTTTTTGACGTGACTGTATGTCGCAGCTCGCTCGCTCCAGGTGGGTTCAAAGGAGCGGAAGTAAGCTCCAAAACGCACCTAGTGTCAGTCGCCTACGAGCTTCCGTGCAGTTTGTATCGTCGTTTAAGTGGACACCTGTCTATAGGCTCAGTCGAAGCTTAAAAATGCAACGTGCCATCGAACAGAGCTACGCCATTAAATTCTGTGGGGGACTCTGAAAATCTGCTATGGAGACGTTGGCCATGATCCAGCAAGTGTTTGGGAGTGAAAACCTATCAAAAGCTGTTGTTTTGAGATGGCACAAGTGCTTCAAGGATGGTCGAGAGAGTGTGGAAGACGAACCCAGCACAATGTGCAACGTGTGTATGATGTGTTGAACTCAGACCGGCGGTTAAGTGTTTGAATGATTGCAGACCGCATAGGAATTGATAAAATGACTGTGCACACCATTATTACCGAGGATTTGCAGATGAGAAAAATCTGTGCCAATTGGAGGCTGCATCATGACAATGCACCAAGCCACACCTGCTTCATGGTCAATGACTACCTGGCCCGGAACAGCATCACAACACTTCTCTAGCCTCCCTACTGTCCCAATCTGGCACCGGCGGACTTTTTCCTGTTCCCCCGAGTGAAGACAGCCCTCAAAGGGCATCGCCATGGGACCGTAGCAGAGGTCAAAGCGGCTTCGACGTGCTGCTTGAAGGACATTCCGGAAAAGGACTTCCAGGGTGCCTTCCAAGCATTGAAAACTCGTTGGCAGAAGTGTGTCAATGCCCAAGGGTCCTATTTTGAAGCATTTTAATGATTTGTAGCGATATCTTCAATACATTTTTTCCCCTGAATTTGGTCTCACATTAAGTTTTATACAGACCCTGTAGTTTAAAAAAATAAGCAAGTGAGGCCTTTAGTTCCAATGGAATTAACACAAGAGTGCTTACCTGTAATAGTCCTCGTTCGACTGTCCTTCCACTTGAGGGATGAAGAACGGCACCAGATAAGGGCACTCCCGGTGGAAGTGAGCCAGGATCAGCTCCCCAAAATCTGGATACTCGACCCACAATGCGACAATCACTGCTGCGATCGCAAAGGCAGATTCTGGCTTGCTGGAGACTGTGTGCTCGCCTTGTCTCTGTGGAGACCAAATATCATTTACAACACTAAACATCAAAAGTTTGTGTTAAGTCCAGTTTATGCTTACATAGGCCAATCAGGACTGAACCTACAGTTTTAAGGTTGGACCCAAATCACTGTTTAATGTGATTGCACAAGGTGTATGTTTTAATTGTTTTCATATTTTGGGAAATGAGAGATGCGGTAGTAAATAATTAGAGATAAACATAGTACTCACGGTTTCTGCGAAGCTGTTTTTAGCTTGTTCTATTAACTATAAGCAGTGGCCACAAAATTAGTAGTACAGTGGCCAGAAAGTCCCTTTACACCCGAACTAAATGCATGTAATAATGTAAGATGGTAAGATATTTAAGATCATTGATATGGCAACAGTGCTCCTCACGTGAATTGCCACATGCCTGCCGCGTAACTGCCACGTGGCTGCCCGCTAAGGTCTGTGCGTTGACCAGTTCATTGTCGTGCCTTTCCGTGTTTGGTGAACAACAATGGCAGATACCAGTGACTTCACTTTGGAGGAGCGCTTAGTGACAAGTGTGTGGGTTCATGAACGGAAGCACAACAAGGAAAATATGCTGCAGGTGATGGATAGGTTTCGTGAACGGTTCGGTAAGGAGCACCAAGTCGTCAGACTTCGATCACGTGGGAGAAGAAAGCTTTTCGCCTGTGAAGTGTTTTGGATGCCCCTCGTTCTGGTCTTCCATCAACCCGAAAGGAAACGTTGCAGACGTTAGTGTGTCACCCTGAAAGTCGACCACAAAGCGTTCTGCAGAACTTGGAATTGCAAAGAGCACAATGCAGCTCATTGATATGGCAACAGTGCTCCTCACGTGAATTGCCACATGCCTGCCGCGTAACTGCCACGTGGCTGCCCGCTAAGGTCTGTGCGTTGACCAGTTCATTGTCGTGCCTTTCCGTGTTTGGTGAACAACAATGGCAGATACCAGTGACTTCACTTTGGAGGAGCGCTTAGTGACAAGTGTGTGGGTTCATGAACGGAAGCACAACAAGGAAAATATGCTGCAGGTGATGGATAGGTTTCGTGAACGGTTCGGTAAGGAGCACCAAGTCGTCAGACTTCGATCACGTGGGAGAAGAAAGCTTTTCGCCTGTGAAGTGTTTTGGATGCCCCTCGTTCTGGTCTTCCATCAACCCGAAAGGAAACGTTGCAGACGTTAGTGTGTCACCCTGAAAGTCGACCACAAAGCGTTCTGCAGAACTTGGAATTGCAAAGAGCACAATGCAGCTCATTGATATGGCAACAGTGCTCCTCACGTGAATTGCCACATGCCTGCCGCGTAACTGCCACGTGGCTGCCCGCTAAGGTCTGTGCGTTGACCAGTTCATTGTCGTGCCTTTCCGTGTTTGGTGAACAACAATGGCAGATACCAGTGACTTCACTTTGGAGGAGCGCTTAGTGACAAGTGTGTGGGTTCATGAACGGAAGCACAACAAGGAAAATATGCCGCGAACATGAAATTGGACTTAGGCCTGCATGCATTCCGGCCAATGGCCATCAATGGGCGTATCAAGCTGTGCAGGGATTGTGGAGGTGCACATACGGATGTTTTGGACAACGAACTGTAAATATTATTAATGTAGGGATGAAATAAATGAAGGTGGAAAGGGACTTTCTGGCCACCCTGTACAAGCTAAAAACATGAAGATTAGACACACACAGGTATTGTACTATGTAGAAAATTCAGTGAAAAATGCATGCTCGACCAGGACTCGAACCCGCGTCTCTGGCATACCATGCCATTGCTCACCACTGTGTGAGTCCACACAGTACATCTCCTGTGTGTGCCTCATCTTCATGAATTAAGATCTCTACGCTGGGAGTAAGTAACCAGGCAACATCGAAAGTCTACAGTGTTTCAAAGGCAACAGATCCCATTGCAGTAGCAGATTCCACACAGGTAAAACAGCGACAGCAAAGAATCAGGCGAGGCCAGGCCGGCTCGGTAGCTCAATGGTAGAGCAATGGTATGGTATGCCAGAGACCCACGTTCAAGTTTTGATCAAGGCTGCATTTTTCGCTTATATTACTACGAAGTTAAAAACAGCTTCGCAGAAACCGTGAGTACTAAGTCTTTCTATAATTATTTGAATTGTGGTTTGCTAATCGGGACTGGACCTACAGTTTAAAGTGGGATTCAAACCACTGTGCTATGTACCTGCAACAGGTATTGAACCTTGGACCCAGTGATTACAAAGTGACAACATGTTTGATAAAGCTTCTAGAAAGGAAGATACATTAGAAAAATAAAAGCAATAATGACATTTTTGAAATTCAACATTGATATTTAATTGGGAATGTAACCGAGCCAATATTGGTTGTATCAAAATCAATAAAATAAAATAAAAAAACAGTTAAATCAATTCTCATGCTCAATTTCTTGCTCTCAAAAGTTTGGTTAAAGTTAACATTATATATGTTTAATACAGGACAAATAAGTACTGTCTTCTTGTATGGGGAAATATAGTCAAGCTCAGCATTCAAAGGAAACCTCAGGAGGAGAACATTTCTTACCACAAGCTTCTTTGCCAGAAGATCTTTGCAAAAAGCCACTCCTTGTGGATGTGATCCTGCAGACACCTTCCCGTCGCTAACTTCCGTCACCTGGCCAGAAAGGAGTCTCGCCAGTCGAATGAACTTATCTTGCAAGTGGGAGGCGCTGACAGGAGAGATAGCATTCACTGGGGTGTTGACAGCTTTCTGCATAGGTAGAGTGCAAATAAATAAATAAACAGCTTTCCCCCTGCACATTTCTTATGTAACATGCTACTTTTCAGAAAATTGTTAAATTTACTTATACAGTGAAACTTTGATTTTACATTAATAGATTTTACAGTTTTTCACATTTTACATTTTCAACTTTATTGCCTGAAAAACACAAAAACAAGGTTCCACTATATAAATATGCTTCTAACCCATCCAAAAAAGTAAATATCGATAACTAGGGACGCAGCTTTTTCAGATTTCCTTTTTTCCAAAATTGGTGCATTTCAAAAACATTTTGGTGCTATATTCTCCAAAATTCGGATCTTTACTTAGCACACATTCCTGCTAAATATACCTAAATTTCGTTGCACTTTTAAACTGTAGCTTACGTCCTATGCCTGCTCATGCCAGTTTAAATATGTTGGAAATGATTTTTGATGAAACTACTTTCTATTAATGCTCACATGACAAATACCAATGTTACGGTTATTGTGTGAGGGAGATCAATGATGAAAAGATGAGAGTGATGTTAGCTCTCGAAAGCTTGAAATCTAACCACAAATCACCTGGTAAATAGCCCAAGACAATTTTTTCATCAAAAATAAGTGTTACGTTTTCATGCATGCTAATCAAATTAATCCAGTTTATTGAACAGTGTTGAAAAATAATAACAAAAGATATAATAAAAGAACATTTTTATGCAAAATATTTTGAATTTTGAATTTGAATTTAAAATTTTGGGTGCGTCAACACTAAGGCTATTTGCTCCCGTCACATTATACGGGGTCCAGCCCCTTATCGTTACACAGAACAACTCTAGCATTGCATAACTGAAATCATAAAATATTAAAATCTGACTTTCGTTAAAAGCTGAGGCTGTAAATGGGCACTCGGGCACACATAAGGACAACAGGACAACACAAACAAAATTATACTGGTCATGGGGCCAGTCGCCAGAGCCTCGTTAGTCTTCAGTCCAGGGTGTACTACGTGGAAGTGAGGTTGACTATTGGATGCACTACGTGGAAGGAGTACCCCTTACACCCCTTATGCAAAATATTCCCAAAAACCAAACCAGTTGAGAGGAAAAAAGTGAAATTTGCTTTCAAATTCTAATCTTGTAAAGCCAAGAAAATCTTTTTCTGACTTTTGCAAATTTATGGACATTTTTACAAAACCAGCTGCCTCTTACATGATAACCCCTCCCCCCCCCCCCTTAGTTGATATTCATGACTTTTCCAGGATTTCCAAGTCTGTAGGAACACTTGACTAACCAAATGCCAAGAAAAGGAAAGCCGTTTGGCACACCCTGAGCCTTAAGCGACTGTTCAACCACACAGTTGTAGTTTAGTATAAAGTTGGAATCCTGTTTGACAGGTTATTATAACTTTACAATTACTGTCATGATTTTTCACCTGCAGAAAACACTACTACATACCTGGCAATCGAATCTGAATTTCTTAAATCTCACGTCCTTAACTAGTGCTTCGTAAGATTTCTCATACTCTTTCATTATTTTTTGGAAGGAGATATACATTTTGTATGACTCCGTGTCAATATAGTCTGCCAAACCTGAAATAATTGGATATATAAGAAAAATTACAAGTGAATATAGAAGTTGCATAAAGCATACACACCACTCTAAGGCTCATTTATGAGCTTAGACACTTAAAACACACAGCCATGAAATTAGGTGGGTGGCAGAAGTATGAGCTGTTGCCCCATCGGAGCACAGCCCCTTGTGTTTGGAGGTTTAAGAGAATGAAAGATCTCATTCTAGATATGAAACTCCATTTCTGGGGCCTGTAAAGAACTTTCAATTCACACGATCACAGTTCTGTATCGAATGGGACTCGAAAGTGCCCCGTAGAGAGGTCAGTCTGACGCTCAAACTAGGCAATGCAGTCCTGTTGACGTTGCGACTTTTACCCCGCTCTCACTTTGCTTTTCCCATGTGTGGCACCAGCGCAATTCTGCCCAGCTGCCTATTTTCATGGCCGTGCATTTAGATTTAGGGGTGTAAGTAACACCGATCAACCAACTGGGAATGAGGGGTTCGAGTTGGGATGTGGTTTGTAAAGTTCCTGCATGATCTTATTTAGGCCAGAAGATGTGATTGCACTCCTGTTTCATATGTAAACCCTCTCCGAGCAATCTTGTAGTGGGGAGGATTGGGGGTAAAGGGGTTGATGATTTCTACCGCTGGAAGGGATATTGTGGCTGTTGGTCAGGGTGAATAAAAATCATAAATCATTTTGATGATTTTTTTAAATTTAAATCAGATTATTTTGATTCTCTTTATAAAAAAAGAACTTAAATTGCTTTTATGGTTTCTGGCACCATATACTAGTATATATATATATATATATATATATATATATATATATATATATATATATATATATATATATATATATACATATGTTTTTTTAATAGAAAGGCTATTTCTGGAAAATGTCCCTGTAAAATATTTGAACAGCAAATAAAAAAATACATGTAAATGCAAAATAATCTAACACAGTTATTTTTAGTGGTATTTACTTTATTTTATCTGCAACGTTTCATCCTGACTTTCCAGAACTTTTTCAAGCTACACCAAGATATACATACAACTAGGGATGTGACGAAGCTGAAAATTTACCGATGTCGATGTACTCACCGATAATTTTTGGAACCGATACCAATGCCGATATTTAACTGATTCCGATACATAAGATTATTAAACAGAACTGGGATGTTATTTTCAGCATGACAAAAATAAATTTGCTACGTACATTTCTATTGCATATCATATGTATATACATATATATTCTCAAGAGATGCGAATGTACATTTGCATCTACAAAATGTTATGTGAACCTTTAAGAAGAACATGGATTCTCAAGAGATTAAACATTAGTACACAAGCAGTTCTTTGAAATGCAAAATGAATTCCTGTTCTGCCAGATTCAACTTCAGAAACACGAGATTGGGAAGCACTTCTGGAAGTAAACTACTACTTCTCTTATCTGAAATCTGTTCAGCAACACTGAACACTCAATCACTGAATACTGATACAGCAGGTATGCCCAAGTAGGTATTTTCTCAGGACTTGCTTCAGGTTTGAATATTCATTTTTGAATTTCCAATAAAACAGCAGATCCTGGTTCAGCAATGTACTGTTTTATTTCCGATTTATAGTTAGGTTGATTCTCTGAATGAGTTTGCAATAATTGTATTACAAAAACTCCACAATAATGACGAATCATAACCAAATTAAACCATACCGGTTTAAATATCGGATTTTTTCCGATTCCGATACCGATGCCGATGTGTCAATTTCGGCCGATTTTCATACATCTGTAATCGGCTTCCGCACATCCCTACATACAACAACACAACCTCACATGGCTAGTCACTCTATACTTCTAAGGAATGAATACCTTGTGTCCTTATTTCCTCCAAGGTAATGAAACTATAATAATTTCAGTAAGTTTTCTTCCAATAAAAACATTCTGCCTGTACTATAATTGTAACTTAAAAATAACTAACTAACTAACTCCCTAGCCTTCTTAAGCCCGAAGGTTCATGGCTGCAGCAACAAAGGCCTTCCATCTTTCCCTATCTTGAGCAAGTTCTATATACTCTTTTCCATCCCTACCGATTTCCCTTAGGTCCATCTCAACGTTGTCCCTCCATCTTCGTCTTGGCCTTCCTACAGGTCTCTTACCATCAGGTTTCCCAACAAGAATCCTGTAAACTCCTCTTTCCTCTCCCATTCGTGCCACATGGCCTGCCCACCTAAGTCTTCTTGATTTAATCATTCTAATAATATCTGGACACGAATACAAATTATGTAGTTCTAAATTATGTAACCTTCTCCACTCACCAGTCTCCTCATCCCTTTTAGGTCCAAAGATTTTCCTAAGGATCTTATTTTCAAATACTCTCAATTTATGTTCCTCTTTCAATGTAAGGGACCAAGTTTCGCAACCATATAACACTACAGGCAAAATTACTGTTTTGTATATTTTAACTTTTAGTTGCTTAGATATTAAACGAGAAGACAAAAGTTTATGAAGAGAGAAGTAACATGCATTTCCTGAATTAAGCCTACTTTTTATTTCCTCTTTAATATCATTTTCATTTGTTAATATTACTCCTAAGTATTTGAATTTGGAAACTGGTTCAAACGAGTTGTTATCAATAATTAGATTTTGATTATTACCTAACACTTGGTTTCGGCCTGTAAGCATATATTTAGTTTTCTCTTTGTTAACTTCCAAACCTATCTCTTTAGCAGTTTTGAAAAATATTTTAGCATTATTCTTAATTGTATTCACATCATCCCCCAGTAAGTCTACATCATCTGCATATGCTAACAACTGAGTCACACCATTTAATTTTAGTCCTTCTTTAGTTTCTTTTACCTTCCTAACAGCATATTCTAAGGCAAAATTAAAGAGCAATGGAGATAATGCATCTCCTTGTTTTAACCCATCATGAATTGTAAATTTGTCAGACATATTAATACCCACACGAATTTTACTTTCTGTTTCACTGGTGCATATTTTTATCATACTAACAAGCTTCTTAGGTATTCCAAACTCTACTAATATATTATATAATTTATCTCTTTTGACCGAATCATATGCTTTTTTGAAATCAATGAATAGCTGATGGACATTTTGATTATATTCCCACTTTTTTTTTCAAGTGTCTGTCTGATGTGAAAAATTTGATCTGTAGTTGATCTGTTACGTTTAAATCCACATTGATAATCACCTATAATTTCATTAGCATATGGGGTTAGTCTTGTTAAAATAATGTTAGATAATATTTTATATGTTGTTGAGAGTAGAGAAATTCCACGGTAATTATTGCAATTCATTTTATCACCTTTTTTAAACACAGGAACAATTATGGATTCTTTCCACTGTTGAGGGATTTCTTCTTTATTCCATATTAAACAAATTAATTTATGAATTTGACATATTAATGAATTTCCACCATATTTAATTAACTCAGCTGGTATTAAATCAATGCCAGGTGCTTTGTTATTCTTTAGCCTTTTAATAACATCTTCAACTTCAGTCAAGTTAGGTTCTGGAACTAAAGGTTCTGCTGTGTGGACTTCATTTACTTCTGATTTATCTCCTACATGGACATTTAAAAGGTCATTAAAGTAGTTCTTCCACCTATTTAGAATATCGCTTGGGTCAGCTAGAAAATCACCGTCTTTATCTTTTATCAAGTTTACTTTAGGTTGCCACCCCTTTCTAAACTCATTTACACCTTTATATAAATCTCTGATATTCTTATTTTTGCTGTTTGTTTCAATTTCGTTAATTTTGCTTTTCAAATAATCTCTTTTTTTACTTCTAAACGTGCGGTTAACTTCTCGCTTTATTCTATTATAAATGTTTAGATTTGTATCATCAGAGTTATTTAACCACCTAAGTCTAGCCTGATTTCTTATTTCTATTAGATTATGACATTCATTATCAAACCATGGATTACTTTTTCTTTGTTTATGGTATCCTATACTTTCTTTAGCTGCTGATTCTATTGCATTACGTATGTGCTCCCAATTCTTATTTACGTCTGTTTCATTTATATTTTCATCATCATTTAACTTAAAAATACTCTCTTTAATTCGAACTTTGATAATTCGAACAAAAGCACATTCCCCTTGAAACCTCTATCTAAAACAATGTTAAAAATGACTACTTAATTCGAATTTTGAAGGTTAAATTTGGATAATTCGAAGTCAGGTTTCCAATAAAAATTTAACATAAATGTTTCCAAGAAAGACCAAAGTGGTTGCTACATAAGAAATTCCAACAGATGACTCATCCCCTTTTCTTCTTGAAAAGCTTGTTTTTATGGTTAACAGATGTGGGGAGAGCAGATAAGAGAGGGCAGGGGGAATCCCCAGAGCGTTTGCTTGTAGGAATGGGACAAGTTGAGAGGAGAGCGGATAGCCAGACAGAAGGGGTCATTTGTCTGTGTGGAGTCACAATGTTGAAATGTGGTGCCTACAGTAGCTTAACATTACATAAGAAAGTTGAAGTGCTTAGTGAGGTAGAAACAGGAATGAAAAACAATCACGTGATGCGAATATTCCAATAAGTGCACTCTTCCTGGATGGAGATATGGATAAAACATAGCAGTTGTAAGGTAAGGTGTACTGTTTATATATTAATGCAGTTTTATGTTTAATACAGTGTGTTATTTTATTGGTGTTTTTTTTATTATATTCTGGTTAATTCGAATTTTGGATAATTCAAATTTTTTTCATAGCCCCTTAGAGTTCAAATTAAAAAGAAGTTCACTGTACTTTTTATAGACTTTGTAGAGGAATTTTTGCAATTTTTTTCAGCTGCCATGTTTATTTGCAGTTTAATGATAATGACACTATTAATGGTTTAATGTGATTAGTATTTTGTATATTATTCTCTACAAAATGTTTGCAATTTTTGCCTATAAAAATTATTGAATTTTAAATCAAGAGAAATGTAAGTGTGTTTCCAGTTTACATATTATATTTCCATTCCTATGATCTTCACCCCATCAGTACATATATTTTGCCTTAGAGCCTAATAAAACATCATTAAATGACTATGAGGTTAATGTACTTTCACCAAAAGTGATTCTGATAACTACAAAATTCTTATGTACATTATTTCTTTAAATTGATTTAAATCAGCAATTTTTTTAAAATTTAAATCAATCCATCTTTCTGCTGGTACAGACAGCAACAGTGAAATCCAGGTTTTTTTGTCGAGGAGCGGTGATTGTTGATCCTGAGGTTGAGGGCTGTAGATTTCCCCCCCAGGTAAAAGCCACAAGTTCCACACAATGGCCATGCTGTAAGGCATCAGGCTTTGGGCTCCGGCTACGGGACAAGCGCAGGTTCAAGTCTCCTGGGGGAAGCGTAACAACATTTCTCCTGAGATTTTGGAGGAAATCAGGGAGCTACGAATGAGTAGCATAACCTGGTCATGGAAATCTACAACAACGACTGAGGTTCATCGTGCTGACCATACCGGTTGGATGTCCGTCCACTTCTGCTGATGCATGTAGGAGTGAGGCCAGCAAGGGCTGTTGCACCACCAGTTTCAAAGTTGCCACAGATGAGGGTATGGGTGTGGTTTGAGGTGTGGCAGGCTCCTTTTTGGGTGAAGATAAATTTGCCTCAAATATAAATTAATAGATGTCTAATGCAATAAGAAAAACAAATGAGAACATGCACATTAATTAATACAAAGGCTGTCGCAGAGAAGGTGAGACAGATTTTTTCGTGGCTTGGCAACACAGCCTATGGTTTCGGCACTAGCCGCATCGTGTAGGATGACTGATTCTGTTTCCGTAGCAAGTTGTCACAGGTTGCAAAACCACGTTAGTGAGCAGCTGTGATTTACGTGGAACGTGTTTCGTTTACCTCTCCAGGTTTTTGTGTATAACATTGCTTTCGCGATGAGTATTCAAGATGAACAGCGACATGCCATAAAATTTTGTTGGCGCTTAGGGGAAAGTGCTGCGGAAACATATGCAATGTTTCAACAGGCATATGCCGATCAAGACAGACTGAGTAGAGCCAAAGTGTACTGATGGCACAAGTTGTTCGAAGATGGGCGCGAATCAGGCACTTTGCTTCCGCATCATGGACAATGATCGTCCGTGATTAATGAGAAGCTAGTGAATACTGTTGCAGCAATTATTCGTAATGATAGGCTTTTCAGGATTACGCGACGAAGAGAAAAATAGACATTTTCCCGCATACAGCCCGGACCTTTCACCCTGCGACTTTTGGCTATTTCCACTTTTAAAGGCCGTTTTACAAGGTCGTCATTTCATGACGAACAAAGAAGTGATCACCGCAGCGTAAGTTTTCTTCAGTTCGCTACCTGACGACGATTTTTCAAAGACGTTCACAAAGTGGCAGGAGCGTATGGACGCTTGCTTAGCTGTCAATGGTGCCTAGTTTGAAAAAGATGTACGTCTACTCGATATGGCTGATTGTGAATAAAAAATTTGTGGTTTATAATTTTTTTGTTTCATTTTAATGATTCTTGGAGGGGTCCATGTACATGCTTGTCTTTTAACTGCTACGCAGTCACAACTTTTTGACCTACTGCGCGCTCATTTTGGTCTCAATTGGCAGCTAATGAAACAAATTTTCACCCTAGTACATTTGCTAGCCAATGGAGGTCTCTCTTTTCCTATACAAGAATTAGTTTCACATTCTCTGCGACAGCCATTGCATATACAGCCAAGAATTTGGCTAAGCGCCAATTTTTCCACCTATGCAAATCCGTAGGCTTTTAATACAGTACGTTTCAGGTTACTATAATAATTTTATTTAAATTCTATTGTGCCTAAAATTGACTTTGTCTCTTTCAACTGTTAGTGTCTAATGTTAAGGAGTGAAAATTATGATTTGGTGCCCCTGTTTATATCTTCCCACAGGCAAATAAATAGCGTATAGATGATCCACCCTCCCTGAAACTGGATTTTTTTTCTTAATAGATAAAAAAAGTATTTCATAAATGTACATACAAATATTGTACTTTTTCCGTACGGACTTCAGTCAAGGGTGGAGCTTAGGGATCAACCCTCATATAAATACATAAATTGTATATGTAAATCCAAGCTCTATTAGTACAATACCTTTTATTAAGGCTTCATCCACTTCTAAAACAGAGTCTGTTTCAGTCACCTCACTCTTGGGCCTCCTCAACTCTGGTGGCTGTTCAGGAGCACTTTTCTCCTCTTCTATGGTTGCCAGTTGCCTTGACGGGACCGGTGCACCTCCATCTGGAACCGTTTCCTTAGCACTCTGTTCCTCTAGCTGTTTCTGTCTGTCGTTAATTTTCTCTGCAATGAACAGATAATATGTTCTACTACAAAAATATATCCACAACTTCCTTGTACTTCGTAAAATAATTGCAATAAAACGGCGGAAAGGCATGTTTACACCGTGAAGAAATGCAAAAGCTTTTAATCAAGATTCCTTTCTTTTTCAAGCCCTACACTGCTATGGAAATTCATTCAAGGTGACAATTATACTTACTGGATACATTGTTAGCATACACATTAGGTATAGTATACTTACGTTTCTGCCAAATTGAAATTCTTCACAAGTGTTCCCTAATTATAACTGAAGGAAGTTCTGTATCTTCCGGTGGTGATGTTTGTAGTAATATCGACATTTTGACAAGTCATTCTTTGTTTGAGGTTTCGTTCCAAGTCCACTTTATGCACAGATAGGCTAATCAGGATTGGACCAAACCACTATGTGCCTCCACTGGGTATCGAACTCAGGACCTCTTGATTACAAGGCAACAACATTACTGCTATGTCATCCAGGAAATCCAGAAAATTATTCTTTGTCTTCCAGTTGTTTGGGAACTAATGTATCTAAAACTAGTTTTTATTCTTTTAATATTTTTGTTATCTCTTATATATGCACTTATAGATCTAGTCATAGGTAAAGCCTAGACCTTGGATTTTTAGGTTCTAAAAAGTGTGCTCTTAGGTTCATAAAATAGGCTCTAAAATTCCAAATTAGATTAAAAAAAAACCTAAAATAGGTTCTAAAAGTCATAAGTTAGGCTCGAGAAATCCTGAAATAGGTTCAAAAAACTTAAAATTCCTGAAAATGGGACACCTATATCCTGAAATACGCACTATGTTGCATAACGTTATGTGTGTTGCCTAACCATACGGCGATGGCAGAACTTACCATTGGAAATTTGCTATTAAAATCCACTCTTCGCCGTATAGATAGGCAACAATCGTTTTTTATGTTAACCACAGTCAAACTCCACAATTTTGTCTCTGGGGATCATCGTATATGCTGAAAAAAAATCTTTCAACAAAAACATAGTCAGTGGGGCAAACTTCAATGCTAGTTTGCAAGACGTGTGTGCAAGTAACGCGAAAGGGAGAAAGACAACACAGATCAGACCACTTTGGATTGTACAGGTAACAGTGGCAAAAGACATTTTGATTTGTTTGAGCTTTAAAAAATCACCATGGACTTGGAGCAAGGAAAATCGACAGAGAGCACGTTTCAAACACGTTTGTCACTGATTTTTTTCATGGCCAAACAAAGCAAATGCCTCTGTGTGACATAAAAATCCTGTAAAACCTTTAAAAATATATAAAAACCTAAAAAAGGCTTGATTTAGGCACATAAACCTAAAATAGGTTCTAACAAGCAAAATAGGTTTTTCAGGCACTATAAAACTTCATCAGTTGTTGCATTTTTTAATGAAACACTGACATAACTTATTATTTCTTACATACCAGTAAAGGAAAAAATAGGTTAAAAACCGAAAATCCGAGGTCTAGTAAAGACTAATGTTAGTTCATTGATTGAAATGTTGTGATGACAAACTAGGGTACATTGAAATTAAAACTTTTGTCAAATTTGTATGTGATCATAGACTGCGCCCACTACTTCTTTTCAAGTAGATCTCCAATGGTTTTCACAATGGTGGGCAAAACTGAAATTTTGGAGTTTCCACTGTGGATTGAACCAGGGACCGTTCACACTAATGGGAGAGCACTGAGCATTCAGCTACATTGGAAACGAAATATAGTTTAAAAAATATATAAATTTATGAGACAACTGTATGTGCATATGCATGGATTTGTTGAGATTTTCAGCATAGCATTTGTGTGTAAATAACAAGGGAAGTGACAAATTATTGCCTTTTTATTGGTATTGGACATATACATGTGCCAGCATATCAGTTTATCGGTTAAAATAGCCAACAATTTTACCAATCTGACATTTATATAAATAACCTGTTAATAGGAAGACCTTTTCACCCCTGTGGTCAACAAACTTTCGTGGTTAAAATGGCACTAAACTATTGGCTGATATATGGTTCCCTCTTGAACTAAAAATCACACATTTGTCTCTTGTACTTTCTTGCTTCAACTCTGGCTGGCTGCTTCTTGAGAACATCAAATATCCTCCATCTAGATGGTGGCATGGATGGAAACAAAGGGAGACCTGATATTCACTACAGTGGTACAGGTGCACTTCTGCATCTTTCTTTGGTGACATAATTTGCACTGCATATAGATGTTTTTATGGTAGAGAGAAACTTGTGTCGTGGGACACCTGTGTATACAGTCCAGCATTGGAGCAAATACCTGGTGTTAGAGCACTTTCACTTGCTCGTACTCATTCAAGTCATTGTCATTTTAACGTGACAATAATCGTAAACACATACACGAGGGGGTACCCAAAAACAACCGGAACTCGTCGTGAGTTCCGTGCACCCAGTGGCTTTGCCGGGGAAGGTTGTCTCTGGTCACGGTGATTTTTTCGTAAAAGCAGTTTCGCTCGCACCTCCTTTTTTTGTGATGGCCGATATAAGAGAACAGCGTGTGGCTGAGAAATTTTGTTTCCGGCTTGGGGAAAAAATGGCCGCAGACATTGTTGTGATGTCGAACACAGCTTTTCAAGGACAGCGCTATGGAGAAAACTGAAGTGTATGAGTGGTTTTCTCGCTTCAAAAAAGGTGACATGTCGATTGATGACAAACCTTGTTCTGGATGCCCGTCAACTTCCAGAACAGACGAAAATGTCGACAAAATTCATGAACTTGTGCTCGAAGACCGATGATGGACCATTTAAGAGCTGGGGACTTTATCTGGACTATATTGGAGCTCGGTTCAGCAAATTTTAACGGAAGATTTGGGAATGAGAAGGGTCGCTGCAAAATTTGTGCCTCGGAATCTGAGTGACCAACAAAATGAGTGTCGAGTGGAAACATGCCGTGCTTTGTAAAAAGAGCTCCGAAGCAACCCAAACTTTTTCTCCAAGGTTATTACTGGCGAAGAGACATGGTGCTATTCTTGCGACTTTTTTTTTTGTTCCCCCGAATGAAGAGGACATGAAGGGACAGCGATTTGACAACGCAGAAGAGTTTAAAAAATGTTTCCAAGAATGGAATCACAGATTGGACAAATGTATTAAGTTTCATGGAGAGTACTTTGAAGGTCATAAGGTTGTTTAAAAAAAAAACAAAAAAAACATGGCTTTTAAAAAAAATCCAGTTTTCTTTGGGTACACCCTCGTATGTAAAATATCCATCTTGGCAGGTTCAGCCCACAATCATATGTTTCATTTTCATTATCACTGTATTGGTAAAAGAGACTAAACTACATTTTAACATGGAGATGATGACTATGTTTACTAAAAAAAAAAAAAAGTAAAGTTTTCGCCTGTGTTTTGCACCATGATAAGAAGGGCATATACAGGGTGTGGAGTTAGGGCCCCAAACTTTCTTGATCTCTGACGAAGTTGGGGGTGATGTGATCAGCACCACATCCCTGGTCACCTTTAACCCTAGAGTTTCCTCCAGGTGCAGAGTTTATACGATACTGGATGGGTGCCGGAGCTGCTTGAACAGGTGGAAAAAATCCTGGTTCTTCCCTGCTGGGGATCGAACCTGGGCCTCTTGCATGGTAGTCACATTTCCTAACGACTGAGCTACTGACTATGTTTACTTAGGTTTCAATTTCACTGTCTTTTACCTTACGATCCACATTTGAGGGCCACTACCACAGACAAGTTACGGTTATACGAGTGTATACAGCTCGTCTTGCCTGTTCGAGCATTATTCACTTGAGCGAAGAAGCTCTCAATTCTGTACGCTATCTAGCATAGTCTGTGCAAAATATTTGATGCTCGCGCGAAATGCTCCTCCTGCAGCATTCTAACTGGTGTACTACACATGCATTTAAGGCTTAAATATATTTCTAATACAATTTTAACATATAAATTGTGCACATTTTAAAAAAAACAATTTCTGCCAATTTGGCTAAACACAATAACAAGGAGGAAACTGTAGTTACATGAAATGAAAATGATGAAAGAACACTCACATAGTCATTCCTCGCATCAGAATCCACTACATCCTATCCACTACAAAACCTACAAATGCATGGCATTTCAACCCCAATATAGGCATTAACCTAATTTATATGAACAGAGATAACGTACCTACTTCCTCCTGGATGTAGTTTTTTATTCCTTCTATCTGATTGCATAATGCAGCTGCTGTCTGAACATCCAGGTTACTGACCTCTCCCACCTATCAGAAAAAAATATATAATGGATTAGAAACAGATGTTAAAACAATGTTTTATACGTGTATGCAGTGGCGGCCGTCGGCAACTATGATGGGTAGTGCCAAAGTGATCAAGAAATCTAAAAAAAAACCTCCGTAATGCCCACCCCCCACCTCCTCCTTGAGGTTGCATCACTGGCGAAGATGTTTATCCTTGTTTGATAACGTGGAAAACAATGTGTGTGTAACTAATAATGCACTGATCCAGTTCATCTTCACTCATTAATCCTACAGGACACTTCCCTAAAAACACAACAATTACAAGGGGAAGGGAAAAACAAATCACCTTCTCCTCCCCCATGCACACGTATTCCAACTGAATGTCGAAAATATCTTTGTCGTAAAAAGAAATTGTCGAAATGCCAAAGGAAACTCATCATCATAGGATATTTCACTTTTATATTTTTTTAAAAGTCTGGATGGCCCTCTAGGCGCATCTATCTATTATCAAAATGTTCATTTAACTTTGGAAAAATACTAGGTTTGTTTCTCCAAAGGTAGGTAGAAATTACTTCCCCAACGGGTCTTACAAATCAGTCGTATTTAGTGACTTATCTCTGAAAGTGACAACTGTGTCAACACCGCAAAAGTTCCCTCGCCGTGCCAGGCGAAGACGGGTACGGTTGGTGTCTTATGGGCTAACCCCACCCCCTGCCACTTTGTTCTCGGCTCATGGTGGAAATGTTCCTCACTGAGACTTCTTCAAACCTCTGTCTGCACGTGTGTCAACTTGGTTAGGCGAGCTCTTGGGCGGCACGGATTGTTGCCTCTCGAGGGTTCAAACGAAACAGCTGGCGATGCAGTGAGGAGATTGGGGCGATCGTCACGTCAGCTTGACTGATTGCAAGATTCGAATCTCCTTGTCTGTAAACTATCAATGTATCCATTTAACAATACTTGGGCAAGGTATGCGTTTCTTCTGAGGGTAGTGCCATAGCACGGCGGCTCTACCCCTTGAGCTGCTGCTGCATGTATGTATACACTGACTGGGCCAGTATTCAAACCTGGGACCCCTCACATTATAGTGCGATGTGCTAACCATATCGCCACGGATGCTGGCAGTTGATTCTTAATGTTTTCTCACCTCCCAAGTTGTATTGCTTTGTGTGTGTATTCCGCTATTTGTAGAGCATTGAATAAGCATGGCCAAGAAGTGTATGTGTAGTTTCAATACGAATGGGGCGTTACCCCCACACCCCCTATACGCCTTCATGGCGTGGTGCTAAGCACAGGGGAACACTTTACCTTTACCTTTTTACCTGCAACTATACCTGCATCTTGACACAAACTCAAGAGACAAATCAAATCTTGCAAAGTGGTATCAAAAAGTTTCGAGACTAGTTCTGTAATACACCAACAGATGGCAGCCCACGGCTGCATGCACAGTCACAGGGAGCACTGACCTTCATGAGTCAGCGTGCCACGAGACATCATCCTGTGTACATCGGGAGCTGTGTAACTGGTGCTATTCTGACCATGCGCGCTACCACCTCTGTGATTTCATCATGGACAGCAAGTTAGAACAGAGCAAACGTGAAATTCTGTGTGAAACTGGGCAAATCTGCCACAAAGAAGCTTAACATGATTCAGCAAGTTTACGGCGATGCTGCAATGCGTCGTTGGAGGTTTTTTGAGTGGACAATGTCAAAACCATTCAGCAACTTGTGCATGAGGATCGTCGAAGAACAATCCACAACATTGCTGCCATTGTCGGTGTGTCATACGGAACCAGATTTGGCTCCTGAAGACTTCGCCCTCTTTCCGAAGATGAAGATCCAGCTCAAATGTTACAGTTTTGACTCCATTGCGGAGATCCAGCTCAAATCGCAAAAGTTGCTTCTAAAAGAAGACTACCAGGACACCTTCCAGGAGTGGCAGGAACGCTGGGAGCGCTGTATCACTGTGTAAGGGAACTATTTTGAAGGTGATAGTGTGGAAACAAAGATGCATAAAGTACTTTCTTGTAAACACAGCTAGTCTTCAAACTTTTTGATACCACCTCGTACTGTATATTAATCTGAATTTTGGGACATGATACACAGAAGCAGCTCACCTTGCACTGTTTCAACAAATGGTCCATAGCTTCGTAAAGAGTTTTAAGTTTTGTGACCTGCTGACTCACGCTTCCAGCCAGAGCTTGCTTATCTTTGCAGGATCTGCAACATAAAACACATCAAATTACCATTCCTACAGAATCCTGGAAAAACAGATACCTCATAATTTTCGTTATGAAGAGAAAGACACATCAAAGTTACTGTTAACTATTTTCATGCTGCTTTTTTTGAGAACATATTACTTTCAAAGATACACTGCCTTCATTGGCTTCAGGTAGACAATGACGACATTGCATTTTCAAAATTCATAGGTTCTAGAATGCAAGCAAAATGGAAATAGGAAATAGTGGCTGCATAGCAAACTGCAAAGGAACTATGGAGAGGACAGTGGTCAGCTTGGTAGTAGTGTTAGAGCACTAGTGTAGAATCCCATTGAACCACAATTTTCACGTAACTTTTCAGCTAAAAAAGTTAATATTTCATGCCATGTGTCCTCAACATATAAAAAAACAAGATAAAATACAAATATTTGACTTATTTTGTTCTCCAAACACACACACACACACAGAGAGAAAAGAGAGATAGACGAGAGAGAGAGAGACGAGAGAGATAGGAGAGAGAGAGAGAGACGAGAGAGAGAGAGAGACGAGAGAGAGAGATAGACGAGAGAGAGAGAGAGAGAGAGGAGAGAGAGAGATGGAAGGGAAGAAAGAGCCGTAGAAGGGTCAACTCTGAAGTCATGATAAGGCTGCTGCAATGATCACTGCAGTAATATGATCAGGACAAGTTTTTATACTTTTAAATTCTACTAAACTATCAACCATGTTAAAACCCTTCCATGACTTTTTCTTTTCTTACATCCCTGAAGATAGACCGAGGTTGGTCCGAAAATTTGAAGGATAAAACAACATACATATGGTATATTGGAACTACAGGGAAAAAGACTTGCGCAGAACTGTACAGTGCATATGGGTATGGGGGAAGGCAGGCGGTAGGAGTCTTCATCGCAGTCCGAGTCAGTGTTGCCAGCCTCACGAGATTTCCTTAATAAACTGTTGCTATGGAACCGCCAAGGACCTGCTCAAAAATGCATTTCCTGTTCCTCTTATTTGGGCATTTTGACGTGTATAAGGGGAGATGTAGAATGGAGTACGTGGAATTCCACTCAGCCATGAAATGTGCTGTTTGGACTGTGAAATTATGCCAAATGGTACTCAATTGTGCTAGGACATAATAAAAATAATATGTAATAATTAATACTATTATTACTATTTTTAGATTGTTGTTTTTATCGCAACCCAAAATCTATTTCTATTCTGGTTATTTTACATCGCTTTTGTGCCTCTACGGGAAAGTACGATGGCTGGCCCCCTTTCTGGAAAATGAATGTTAACCTAAAAGTATATATTATTTCAGACATATAAGTTGATATCGGTCACAGTAATTTACATCAATTATTATATTGGGGATGCAGGAACATCATAATTGCAATTGCAATTGTTGTTTATTGAGTGGGCACTATTACAGGGTAATATGCCTCGTTTACCCCCTGGAAAAATGCCTTGCTTGCCCTTCCCTGGCCGTCCAAGATTAGGGGGCAATTGCCCCCCTTGTCCCCCAGTGCACATGCCCATGGCTCTCTCCTTGAGAATGTTATTCATCCACTACTATTAGATCTTTTTTTTTTTAGATCTTCTGGTTTACCTAAGAAACATTCTTCCGATGTTTTCAAGTCTGACCTGGCAACACTGCACCGAAGCCCCGAGAACGGCAGGGAAGATGCTAGAATGCTTTTGACTGAAGGTTCTATTCCTTGTGGTCGAGTATAACATGTCCTCTACTTGCTATATGGTATTTTTGTATAGGCAGTCCAAATGTTTTTACAAAGACTTTACAGATTGAAGTTAATCTTCTATCACCAACTAACCTATACCACAATGAGGAAAGTGAGTAAATAGAAGAAATATAGAATAAGAAAATTGTGGGACTGTTCTTTAACATTAAACTCCGAAGTGTAACCACAGTTTGAGGGGCAGCACCTGCCAATCCATGCATAATTAGTTTCTTCTTGGATGATTGATTGATTGATTTAGTTTATTTTACTTCGCGTTTTGTGCATCTTGGCTAATTTGCGAAGAAGGGGATGAGTGATGAAATTGATGAATGGATATTCACAAACAACCAAGCCCGAGCGGGATTCGAACCTGGGACCCTTGGCATCGCAGCGCGATGTACTAACCACTCGGCCACAGGGTCAGGCTCTTCTTAGATGAAATTTTGCAAAAGTACACATGATACATGCACAAATATGACACACTTTGTTTCTTAAAGCCTAAAACACAAGATTTTCATGGTATATTTCGTTGTTTAAGCACAAAATTTGTTCAAATTCATGAAAAAGGCCACAATTTACATTTTATGGCAAATTTGCTTTATTTCATGATTTCAAATTGGTGAAAAATGTGTTCAGAATATGTCTCTGCACATTCATGAACACTTTTAGGCAGCAATTAATATTCATCAGTGTTATAGCATTTGCGAAAAATCAAGGTAAAGCTTATCAGTTGGTAGAAAAGTATTGACGTATTACCTTGCAAGATCTAGAATAGTCTGATAGTGTGCCCTGAAGTCTGTCTGCGACTTGTGTATCTTATCCAGCAGCAGTTTTGTTTGTTTTATTTTGTGCCGTGCTTCTTCTTCAGCTGCCCTGATCTTCTCGTTCACAAGCTGAAATTAAATATACACACATATAATTGCTCGTTACACTAAAAAAGAAGAAATATTTGCAGTCCAAGACATTGCAACAAAGTGACACACACACTTTATTGTACAGGGTGTTCGAAAAGTTCCCACACTCAGACTTTAAAAATATGCTACGAGGGCAGTAGGCAATATGAGTTGGCAACGTTGGTAAGTGGGAAGGGTATAACCTTAAAGAAAGATGAAGTCATGGGAGATACGTGCTGCTATTACAACGTCCGGTGTGAGTCAGACAAATGCAGTCGGTCGACAATGCATTTTATGCAAGCACAGCGAATCGCTTAGTTAGAAGCATATTTTGAGTGTAAGTCATATTCAAGGTGTGTGGAGAAATGGAGACATCTATTCCCTGATGATCCGATGCCAGGAAAAAGCGCAGTGTATGATCTCGTGCGACGATTTCGTGAAACAGGCTCCGTGCATGATCGACCACGAAGCGTGTAGACATGTGTTTACAGGAACATGGTGGCCATTTTCAGCACTGACTATAGACTGGAAACCGTCCGTAGAGAGTGCAGGAAGACCACCATAGTGTTTCATATGAATGTGTTGCATTGTGTTGTGTTTGGACAGTTCTTGGACAGTGCTGACTGCCACTACAATATTACGCACCTTTGGTCTACGCATTATTTACTGTGTCATACAAGAACTAGTGCAGTTATGTATGTATTAATTCCGTTGCCATGTGTATCACATTCTCCACAAAAAATTCTTCAAAAGTGAGTGCGGGAACTTTTCGAACACCCTGTATTATGTATATTAGGGTGGACTGCTAAAAAAAAATGCTGATCCTAATAATGCATAGATGTAAGATTTAATGCCCCGCTGGAGTTCAGCTGACACCAGGGGCCCTGATTTTGAAATTTCCTCTCCTTCCGATAAACTGTCATGATATTCACAAATCTGAAAAATTACATATGCTTCTAGACCATTCATGTTAATCTACATGTTGTTTGCTTTTCCTGTTGGTGGCGCAGTGGTAGCATCGTAGCCTTGAAATCAAGGAGTCCCAGGTTCGATACCTGGTGAAGGCACATAGTGGTTCGGATCCCACTTTAAACTGTAAGTCCAGTCCAGTGCATAAAGTGAAGTTAAAACAACAATTCAATCAAGCTTTCGCTGTTGTCTACATATTGCCAATACTTCAATACACTAACATAGCTGCGAAACTATTGTGAATATCACGACAAGAGTGAAAGCAAACCACATGAAATACATGTGAATGCATTACAAGTGGTTCTCAACCTTTTTCAGTCCGGGACCCACCTTGAAGGACATTACACTTCATGGGACCCATAAGCATGGGTGCCAGCAGAATTATTTGTAGCGGTGTGCATCCAGTTTATAATAATTAGGACGAATTTTAAGGTGCAGCACCTTTCCAAGAATATAGCTGTTTTCATATTGATTGTTTGATATATGTATTTTAGGACATGAAATCAAGTAAAATGAACACACTTTGTCGCACCTTTCCAAAATGGTATAATATAATTATTGCAGCCTCAATAGTTCCAAAGATAATGTAGCAAAACCCATGAGAAAACACGAACTTCAAGAAAATCTACTCTGTAGAACCACAATTCTCTGTGTGGTCCATGCGACTTATATACAGAAGGTGCAGAAAAAAAAAGCTTTGAATACAAGCATTTTATCAGCATCTCTTTTTGCACCTTTTTGAAAACATTTTCAGAACCATTTTACCCTTTCCCTTTGCACATTAAAATCCTTTCAAAAAAAAAAAAAAGGTAAAGTGTTCCCCTGTGCATAGCACCACACCACGAAGGCGTATAGGGGGTGTGGGGGTACCGCCCCACACTTTCTTGATCCGGTCGTGAGTGGGGGTGATGTGATCAGCATCACGCCCCTGACCGCCTTTACTCCCCAGGGTTTCCCCCAGGTACCCATGTTTTTCGACGCTGGGTGGGTGCCGGGGCCGCTTCCATCGTTAGAAAAGTTCCCGGATTTGAACCGGCCGTTCCCTAATAATCATATTTTTGCTAACATTGAGTACTTTAAGAAGGCCTCTTTTATGCTTGCTTAAAGAAATTGCACATACTTCATTCCAGAAAAGTAAATATGTAATTTAAGCAATGGTAGATTGCAAATAAAAGAAATTTAATAGGATTTTAACACACTAAATAAATTTTCGAGCCTGACTTCGCGACCCACCAAATGTCTCCTCGGGACCCAGCAGTGGGTCGCGCCCCATAGGTTCAGAAATGATGGTCTAGAAGGAATTCTAAGCAGATGTCATTTTTTAGATTTTAGAATATCATAGTGGTTTATTGAAAGGAGAGGAAATTTCAAAAACAGCTACCCTGGTCCAACCAAGAATTAACAGTATCAGCAACTGATATTCTATATATGTGATACTGTAACGCAATGCTAACACTGCGTTGGGATCGAACCAGAGACCCTGAGCTGTCTATTGGGTGGTGTAGTTATTCATCATTCATCTTTCGGATGGTAACCATTCGCTTGGCCTAAATGTGATATATGCGAGAGGCTACATTTAAAGGAATGGCAATAGAATTAACTTAAGTTAGATATGGGTTTTGTACTCTTCATGACTGAACCGATATGGATTAGTCTAGAAAAGGATATTACTTGCCTCACAATTAGATGAAGGTTATTTCCACAGTTGCCCTCTCAATTGTCACATATCTGACCTCCCTGTCAGAATTCACTCTGTTCACGCACCATTGCCCAATAATCGTCCCCCACTTCCTTTCTCTCTCACCATCCGCGATCTTTACTCTCTCTCGTATCCTCGCCAACTGTCCTCAGATTCCAACTCTCAGGCCACATACGCCTCTCAAGTCAATCACCTAACATTTGCCTAATTGCTTATTCCGCATTCCGTTTCCTGCTGTGCTAAGAATGATGGAAGACTTGTCACTTCCACCCAATACCTTGGGTACAATACGACACGATACAAAATTATGAGGCACGTGTAAAAAAAAAAGGGCCGATAATTTTTTACTTCGGACTGGCAACACTGACGAAGCTGTGCATGCACAGAAGCATGCCTTAGTATTCTGTGCCTGCAAATGAGGTATATTTCTCAGTGTGGAGGTGTATACGTGCGAGTAGCAGGAAGTTGAAATTACTGCTGCAATAGAAAATCCCACCAAATCATGGCAACCGTGCTTTGGGAACAAAAAGGTGTAATCCTCGTGGAATTCCTGGAACTGGGACGAACCATCACAGTAGATGTGTATTGCCAAACACTTTCTAATATGCAACGTGCCATCCAAAAGCGAAGAGGAATGTTACGGTCTAGAATTCTGCTTATTCATGACAACGCCTGCCCACACAGAGCTGACCGTACTGTTGCGACAATTCAAAAATTCCGATGGGAACGTTTTAATCACCCACCATACAGTCCCGATCTTGCCCCAAGTGATTACTTTCTGTTCCTTCACCTCAAAAAGTGGCTTGCTTCACAACGTTTCGATGATAGTGAAGTTCTCAAGACATCAGTTCTCAACTGACTGAGATCCCAGGTGTCAGATTTCTACGCAGAGGTTTTACGTAAACTTGTTCCACGGTACCAAAAATGCTTGGAGCGTCATGGTGACTATGTAGAAAAATAGCCAGGGTATGCTCTTGTATAGCATCAAATTAAAAATTTTCTCGCTTGATTTTATTCTCTGTAATAACCAATTGGCCCTCTTTTTTTGGTCCCAAAACACGGTTGCCATGATTTGGCGGGATTTTCTATTGCAGCAGCCATTTCAACTTCCTGCCACTTGCACGTACGCACTTTCACACTGAGAAATATACCTCTGTTGCAGGCACAGAATACTAAAGCATGCTTCCATGCATGCGTAGCTTTCTCAGTGTTGCCAGTCCCAAGTAAAAAATTATCGGCCCTTTTTCTTGACATGTGCCTAGTACAAGCATTTGAATAACCTGGAAGTATCCTTATGTAACTAGGTGAGACTAATAAACCCTTGTTTTGTAGAGTAAATGTCTATAAAAGTAATGTTACTCTTTCTAAGTAAAGCAAAGTATTGCAATCAGCTTGTGAATAAACCATTCAGGTTTTTCATGGGATATTTTAATTTTATATAATGAATGGCTTTTATGTGGTTTCCCATGTAGCCAACTGGTTTGTACTCTTGACTTTGGTGGATGTGGTCGCAGATTCAATCCCCAAGGCATGCCCAAAATTTTCATTGACCCAGCATTGTGAGGACAACTGTGAAGCTACTTGAAAGGCAACAGAGCTAAGCCGTTCCCCCATGCGGGAGCTCAGCTGTTTCAGAAGTGACTACGCAAAAATAATCTTTATCCCTCGTGTCCATCCAACAATTATCTGCATAATTTTTCGAAATTTGAAAACAAATTTGGTAGCTAGAAATGAAGAAATTAACAAAAGCCTAACTCAATACAAAATTAAGTATAAAAAAATAATATTTCATGGATAATACAACTGAAAGTCTCAGGGGTAAAACATGGCAAGTGGCATTTTGGTCATTATTGACTTACAAAGTAAAGAGGCATCCTTCAATTTTCATGTGTAATTGCCATGTCATGCAATTTGCATTGAACTCACTGAACGCTTCCGATGCTGGTAAACACAACACAAAAGCAATTTCTACATAGAGCTTCTAATAACCTTTGAGCTAAAGAAACTCAATAATGATCAAAATGTCACCACGTTTTACCCTTCAATTAATGTACATGAAGCTAAATTTTGCTTTAAATTTGCTTATTATTATGTTGAACAATAATAATAATAATACATTCTTCACAGAACTCCAGCTAAATAATTTATAATGTAGGGAAATGACAAATCTGTAATAGTAGGCCTAATAATAAAATTAATGGACAACATGCCAATATACCTGTTCAACTTAGAAATAAATATTTTATTGATTAAATGCAACATGCATGCATGATGATGATAATTAATAACCTAAAATTTTACCACTCATGAGTTACTAAAAACCGAACTCTATACCTCCCATAATGTACCTATATGTATGGCTGCGAGGACACAGTCACATACCTTAGCATGCTGCTTGTGTTCCTCCGCTAACTGCAACTGCCTCTGCGTTGCCTTCCTCTCCTCCTCTTTCAGCTGACTCAGAAGCACCTCTTCGGTCTTCAGAAAGGCTGCTTCCCTCTCCCTCCTGTACTCTTCCTTCAGCCTCCAATTGTCCAAACGATACAGCATCATCTTCTCCTCCATCTCAAGGGTTCGCAAGCGCATCACTTCCTGCAAGGCATTAAGACACTAACACTAGGGTTGAGCTAGTACCACTTTGAACCCATACTCACACCGTTGGGAAATCATGTGGGGTCCAGATTTGATTGACTGATTTAGATTATTTTACTTCGCTTCTTGGGCAACTTTTGGCTAACTTGCAAAGATGAGGATGAGTGATGATATCATGAAATTGATGAATGAGCACTCGCAAACAGCCATGCCCAGGCCGGAATTCAAACCCGGGACCCCTGGAGTTGTAGCATGATGTGCTAACCACTCTGCCACAGGAGCCGGCTGTGGGGTCCAGAGGTTGGCCTGGTAGTTCAACAATTGAGTTATAATTAGAGATTGGATCTCTAGGTACTAAAAAAATGCACAAATAGACAGGAAAAAGGGAACCAAAAATTTGAAAAAAATCTGCATCTGCACTCACAGTTTCCTCTTCCTTGCTTTGTTACTTTGCTTTTATGTTAATTGAATATATTACTTCTTTATGCATTGGAGACAAACATGAAAGCACAATAAACCACATTTCACACCTGATAGATAATGTTCTTCTTAAAGGTTTGCAGAACAACTTTTTGTACAAAATACAATATTTTTAGCTGTGTTTATTTTATTTTATCTGCAACGTTCCATCCTGGTTTCCTAGAACTTTTTCAAGCTACACCAAGATATTCATATAACAACACAACCTCACATAGCTAGTCACTCTACACTTCTAAGGAAAATAAAAATACTGTGTTAGATTGTTTTGCATCTGATAGGGAACAAAAATTTTGTTGCATTGATACCAGCACATGCTCTAATATAATTTGGGGTGTAAGGGGCGGCCTTCTTCTAAGGCGCCCAAAGGTCAACCTCACTTCCACGTAGTGCACCCTGGACTAAAGACTAACGAGGCTCTGGCGACTGGCATTATGACCAGTATAATTTTGTTTGTGTTGTCCTGTTTTTTGTCCTTGTGGGTGCTGAGTGCCCGTTTACAGCCTCAGCTTTTAACAGAAGTCAGAACATTTTAAGATTTTTAGTTATGCAACGTTAGGGTTGTTATGTGTAATGGTAAGGGGCTGGCCCCCGTATAATGTGACGGGAGCAAAATAGCCTAAGTGCTGACGCTCCCAAAATTTTAAATTCAAATTCAAATTCTAATATAATTTGGGTGTGCTGATTTTAAATCTGAGGTTAGTTTTTCTCTGTAAGCTCTAGTTTTTTTTTGCAATTCAACATTTTAATTTTTCACCTTTATATCAATTTTTCAAAATTCAATTCAAGATTTTAAAGTTGGATGCCATCTTGGATACCGTCTTGGCGAAGATATACTTCATTTATTCACAAACATGTGTAAGTGCATCACAATATGCATTACAGCTTGAAAATACGGCAAGATAAAAATGCTTTTTGGAGTATTAAACATGTACTCAATATAGTAAAATATGAATATGAATTTAAAGGCTTTTTTAAAAGAAAATAACACACATGTCTACATGTATACGGAAAGCATTATAAGACGTTTAATATGGATGGCATGCAAAGTTCAAATAGGTTCTATTCAGACAAGAATTTGCGACTGTAGCTCTTGGGTTGTGGACTTGCTCAGGGCAACCTCACTCGTAGCAGTAATCTACTATCATATTCTTGTCCCGTCGCCTTTGACATGCTCTTTTCTGTCATAATGTTCTCGCAAATGCAATGAGTGACCAACTGGAACTGACCGATAAACATTCCTGTCGTGTTTAGAGCTATCGAGAAATAATCACCATTCTTTGGACTAGACTAAGTAAGACCTAATTGGGTGAGAAGACCTGGGATATCATGGCAGTAAACATTTGGACTAGACTAAGTAAGACCTAATTGGGTGAGAAGAGCTGGGATATCATGGCAGTAAACATTTGGACTAGACTAAGTAAGACCTAATAGGGTGAGAAGAGCTGGGATATCATGGCAGTAAACATTTGGACTAGACTAAGACCTAATAGGGTGAGAAGAGCTGGGATATCATGGCAGTAAACATTTGGACTAGACTAAGTAAGACCTAATTGGGTGAGAAGACCTGGGATATCATGGCAGTAAACATTTGGACTAGACTAAGTAAGACCTAATTGGGTGAGAAGACCTGGGATATCATGGCAGTAAACATTTGGACTAGACTAAGTAAGACCTAATTGGGTGAGAAGACCTGGGATATCATGGCAGTAAACATTTGGACTAGACTAAGTAAGACCTAATTGGGTGAGAAGACCTGGGATATCATGGCAGTAAACATTTGGACTAGACTAAGTAAGACCTAATTGGGTGAGAAGATCTGGGATATCATGGCAGTAAACATTTGGACTAGACTAAGTAAGACCTAATAGGGTGAGAAGAGCTGGGATATCATGGCAGTAAACATTTGGACTAGACTAAGTAAGACCTAATAGGGTGAGAAGAGCTGGGATATCATGGCAGTAAACATTTGGACTAGACTAAGTAAGACCTAATTGAGTGAGAAGACCTGGGATATCATGGCAGTAAACATTTGGACTAGACTAAGTAAGACCTAATAGGGTGAGAAGACCTGGGATATCATGGCAGTAAACATTTGGACTAGACTAAGTAAGGCCTAATTGGGTGAGAAGACCTGGGATATCATGGCAGTAAACATTTGGACTAGACTAAGTAAGACCTAATTGGGTGAGAAGACCTGGGATATCATGGCAGTAAACATTTGGACTAGACTAAGTAAGGCCTAATTGGGTGAGAAGACCTGGGATATCATGGCAGTAAACATTTGGACTAGACTAAGTAAGACCTAATAGGGTGAGAAGAGCTGGGATATCATGGCAGTAAACATTTGGACTAGACTAAGTAAGACCTAATTGGGTGAGAAGACCTGGGATATCATGGCAGTAAACATTTGGACTAGACTAAGTAAGACCTAATTGGGCGAGAAGAGCTGGGATATCATGGCAGTAAACATTTGGACTAGACTAAATAAGACCTAATTGGGCAAGAAGACCTGGGTTATCATGGCAGTAAACATTTGGACTAGACTAAGTAAGACCTAATTGGGTGAGAAGACCTGGGATATCATGGCAGTAAACATTTGGACTAGACTAAGTAAGACCTAATAGGGTGAGAAGAGCTGGGATATCATGGCAGTAAACATTTGGACTAGACTAAGTAAGACCTAATAGGGTGAGAAGAGCTGGGATATCATGGCAGTAAACATTTGGACTAGACTAAGTAAGACCTAATAGGGTGAGAAGAGCTGGGATATCATGGCAGTAAACATTTGGACTAGACTAAGTAAGGCCTAATTGGGTGAGAAGAGCTGGGATATCATGGCAGTAAACATTTGGACTAGACTAAGTAAGACCTAATTGGGTGAGAAGACCTGGGATATCATGGCAGTAAACATTTGGACTAGACTAAGTAAGACCTAATTGGGCGAGAAGACCTGGGATATCATGGCAGTAAAAATTTGGACTAGACTAAGTAAGACCTAATAGGGTGAGAAGAGCTGGGATATCATGGCAGTAAACATTTGGACTAGACTAAGTAAGACCTAATAGGGTGAGAAGAGCTGGGATATCATGGCAGTAAACATTTGGACTAGACTAAGTAAGGCCTAATTGGGTGAGAAGACCTGGGATATCATGGCAGTAAACATTTGGACTAGACTAAGTAAGACCTAATAGGGTGAGAAGAGCTGGGATATCATGGCAGTAAACATTTGGACTAGACTAAGTAAGACCTAATAGGGTGAGAAGAGCTGGGATATCATGGCAGTAAACATTTGGACTAGACTAAGTACGACCTAATAGGGTGAGAAGAGCTGGGATATCATGGCAGTAAACATTTGGACTAGACTAAGTAAGACCTAATTGGGTGAGAAGACCTGGGATATCATGGCAGTAAACATTTGGACTTGACTAAGTAAGACCTAATAGGGTGAGAAGACCTGGGATATCATGGCAGTAAACATTTGGACTAGACTAAGTAAGACCTAATTGGGTGAGAAGACCTGGGATATCATGGCAGTAAACATTTGGACTAGACTAAGTAAGACCTAATTGGGTGAGAATAGCTGGGATATCATGGCAGTAAACATTTGGACTAGACTAAGTAAGACCTAATTGGGCGAGAAGACCTGGGATATCATGGCAGTAAACATTTGGACTAGACTAAGTAAGACCTAATAGGGTGAGAAGACCTGGGATATCATGGCAGTAAACATTTGGACTAGACTAAGTAAGACCTAATTGGGTGAGAAGACCTGGGATATCATGGCAGTAAACATTTGGACTAGACTAAGTAAGACATAATAGTGTGAGAAGAGCTGGGATATCATGGCAGTAAACATTTGGACTAGACTAAGTAAGACCTAATTGGGTGAGAAGACCTGGGATATCATGGCAGTAAACATTTGGACTAGACTAAGTAAGACCTAATAGGGTGAGAAGAGCTGGGATATCATGGCAGTAAACATTTGGACTAGACTAAGTAAGACCTAATTGGGTGAGAAGACCTGGGATATCATGGCAGTAAACATTTGGACTAGACTAAGTAAGACCTAATTGGGTGAGAATAGCTGGGATATCATGGCAGTAAACATTTGGACTAGACTAAGTAAGACCTAATTGGGCGAGAAGACCTGGGATATCATGGCAGTAAACATTTGGACTAGACTAAGTAAGACCTAATAGGGTGAGAAGAGCTGGGATATCATGGCAGTAAACATTTGGACTAGACTAAGTATGACCGCCTACCTATTCTCGTAGCACTTCTCGCAACTTGAGAATCGCAGGGGACCAACTTCCTTACTTGGATTTTTACCTTTCAGGCTTAAACCACATACGCTAACTCTTGAAAAATGTCAAAAACAAGTCTGGTGTTAGTAAATTCAGATTTTTATTAATTTTTACATGCAAACATGCTTGAAATTTGTTAGAAAACAATCCGATTAACATGCATCGCATAAACTTACAACCACCGCTTCCATTAAGGTAAGCCACAGAATCTCTACACCCTCCTATTCCTCTATTTTATACAATGCGATTGCCAATATGACTTTTCTTTGCAGCGCTGTCAAAGTTATAATTTGTACAGCGTGATTGCCATTGTAGATTTTTACACATTGCTGGCAAAGTTGTAATTTGTACAGTGTGATTATTTTTATATACAACATTTTCAACTAGAGAACTTATGATCTGTCATAAATTCCCCGGGGTTGGGAAATTTGACTTTCTTACTGAGAATCAAGAAGAAATGTCAAATACTTCATGCATTACTAAAATTATGACATTGTTTACATGTAAGAAGTTAGTTACAAAACAAACACCACATAAACAAAGATATAACATGTAAGATTATGACAAAATATCAGATTCATATATTAAATAACTTAACATGCATAAACACAAAACAGAATACACATATGTAGAGTGTGTATGCATAATCGCAGAACCAAATTTGCACAATTTTCATGCATAAACACAAAACAACACACGTGCAGTTTACATGCATCAGTAAAAAAAAAGAAAACACATCATGTACAATTTGCATGCAGAGATAAAATCATAACATATGCATCTCGCATACATAAATTAGCGTGCATACATTTATAACATGCAATAGACAACATGTATGCACAAACTCCACATATCACAAATATGGTACCACTATAATTTACAATTTGTTATCATGCTCTTAATAAATATCGTTAGACAGCATCATGCAACTGCTCCAAACCTAACTCATGAAGTTGCAAATCGTTACGCATGCTTAAAAGTTTGTTTATCCAAAGTTTTTGTTTGTCCAATGAACAATGCCAAGCTTTGATATTTTTTACGGAAATATTTGCAATGTCTTTTCCAGTATTGCAGCATATGGCTTTCACTGTGTTATCATCATGAATTTGCATACAAACAAAAGGACCTTGGTATAAATTACAATATTTTTTTATAATGCAAGTGATAGTGTCACTTTGAGGATGCAGTTTTATGAAGATCAGATCACCTTGCTTTACTGGATTTTTTGTTGCTTGTTTTTCATGCTGTTTTATAATATGTTTTTGTCTCTTATTGAAACTACATGTTTCTGCCATAAGCAGCTTATTTTTCCACATCTCTACATCAGGAATGCGATCCGTTAGTACTTTTTTACAGATATTTTGAGGTTCAATATTTAGCCTGAGTTCTATAGGAGCATAACCTGTACTGGAACAAATTGAATTATTTAACAGATGTAAAATGGCAGCAACATGGCTAGACCATTGCTTATGTTTACCATTGCAAAATATACGCATCAATCTATTTATTTCCTGGTGATATCTCTCCACTAAGTTAGCACTTGGATGATAACTGGGTATGTAAAAAATTTTTACATTGAGAGCATGCATACCTTTTGTAAAATGTTCTGCACGAAATTGTGGACCATTGTCACATATAATGATTGTTGGTATTCCCAAATGGATGAAGTAAGAATGTGTTAGTTTTCTAGTTACGATGGAAGCTGTACTATTGCCAATAGGATATGCCACAAGATAACGGCTAGCAGAATCTAATACTGTTAGTAAATATTTTTCACCTTTGGAGGAACGTATGAATGGACCTTGTAAATCAATAAATAATATTTCACCTGGTTTTGAGGGTTTGTGCATGATTTCCAGATACTTAGGAGGATGTTTATCTGGTTTATTTTTCATGCAAATTTCACAATCAGTGATGTAAGATTTTGTGTCTCTTTTCATATGAGGCCAGTAAAATATTTGGTAAATTTTACCGAGTGTCTTGTCTGTACCAAAATGACCACCTTGATCATGATACTTGTGCAGTACAAGATTTACTAATGATTGAGGCACACATATTCTTATCCGGTTTGGATTGTGAAAATCTTTGATGGTAAGTAGATCATTGTGAATAAGGTATATATTCTTCCAGTTTCGATGTTTGCTCTGTTGTGAACTTTCACAACCAGCGAGAACAGATTTAACACCACTGCAATACGGATCACTATTTTGTTCATTAACAAAATTGTTTTTATCACATATTAATGACTCATCAAGATACTCAAAGTTATTCATGAATATGAGTTCATTATCATGGTCATTAAAAGATCGGCTCAACAGGTCTGCCAAGAGGTTTTCTTTACCTCTACAATACTCGACATGGAATGAGTACTGTTGTATTTGAATAAACCATCTAGTCAGCCTATTGTTCCAAGTGTGTGCAGATTCTAACCACGTGAGGGCTTTATGATCTGTGATAACAGTAAATTTTCTACCTAACAATAGTGATTTAAATTTGTCCAGTGTAAAGAGTATTGCTAACACTTCTACTTCAGTGGACGTATATGATTTCTCAAAAGGTTTCAAAATCCTTGACACGAATCCAATCGGAAGCATGTTGTTGTCTACCAGTTGAAAACAATATCCTGCAATGCCTATATTTGATCCATCAGTTTGAACAAAGAATGGTTTGTTCAAATCTGGATGGTAAAGCATTGTTTCTGCAATAATGGACTGTTTCAACAACTCAAAGGAGCATTGTGCACTTTCATCCCATTCCCACTTTTTGCCTTTTTTCAATAACTGGTACAAGGGATGTGCCATGATGGCATAATCTTTAACATATTTTGATAGCCAATTGAAACTTCCCAAGACTTTCTGCAGTTGCTTGATATTGCAAGGGACAGGTAAGTCTTTTATGGCTTGAACATACTTGGGAGATTTCTCATAACCCTGTGCACTGATAGAATGCCCTAAAAATTCCACCTTGACTTGACAAAACCTACATTTGTCCAGTCTCAGTGTCATGTTGGCATCTTGTAACTTGTCAAAAATAAGTCTTAAGTGAAAAAGATGTTGTTCGAAAGACGTGCTTTTGACAATTACGTCGTCTACATAACATACTGTAAAAGATTCCGTACCTTCCAAGGTTCGTGTCAGAGCATTAATGAAAGCAGACGTTCCATTGATTGATCCGAACACTACCCTTGTGAACTGGTAAAGTTTTCCCTGAAAACTGAAAGCAGTATACTTTCTTGCTTTGGGGTGTAAGGGGACCTGCCAGAAAGCATTAACCAAATCTAGGGAGGACAAACATTGACATCCATGGAAACTCATTAAGAGTTCATTTATGTTCATAGGATGTAATTGCTCAAGCTTGACATGTTTGTTGATATTTCTTTGATCTAAGCAGAGACGAATGCCTCCTCCGGGCTTGACTACAACTAGGAGAGGACATAGGTACTCTGATTCAGAATATTCAATAATGCCTAAGTTGAACATTTGTTCTATTTGCCTGCCAACTTCATCCCTATATGCTAATGGTATTGGATAGTTTTTGTTAACTATTGGTGTGGAAGTATCCAGTTCTATTGTGTGTGTGTACTTGTTACAGAGACCTGGTAATTCAGAAAACAATGTTTTATATTGTTTTAACAACTGAAATAAAGCTATCCTTTGTGACTCATTTAAATGTTCACACTCTTTAACCCTTCTCCACAAGTCTTCATCAGAAGGATGAGAGGATGACCGTGTGGATATGTTAGATACAGAAGGTCTGAAATCTAACTCTTCTTCCGGACAACTTTCATTTGAGACAGCGATAAATTTGGAGAATTTGCTTCCTTCGCTCGATTCCAAGAGTAAGCCTCGCTGGACAAAGTCTAAAGTACTATCAATATTGTATAGGACATCTAAACCGAGAATAATGTCTACTTTTAAATGTCTGACTACCAGGAATTTAATGTAAAAGGAAAGTCCACAAATTTCAACGTTCAAATGAGTGGAACCTATTAGTTTGTCTTTCCTTTTCCCTGTATAATCAACTAATTTAATTCCCGTAACTGGCAATAGCCGTGGTTTAGAAGCCTGAGTACAAATAGACTTCCACAGGGTTTCCGAGAGAACACTAACCTCAGCGCCACTATCGAGTAAAGAAGTATATTCCTTATTGTTTATTCTTACTTTTATGTGAGCAGAAGGTTTACGCTTGCTATTAGTATTTATGGGTTGCTTACAATTTTTGATTTCTGCACTGCAATCTATTTCATCACATTCACTTAAGTTTATAAAATGAATAGCAGGATTTATCGCATCACTCACATCACCTGCTTTTTGACATGAGCTCGTAACTAGTTTAACGAGTTAAACTGGTGTATGTCTGCCTGGACTGTGATTTCATTTTGATTGACATCATTGAACAGACCTTTTTGTTTCAAGAAATCAAAAACTACATTCATCCCAGACTTTGACCAATGAATTAAATCAATTCGGCCATTCCTTGGATTTCCCAAGTGTTTTTCAAATAGATCCAATTTTATACTGGAATCTGCATTCAAAAACAGATGACTAATATTCACTACAATGAGATTCTCATCATTCCCCAACTCCATTAGAAAATTATTCCACTGACTCCACTTACTCCACAAATCAGGATTGTCAGCAGTTAACAACTTTGGGATTGGTGGTAATGTGAGTAATATTAACTGATTCGTTAAAGGTAATAACTTGTGTATTAAACCTTTGAGGTCACTTTTCATTTTGTGTAGCTCTGTATATCTCAAAAAATCATTGGTGCCAATAAGCAACATCACTTTATTACCAACTTTGGTATCTGGACAGATTTTTTGAGACAGGTTGGAAATAGTTTGGCCGCTAGTACATAACCCTATGTTCCGTTTACCTAGTGAATCATATGAAACAGTGTAGTTTGCCAAGGTTTCTGCTACGCGGATCATCATAGAATCACCTAGCAAATGAACATTATTGTACAAGGGTTCAATGACCTGTGCTTCGGTATTTGTTTTGACTGAATTGTAAAATTTTTTGTGTGTGTGATTAAGATTACTAGAGTTGGGTTGTTGCAAAGGAGGATTAGCAGGTACACTCATGACACCTCCCTCTCGACATGAGCGACTTACTCGTTTCCCGAAAAAGTAGACTTATTAGCAATGGCGATTACATTTCTTTTTGAGTTACGCTGTGTGCTGGAATGATCAACAACCTCGCACTTGAGTTTGTCACCTCTGTCTTTAGACTGATCAGTACATTTAGTTTGAATAACTGCTACGTTTCTATTACTATCAAAGTTTTTAGTTCTACTGTTAAATACTGCCTGTGGCCTTTCACGTAATGAAGTTTTGCTAAGGGCTTCGTAATTTTCTATTACCGTGATGGATTCACTCAGCTCGGTAACAGGTTTCATTATGAAAATTTCCTTAATTTTGAAAGGCATCAAAGTAGCAATTTGAGCTAGCCTTTGTGCTTCGTCAGTGGTAGGTTGAACAATCTGCAAAATTTTCCATTGGTCCATGAAAAATGTTAGCAGTGACCCATGAACAGACTTTTGATACTGGGAATTCAAGATTTTGGTGAGCATCGTTGTTTTCCAATTAGAATTTTGATAATGATTCAGAAACTGAATTTTGAAAGATTGGTAATCTGAAAATTTTTGCTTTGAGATCTTGTACCATTGCTTAGCATCTTTTGTTAGCAGCGTTGGTACATAAGTCATAAAATCTGTTTCTGCTATTTGAAATAACTCGAAATTCTCTTCGACATCATCTAAGAATTCAGATGGGATTAGTTCACTAGAAACTCCAGAGAATTTCGGAAACCTATTTAATTGATCTGACTTCAAGAAATTTCTTTTAGTAACATGTGAGGAAACTTGATTTTCTTTACACCTAGAAACACTCTTACTTGTTCCATTAGGGAAAAGTGTCGTTACACTATCATTATTATTCACATTTACTAAGGGAGACTTTTTCCTAGACCTATTCTTTTTTCTACTCTTAAGCCCAGATGAATGACAGCTAATTGTGCTGGGTGAAATATCTGAGTCACTTTCCCGAAACCTGTGTAGCATGGTAGTAGTTGAATTCTGTAGAACTTTAACTTGTTGAGCTACGCCTGACAAAACGGGCAACACTGTATTGTTCACAATACCCACTAAATGTTCTACCTCATGGGAAACATTACCATTTTGTAATTCACTAGTTTCGATGGGAATATTTTCACTTGTGTGGGATTTACCAGCAATAAAATTAAACCATTCTTCAGCTTCTGATGGCTCTTCAGTAGATTCCTGGTGATCTACAGGTGAAAATGCAGGCTTCTTTTTGACAGACTCTGGTACTTGTACTTGACGATGACACCATACAGTCTTGGCTTGATTGTTTTCTATTCTTTCTTCCAGTTCAAAAAGTTTGTTTTTCACAACCACCAGTTCCTGACGCAATTCATCCTTTTCTTCTATCAATTTTCTCACTTCCATGTCAACTTTATGGGTTTCACTCCTAACCTTCTCATTCCTAGAAATGCATTCTTGCCTCTATAGAGACACATCTTTCTGCATGACATTCAGTCGAATGTTCAGATCAGCTCTTATATTTTTTTCTAGATTCTTTAGATCACTCTTAAATTCTGCTTTCACTTGTCCTAACTCCTGTTTAAGTTCCTCTTGTGACTTCGAGATAGCTCGTAATTCAGCCAATATTTGCTCCATATTTCTTATTTTTCACGTAAAACCACTTAAATTCACTTTGCACCAAACAAGAACTAGTTGAACACTATCACAATCGTGGAATCACATATTTCGTTTTTGCAAACTAGTTGCGATGATAATGTAAAATATTTCACATTATAATCTTTAGACGAATAATCTTTGAGACAGCGTACTGAGTCTCATAAAATCTTTTGTGACCGCCTACCTATTCTCGTAGCACTTCTCGCAACTTGAGAATCGCAGGGGACCAACTTCCTTACTTGGATTTTTACCTTTCAGGCTTAAACCACATACGCTAACTCTTGAAAAATGTCAAAAACAAGTCTGGTGTTAGTAAATTCAGATTTTTATTAATTTTTACATGCAAACATGCTTGAAATTTGTTAGAAAACAATCCGATTAACATGCATCGCATAAACTTACAACCACCGCTTCCATTAAGGTAAGCCACAGAATCTCTACACCCTCCTATTCCTCTATTTTATACAATGCGATTGCCAATATGACTTTTCTTTGCAGCGCTGTCAAAGTTATAATTTGTACAGCGTGATTGCCATTGTAGTTTTTTACACATTGCTGGCAAAGTTGTAATTTGTACAGTGTGATTATTTTTATATACAACATTTTCAACTAGAGAACTTATGATCTGTCATATAAGTAAGACCTAATTGGGTGAGAAGACCTGGGATATCATGGCAGTAAACATTTGGACTAGACTAAGTAAGACCTAATAGTGTGAGAAGAGCTGGGATATCATGGCAGTAAACATTTGGACTAGACTAAGTAAGACCTAATTGGGTGAGAAGACCTGGGATATCATGGCAGTAAACATTTGGACTAGACTAAGTAAGACCTAATTGGGTGAGAAGACCTGGGATATCATGGCAGTAAACATTTGGACTAGACTAAGTAAGACCTAATTGGGTGAGAAGACCTGGGATATCATGGCAGTAAACATTTGGACTAGACTAAGTAAGACCTAATTGGGTGAGAAGACCTGGGATATCATGGCAGTAAACATTTGGACTAGACTAAGTAAGACCTAATTGGGTGAGAAGACCTGGGATATCATGGCAGTAAACATTTGGACTAGACTAAATAAGACCTAATTGGGTGAGAAGACCTGGGATATCATGGCAGTAAACATTTGGACTAGACTAAGTAAGACCTAATTGGGTGAGAAGACCTGGGATATCATGGCAGTAAACATTTGGACTAGACTAAGTAAGACCTAATTGGGTGAGAAGACCTGGGATATCATGGCAGTAAACATTTGGACTAGACTAAGTAAGACCTAATAGGGTGAGAAGAGCTGGGATATCATGGCAGTAAACATTTGGACTAGACTAAGTAAGACCTAATTGGGTGAGAAGACCTGGGATATCATGGCAGTAAATATTTGGACTAGACTAAGTAAGACCTAATTGGGTGAGAAGACCTGGGATATCATGACAGTAAACATTTGGACTAGACTAAGTAAGACCTAATAGGGTGAGAAGAGCTGGGATATCATGGCAGTAAACATTTGGACTAGACTAAGTAAGACCTAATTGGGTGAGAAGACCTGGGATATCATGGCAGTAAACATTTGGACTAGACTAAATAAGACCTAATTGGGTGAGAAGACCTGGGATATCATGGCAGTAAACATTTGGACTAGACTAAGTAAGACCTAATTGGGTGAGAAGACCTGGGATATCATGGCAGTAAACATTTGGACTAGACTAAGTAAGACCTAATTGGGTGAGAAGACCTGGGATATCATGGCAGTAAACATTTGGACTAGACTAAATAAGACCTAATTAGGTGAGAAGACCTGGGATATCATGGCAGTAAACATTTGGACTAGACTAAGTAAGACCTAATTGGGTGAGAAGACCTGGGATATCATGGCAGTAAATATTTGGACTAGACTAAGTAAGACCTAATTGGGTGAGAAGACCTGGGATATCATGGCAGTAAACATTTGGACTAGACTAAGTAAGACCTAATAGGGTGAGAAGAGCTGGGATATCATGGCAGTAAACATTTGGACTAGACTAAGTAAGACCTAATTGGGTGAGAAGACCTGGGATATCATGGCAGTAAATATTTGGACTAGACTAAGTAAGACCTAATTGGGTGAGAAGACCTGGGATATCATGGCAGTAAACATTTGGACTAGACTAAGTAAGACCTAATTGGGTGAGAAGACCTGGGATATCATGGCAGTAAACATTTGGACTAGACTAAGTAAGACCTAATTGGGTGAGAAGACCTGGGATATCATGGCAGTAAACATTTGGACTAGACTAAATAAGACCTAATTGGGTGAGAAGACCTGGGATATCATGGCAGTAAACATTTGGACTAGACTAAGTAAGACCTAATTGGGTGAGAAGACCTGGGATATCATGGCAGTAAACATTTGGACTAGACTAAATAAGACCTAATTGGGTGAGAAGACCTGGGATATCATGGCAGTAAACATTTGGACTAGACTAAGTAAGACCTAATTGGGTGAGAAGACCTGGGATATCATGGCAGTAAACATTTGGACTAGACTAAGTAAGACCTAATTGGGTGAGAAGACCTGGGATATCATGGCAGTAAACATTTGGACTAGACTAAATAAGACCTAATTAGGTGAGAAGACCTGGGATATCATGGCAGTAAACATTTGGACTAGACTAAGTAAGACCTAATTGGGTGAGAAGACCTGGGATATCATGGCAGTAAACATTTGGACTAGACTAAGTAAGACCTAATTGGGTGAAAAGACCTGGGATATCATGGCAGTAAACATTTGGACTAGACTAAGTAAGACCTAATTGGGTGAGAAGACCTGGGATATCATGGCAGTAAACAGAGTGCTTTTCTTCTGAAAAGAAGTCCACAAAAATCTGCTCTCACTTTCGGAAATGCGACACTCTTGCTCATCAGTGCAGTATATTTTCTTTCTTGTAGCCTGGATGCTAAAACTCCACTGCTATCTTATATCTAAGTAAATAAGCCATGATCCAATATGAAAACCCGAAAATAAGGTGTTTCAGAGCCTCATCAACATAGTGGGGATGCTGTCACCTTGTCATCAAGAGGTCCTGGGTTCAATACCGGGTGAAGGCACATAAGTGGTCGGACCCCACTTTAAACTGCGGGTCCAATCCTGACTAGTCTATCTACACACAAAGGACTTAAAACACATTAAATGAATCAGTCAAAGGTATTTAGTGCGTGGTTATGGTAAATCTAAGCGACATTGTCCACCTATCCCCAGTGTAAATACCAATGGGTGTCCTTTTTTGCCAAAGTAAAATTTTCAAATTGCATGATAACTAGAGCATATGCGGGAAAACCGGTTTCATATTTGAAATCAGCATTGAAAAATTACATAGAAACAGTTGGAAAATGAAATGCAACAGAAAATGTGAAAAAGAATGTTCCCCTGTGATAATTCTCTGATTTTACCCTACATAAACAAACAACATACAAACCTTAACTTGTTGCTGCCTTTCCATCTCCATCTCCAACAGAAGTTTCTCAACGCACGGCTGCACTAAATCACCAGAACCTGTCGTAGAGCGTCCATTCAGATGCACCGATTGCTTCCCTGAGGAGGACACTGTGCTCTCGTTCAGTTCTTCCTCGATAGGTAGCCTTATGTCCTCGAGGCTCTTGAACACATCGAGACTACAATCACCAGCCCCATGGTTCCGTTGCTCCGGGACCGAGAAGAAGCTTACCTTGGAATAATCATAATGACTATTTGGTCCGATTGTTATGTCCACAACATTGCTGCTTAATAGCGATGCTTTCGACATGACTGACAACTTCACAGAATCCAAACCCAATGGGAATGCAGAATCACCCATCTGCAATAAAATAAGAACTGTAGTAGTAATTGTACGAAATAATAATAATTCACAAAGAACCATTGGGAGATTCCAGGGTGATGTGTGATTTTTGTAACAAAAATCAGACAGTAATTTGTTTGTGATTCATGCACAGTGGATTCTCAATTTGGACTTAGATAATTCAAATTATTCGGAAAGTCAAACAGAAATTTATTCCCCTTGAAATTCCTATTGAAATCAAGGTTAAAAATTCATATGCGATTCGAATTTTGAACTTTTTATTTGGATAATTTAAATCCAGCTATCCAGCGACACTAGTCCATGATTTATGCAAGTCTTCTTATCTGCTCTCAATTGTCATTTGTGATTAGTATGGGTAAGTTGTTCGCAATGTCAAAGCATGGTATGTTGAATCTGAAGCAGACGTTAGTGATGACTTGTTTCACGCCATGTAAAAATAAACATACAAAAATTGCAAACTTCTTTTAGTGAGAACAGGTACAAATGTTGTTACACATGATGCAATTTTATGTGTTAATACAGCGTACTTACTTAGGATGCTTTCCATTTACTGGTAGCTTAATTACTATTGTGAGAGGAATTGTTTTTGGCTTGCACTATAGGACCATACACAAAATACGGCAATTTTTATGGCAAGGTCCACTCACTCCATGTTCATTACCTTTGATTATACTTTAGTCCAGTAGTTTTGTTTTATTGATTCTCTTTAATAATGCATGTTTTTGTTAATTCGAATTTTGTCCCCCTCGGAGTTTGAATTAAAAAGAGTTCACTGTATGCGTGAAAAGCATGGATTGGTTTTCTCTCTAAATTATTTAGGAGTAATGATTGATTGACTGATTTGTTGTTTTAAGTCCTCTTTATGCACATTATGGCTAATTGGTACTGGACCTACAGTTTAAAGTGGGATCTGAACCAGTATGTGCCTCCATCGGGTATCGAACCTGGGATCCCTTGATTACAAGGCGACGATGCTACCACTGTGCCATCAGGGAGGCCCTTATTTAGGAGTAAGGGCTAAATACTGATCATGGAAGATTCCATTTCGTAGATTGTGATTATTGTCTGGAAAGTCAGTATGACATGTGTGTGATGCCTTTGTGCAGTGAGAAAACATATTGTCATTGACAAGCAAACTTGGTGAAGTGACTGCACAAGGACATATTTAAGGGAAGGGTCCAGGGGGTCCAGACGCCCCTCTCCTCCCCTGAAAGAATTAGCAAGTTTTTTTAATTAAATAATGAAAATGCACTTTTTTAGCATTTGTTGTATAATCAGCGGTTCTTTATTTCTGCCGAACTTACTGGAAGGCAAGGATTATATTGGGATCATATGGCACTGAAGAACAGTACCAAAGAAGATATATGTATGCTACTACTTATGATAATATGCATCAAATATTAATCAGGAATATTACTTTTTGTTTTACCTGGTTCTAACATCCTTTTTTTTATTCAATATTCAATTCCTTATCCATTTGACATTAATATCCTTGCTTTGTTTTTATACAAATTTTGGTGATCCTGAATACACGTAAGGCAGATAATGAATACATGCTGTTATATCTCTATTTTTATACCGTATTTTTACCTATTGATGCAATAATAACAATTTATTTATTAAATTAATACTTCAACATTTTAATTATAATTTGTTTTATTATTATTATTATTTCTGAGACATTGGTTCGAACCCCCTTCAAAATATACACAGTGTTTCACAAAGAATCATCCGATTTCAAAGTCATTTAACTCAGTAACCTTTTGCTAAAAACACATCGAACAACATACTGTTAGGAAGAGAATATTCATGAGTTTCACATGATTGCCAGCAGGTATCAGTAGCATGCTCCCCCACCCCTCCCCCCCCACACTCATGTCAGATTCAAGCAAGACGGCGACGTCGCTACAAAAAGCTTTCTGTGTACTGCACTTGGAAGTGTGTGAATCTGTTACAACAGTGCAGCGTGAATTTCGGACACAGTATGGTGAGAACTGGCTTTTTCCACAGTTACAGCTTGATTTCAATTACTACTGTAGATGAACTGCGAAATCAGATCACAGCAGCATTGGCAGCAGTGATTCCAGATGTGCTCGCATCTGTATGGAACGAATTCTCCTACTGTATGGACATATGCCGAGAGTCCAAAGGGGTCACACTGAGCACTTATGAACATTTCTTATGTAAAAATTTGTGTATAGCTGTGTATTTTAAAAGCAATTCCAAGTTCCTTGTTTGATATATAAAAAAAATATAGCCTTTTAAAATTGGGTGATTCTTTTTGAAACAGCCTGTATTTCTAGATACGTGCCTGTGACTGCAGGTATTTTGCCCATGGTACCGTAAGTACAATTTCAATTTCATACAGGAATGGTTTGGTTGCACTTTCTTGTGAAAATATCATGCTTTTAGTGGTGGGTGCAACATAATTTTTGTTCCGCATGTGACTTCAATTTTTTTCCAACTCTGATTAGGCAGTATATTTGAAATAATCATGCACATCCAAAATGCTTTATTGACAAACTGTAAAACATAAAAAAGGTACCAACTGTTACGTCCAAAAAATATATTTTTATGTAACACACGCCTTTTAATTTATAATTAAACACTTGGAAACTCGGCATGAGTTTACAATACCGGACCACTCTCCAATTTCTATAAAATTTCGCCTACTTACTAATTTCGGTGTTCTGATAACGTATCTGAAGTTCATATTTGGCGGTCACTTGTTAAAATTGTACATTTACGTGTAGAACTTGTAAAATAACCTTGCGATTTACCACAGTGATTGTCCATAATACACAGCAATTTGAAACCATCTTTCTTTCGCAATTCGTTAATGGTCTTTCTTTGCGCACAACAATTTTGCTGACGTTAGACGAGGAATGCCTACGAGGTTAGGTTAGGCCTGTTAGGTTAGGTTCCATTAGCATAAATACAAAGAAAAAATAGTATTTTATCTAAGAGAACTATACCTTGTCTTGCGTGTTGATTTCTTCATGTTGGGAAAATGGTGTCTTCCGTGGAGCTATTGTTCTTATGGTAGGGTTACGTTACGTTAAGAAAACATAGTTTATTTCGTTTTTTTTCTCGATTTCCATACTTGACCGCCAATTATTACATGCAGATTCGTGATTAGGAGTTCACAATTAGTGAGTAGGCGAAATTTCATAGAAATTGGAGAGTGGTCCGGTATTGTAAACTCGTTCCGGAAACTCTACAGAAGAATGAACATCAGTATTTTTGCACCAAGGATTTGTTCTTCCACCAGTCCTGTCTATTACTCCTATCCCATAGGATATGGATGAAAATTTCCTGACAAATGACCTCCAAAACTTTTCAGCCAATAACTGAACTAATTTTACCACAACCTTATTTTTAAATTCTGATGAAGATCATAATTCCAATTATACTTACTTCTGGATTGTATTTTTCAATGATTTTATCATATAATGTGAAGCAAAAACAAACAACAGTATATTTATCTTTGTAGTGGTATCAGAACTTGCAAGAAAACAGGGTGGCCACTCTAGAACCATGATAAAATTCAAGTATCATTCCCAGTTTTCAAGGAGAAATTTCCAAAAATTCAAGGGTACAAACAGATGTATCTCTATTTCAACTTTACATATTATCTCCTCTCACGCCCCCACCTCAACACAAATATATTAACAATATAATGTGAGATTCCAATTTATTAAGGGCCTCCCGATGGTGCAGTGGTAGCATTATTTCCTTGTAATCAAGGGGTCCCGGGTTCGATACCCGGTGGAGGCACAAGTGGTTCAGATCCCACTTTAAACTGTAGATCCAGTCCCAATTGGCCTTACTGTGCATAAAGTGCACTTAAAAAACAAATCGACCAATTTATCAAAACATCTACTTAAATTAAATTAAACGGTGTGTTTATGTAATAATTCATTTAAATTGTGGAGTTTACATTTGCCATTTCACATGCTCAGACTCGAAATACATCTACAAACACAAATCACAAACGTTACGGGATATATTAATCTACAAATTTCAAATTTACCTAATAAAACTTTAAGATATCTTGCAATAATCTTCCTTCGGTCAGATAGTTTGCTTGCTCTGAAAAGGACACTAACAAACCAAACGGATTGAGAGAATTCAGTTTAATTTTCCACGCAGCTTTCTCTTCTTTTCCTTCCTTGATAAAAATAAAAGGTAAAATGCGAAAAACCTGCCTCAGGGCATTAATAAATATGTATGAATTCAATGGGATTTGGATTAATGAGAGTTGCAATTTTTCACGTATACGGAGAAAAATTCAAGTAGAATTCACGCATAATTCTCGGAGCCAGTAAATTACGCATAATTCCTGGAATTCAAGGAATTCCCGGTGCTGATTGCACCTCATTCTGATATTCACAAGAATGGAGCATGGCAAAGTCAATTTGCAATACATTCTCATTCCCTGATTACCAGAATAGACATATTTTACATGTCTATAGTATTCATATTTTTTCGTGCTTACCTTACCTTGAACACACACATAAGAGAACAATTCTAGGATGAGCCTCGCCCACCCTCAAAGAGAAATTTTATATTTAACTATAAAATCAATTGATGATATAGCCATGTTTCTTTGGAAGGTTAGGTTTGGTTACGTTAGGAAAGCATAGTAAAAAAAGGGGGGTTGAAACACTGACAGGGGCTTACGTCATCAAACGTACGCAGCATCCGGTTGTAGTAGGGCAAGCAAATGAAAGCAATGGCAATTGTGCGTCGGTGAGATATTTCTCTTGAAAAATACATGATTTCCCGGTCAAATATATTCCACGATGAAAGAAAATACCTCGATGAACGTTGTAAACCTTGCAGAAATTCATTTCCTAAGTAGTTTCTTGTCTAAAATTGAAGACATGTGTCTCCGATGTATGAAACTGTTACCAAAAATTCTTCTAAAAGTTCACAAAAGTCGAAATGCCACAAATTACTGGTGCAAGTATTATTAAAGGCACCAATGACCCTCTGCACCCACTTGAGAAAGTGAAATATTTTGCTTGGTTTATGTTCTTTATGAATCTTTTCAGTTGTTTTTAGCTCACAGAGTTATTGTGAAGCAAAGTACATCTGTTACCTTACCGTGAAGCAGAACAGGCTGAAGGCTTCGAGCAAGTGAATATAGCACCAAACATAATCTTCCACAATATCAGCAGATGGGACGTTGAATAACATTTCAGTAAATCAAAAACACGAGGGACTGAAAACTTATAAAACCAAAATAGAAATTAAATAATAGTTAGAAGTATTAGATTTATTGGTGTTTTTACATAATTCTCGAGATGGTACAGTGGGTCAACAGCCCTCACTTCAGATTCTGCTATTTTTGAAAATACAGTCAACAGACCCCACTTCAGATTCTACTATTTTTGAAAATACAGGTTTAATTCAATAATCATAGAATGAATGCTTCTGACCTTAAAGGTTGAGTATTACGGGAAACAGTTTGTGTGATCTACGCATTTACATTTTGTGATATGATGGTAGGTCATGGTGGACAAACAAATGAAACGTCCATGGACGTCCGCAGGATTTTTTCCAGGGAGGAGCAAGGAAGGTATTTTTTCCAGGGGGGGCAAACAAGTCACGTTTTCCCCCAAAAGAGTGTTGTTCCCTAAAAAAACATTGCTTAAATTTGAATGTATGGTGTTCATGCAATAATTAACACACATTATTGTGGCTAAAATGAAATTTTATGTGTGAAATACATAATTTTTGGTTGACTTTCATTTTCCAGGGGGAAGGGCACGGACACCCCCTTCCGAACGCCCATGGAAACGTCATGATAGTAAGGTTCCTTGTACTTGAAATAACTTCATATTACAAACTGAACGCATCTTTAGATGATTTATTATTTGACAAGTATAGAGGAGCTAAGAGCCCATAATAATATCAAAAAAGGTACCAGTCTGTTATAGGGACAACACATTTCACTCGTCCATTTAGTCTTTTTTTACATTTGTACTTACATATTATGCATTGCGAAACATTATTTAAGGTGGGATTTCACTGAAGTAATTGTAATTTTTCACATTACGAGTATTTATTGTTCGTTGCTTTTTCGCTTCTGTTACACGCAATATGGCGGGTCATCTTAACTAGCGTTGTCTAGTGGGTATGCAGTGTTGCAAACCATCTTAAACGAAAAATTCCTACTTTCGTGTTACAGATTTTTTTTCCGGTTTCCAAAACCCCTCAAACCATGCATGGATAGCCCCACGAACCATAAACGCATAGCCCCACACACTATTTACGGATAGCTCCACAAACCATTTGATTAGCACCACGAACCATGCATGGATAGCCCACAAACCATTCATAAATACACGAATCATTCATAAATAACCCCACGAACCATTCACGGCAAGGTTAGGTTAGGCAAACAGTTAAAATTGTCATGTTCTGGGAAAACGATGGCGTCGTTGGAAACACTGACCAGGGATTACGTCATCGAGCGCAAGGAACATTTGGTTCACGTAGTCGAAGGTAATGGAGGCAAGAGCTTTTGTGCATCGCAGACATTAATGTCGAAAAATACATGTTTTACCGGCCGAATAAATTGAACGAAGGGAGGAAACACTTCCACGACCTTTCAAAAGTTTACAGAAACTCAGTTCCGTAAGTACTTTCTCCTGGAAAATTGAAGAAATGTGTTTTCCCTATAACAGACTGTTACCTAAAAAAAAAAGCACCCATAAACATAACTTATTGCAGCCACATGTGAAATTAAAAAGATTTAAGTACCTGCACATTCTCACTTGAAAGCCAGTGTTGCTGGTCCATTTCCAACCGTGCTCTTTCCATGGGAGAACAATGTTGTTTTTCTTCTACCTGTCTCAAATAGATCTGGGCACGGTCTTCAATAAATAATAGACCTTTTTAAATTCGGCTTTGCATTTTGTAATTTACATCGCGGGCCACAACAGGAATAACTGCGGCTCTCTGCGAGCGTTTGTTTCAACAGATTCGACATTCAGTTGTTTCCTATGATATTTGATTCTCATCTATCTACTGAGTGGATTGAAGGAGAACTTCGTAATCTGAATTATTTTAGACGAAAAAAATCCGCCAGCAGAATACGTGTAAATGCTATAAAATTACGTAAAGATTTTATTTATTTGTTTTCGTATTATCCTCTTTGGTTCAGTTCTAAAATGAAAATTATATTTCGGGAAATAATATTTGTCTTATGCGATCGTTGTTCACTGCCGAGCTCCAGACAGCTGTTATAGCAGAAGGAAACACGTGCAGTTGTGCGAAGGAAGTTAATCGAGTAGCGCCCGGTAGTTTAGCTAAGGAGAAATTTAGTTTGTTTTAACACGCGAGTTAAGTAGTGTTGTGTGCTGCTATGGCTTTAGGATCACAACCCGATGCTTCAGCTAATAGTGAAACAAAAACTGCAAGTGAGAAAGGACCTGAAAGCAAGAACGAAGAAAATGCTCAGGGCGCGGGGGCGAACGCTGCCTCCGGTAAGTCGTCTGCTTAATTGATTACCTTTATATTAGGGTGACCAGACGTCCTGATTTTCGTAAGACAGTCCTTTTTTTGAGGGTCATGTCCTGCGGTCTGCGATGACACTCCAAAAAAACAAATAATATGACCTATTTTTCAACAGCGTCCTGCGAAAATTCCTGCATGAGATCTAAATATTTTCACGATGGCTTCGCTAGCTATATTACTATGAAGCTTATATTTATTGCTTATGAGCAGGTATTGCAAGTAGTTTGTTCACGATATGATTGATATGCAAGGTGCTGAGTGACGACTAAAAGTATGTGCAGGGGTGCTTTGAAAAGCTGCGGCAAGAGACAAATATATTCTCACTGTTGATTAATATTTTAATATTTCAAAATATAGGGATGTTTTGTGGTAAGAAAGTGAGGAAACACACATAAAACAATAAGAACAAGAGAGAGAGGAAAGTTAATCTGTAAAATCAAAAGATAAGCAAAAGGACTAAAGGAGGAACGAAAAAGAGAAAAATGAGAAGGGAAATATATACGTAAGATGGGATGACCTCCGTGGCAGAGTGGTTGAACGCTACGACGCAAGGGGTCCTCTGGTCGAATCCCAGCCCGGACATGGATGTTCTTTGCGAGTGTCCATTCGTGAATTTAATCATATCACTCATATTCATTGTTGCAATTAGACAAAAGTGACATTAAATAACAAAAAATAAATGAAATCAAGAAGAAAACAATTAAAGAGAATTGTGTAATATTTCAGGACACACGTAAGCAGCATGGTTTTTCTTTGTCAAAAGAGGGGGAGGGTGCACTTGACCCTGTGCTCTTTTAGTTGTAGCTGCAATATCCCCCGTACGCATCCATGAATGTCCTGCTTTTCGTTTCAGAAAATCTGGTCACTCTATATAGTTATGTATTTGTGTACTCTTGAAGAAATTGAAACTTGTTATTATGTATATGTGACTGTAAAACCTGTTAGTGGATCAGTCCTTGAATACACATCACCACTCATAGGCGCCGACTCCATGGGGCTTGGGGGGGGGGGGCTCGAGCCCCCCCAATGTTAACGATGTGGGGGCTCGAACCCCCAAATAATTTTGCTTTAGAGGATCTAATGTATTATTTTGCTTCTCTTGTAAAGTTTACTCTGAATTGTGCCACATGAACTTAACTTTAAATACACATTTGAAATGTTCTAGACCATCAATTTGGGGGGCTGAGACCGCTAAACCATCAACTTTGTGGGGGGGGGGGCTTTGACCAGAGACAGCAAAACACATGATATGTAATTATGAGTATTGTTAAAATGTTTACTAAAAAGAGTTTCAAGAGACGATGTGCATGAACTAGGGTAGTGGATGGGACGTTTGGGCTACAAATGGCTCTAACATGACATTCAGAACGAGATCATTGATATATTAGGGAGATCTGTTTTGCGCTCCGTGGTAGCAGATATTAAAAGTCGGGAATATTTTGCTATTATGGTTGACGAAACTTGTGACATATCCATCCGTGGACAATTAATATTCTGCATTAGAACTGTGAATAGAAATTTTGATATTTTTGAGGAATTCGTGGGCTTTTATGAGATTCCGAATTCTGAGGCCAAAACTTAAAAAAGGGAGAGAATGAGTCATTCATTAATTTATTTCAGTGATCAGAGCCCCCCAATAATTTTGACAAGTCGGCGCCCCTGTCACCACTACATCTTGAACCGGACTTTTACGTCCACGCGCAAACCCCTCATCAATATTTTCTGTGTTACTCATCTCCCCTACCTCTAGAATTGTCCTTAAATACAACAATTTTTATAAATGCTCGAAGTAGAGTTCACATGATAGAATCATGGGCGGAACTACAGATTTTATTTTTGGTGCCGGTGCAGCTTGATCGATTTGTATAAATTATTTCAATGGAGAAGTTCGAAATAGCTATAGATTGTCAGGAACACTCGACTCCCGCTAGTTACGTCCATGTTATTTCCTTGATTTGTCAATATATGCCATTTCAAATACTAAACTAGTGATTGGTGAGAATAAAAAGTAGAGAACTGGGAAATAAAACTAGAGAAAGGGAGCGTGCGGATCACAATAATCAATGCCAAATTTTGTCCTCCCTAGACATATTTATTTATTAGGAGCTATATTGGCCTAGACCTGAATCTTGTTGTGGCTTGCCTTTCTCTTTCATTTCACGACAAAAAAAAAACCTACATAATTCCAATTACAATAATTATGTTATTACAACTTCAGATTTATGCACAGGAAAGTAATGTTCCAGACCAGCGATTCTTGGTACTTTTGTATTATACGGATTACCTGGTTAGGTTAGGTCAAAACCCCTCGCAAACATGATTTTGACGATCCTGAAGCTGGGGCTAATACTCCTAACCTAATCAGGTAGTCCGTATAATACTAAAGTACCCAGCTGTAGTTTTGCCAAATAAATCTACTCTGGGAAGTTTTTGAGCATACCTTATTTTTATCTCTGTGCAGCCCGTGACTTTTAACTTTAACTTTATCTAAAGAAGGAAATGCTCACATTTTTAATCACGTCCTCATTCCAGCACCGTAGAGAATTGTAACATTCGTTATCTCTACAGAAAAACCTTTGCCCGTGCCATTATCAAATTATTTAATGCCGTGAGTGCTTACTGCTGTGAAACAAACGCACGATATGTAAATAAAAGGATGATAGAATGTTAACTTATTATGTTGAAATTGTTTCCTAAGAGCGTAGAAACATTTGCTAGGCGGTGCACATAAATAACACCCCCTAACACAAACGTCCAATTTATTGTCATTTTGGCTCTAAATTTTCCCTTACACATCCCTAAACATGAACTTGCACCCCTTGATGGAAAAATCTGGTTGAAGTCCTGAGTCGAAGTCTAAGATTAATATACACTATTACTATTAATATTATTATTTTGAATAATAGTAACAACAGGGCCGGTCCTAAGCAGATGCGGGGCCTGGGGCATACAATATACGCTTGGGTTTATAACCAAAATTTTCCAGAGGTCTGTAAATAATCAGATTTTTGTCCCTTATGGCCGCGTGCACCAACGCCGATTATTTCGAAGTTCAGATGAACGAGATCAATTGTAATCCACTCTAAATGAACTTGGTTTAAAGATTTGTATTACTGGCCGAGTGCACCAACGCCGATTATTCCGAAGTTCAGATGAGCGGGATCAATTTTGATCCCCTCTAAATGAACGTGGTTTAAAGATTTGCATTGCACCAACGAAAAACGACGTTCAAGAGATTCCGTTCAAATGATCCGAGATTAATTTGTAAAGCTATACCTGATTGGTTGGCTAAAACAAATGACAATCAAGAACCCCACCGAATAGTGTGATGTGTTAAAGTATCAACGTGTATGAGAAGAAAGTAATTCGGGCCGCAAACTTATCTGAATTTGAGAAATGTACTGATCAACCTTGTCGACGAGTACAAGGATGTAGTAGGGTGTAAAGAAATAATAATCTTAAAAAAGAACTGACGGCATAAGACAAAAGAATAAGGAGAAAGCATGGAACCTTCTTCTACGGGACTTCAATGCCTTACGAAATGCATTCGCGAGAGAACAGCGTACGCTGAAACTCGCCCGCTCAATAAAGATACTTTATTATTATTATTACTGTATTGTGGTAAGTATTTGAATTTTTCATTTCTTAATTCTTATATATTTATATTGTCATGTCGTGTAGCAACAGCATGTAGCAATATCGTAACATTGCTCTGTTCTAATTTACCTTGCACTTGCACATGTTTTGTGTTCTGGGATAGAAAGTACAGTATTGAGAAACATTTCGACTTTGCACCACAGAACCACAAATTATTATTATTATTTTGGCAGTTTTTAGTTTACTTTACACAACTCTCGAATTATCAGCATTGTACATCCAACATCTCTAACGTTTGCACGCCCTCGATATCACTTTCCGCTCTTTTTATATTCAAAAACAACTGCCTGCAGTCGAAGCGTCAGTATCGTGAACCAGGATCGGCCACCAAAACGGTGGCGAATGGCCGTTCAGAAGATAAACTCGTTTTGATGTTCCTAGATCGCGATCAAGTGTTGAACCGTCGTCGTGCAATGGAATTTTCCAGTGATCCTATCCCGATCCGAGTTTAAAATTTGATCTTCGTTCGTGCACACGGCCCTACACCAACGAAAAACGACGTTCAGGAGATTCCGTTCAACTGATCCGAGATTAATTTGTAAGGCTATACCTGATTGGTTGGCTAAAAAAATGACAATCAAGAACCCAATAGAGTAATGTGATGTGTTAAAGTATCAACATGTAGGAGAAGAGAATAATTCGGGCTGCAAACTTCTATGAATTTGAGAGATTTACTAATCAACCTTGTCAATATGTACAAGAATGTAGTGGAGTGTAAAAAAATAATAATATTAATAAAGAACTGACGGCACAACACAAAAGGAGAAGGAGAAAGCATGGAACCTTCTTCTACGGGACTTTAATGCCTTACCAAATGCATTCGATTTTGAGAGAACAGCGTATGCTGAACCTCGCCCTTAAATAAAGATATATTATTATTATTTCTATTATTACTGTACTGTGGTAAGTATTTGAATTTTTCATTTCTTAATTCTTATATATTTATATTGTCGTGTCGTGTAAATAGCCAGTAACATGTATTTTCGTAAATTTATACAATCATATTTCAAACACCATGTAGCAATATCGTAAACATTGCTGTGTTATAATTTACCTTGCACGTAATATATGACATTTATATATGTTTTGTGTTCTGGGATAGAAAGTATAGTATTTATAAACATTACGACTTTGCACCACAGAACCACAAATTATTATTATTATTTTGGCAGTTTTTAGTTTACATAGTTCTCGAATTATCAGCATTGTACATCCAACATCTCTAACGTTTGCACGCCCTCGATATCACTTTCCGCTCTTTTTATATTAAAAAACAACTGCCTGCAGTCGAAGCGTCAGTATCGTGAACCAGGATTAGACACCAAAACGGTCGCGAATGGCCGATCAGAAGATAAACTCGTTTTCGTGCAATGGAATTTTCCAGTGATCCTTTCCCGATCCGAGTTTAAAATTTGATCTTCGTACGTGCACATGGCCATTAGTCTGAAGTACAGGTGTCTTAGATAATCACAGAAGACACCAAAATGTCAACCTCACTTCCGCGTAGTACACCCTGGACTGCATTCTGCAGACTAACGAGGCTCTGGCGTTTGGACCCATGGCTTTGGTACTTTGTTGTGTGTTGTCCATATGTGTTTGTAATTATCCCTTGATACTTACATTTTATCACCATTCATACTAGTCTTCGCGATTAGCGAAAATTGGAAGAAATGCGAAGTAAAATAAACTAAATCAATCAAGCTTTCCCCCAGCCCAGGATACTCGAAACAGCCCGCGTCCCGCGTTCGCTGAAATTATTCTTACCAGCGAACTTCCAACGCTCCATGGGAAACCGCGAACCACAGGCAATCATTTGTTCAGTGTTCATCTTGTAATCATGTCTTCGCCTGAGGAAAAGTATGCGATTTTGGTGATGAGTGGTGCGGCTTTAGTGATGGCTAGTTTGTGCAAGAAGAAGAGGAAACAACGACGTTGGTGGCACCCCAACCTGTATAACAAAACGCACTGGTACGGAGCTTATGATGGATTTGAAGTCACATTTGTCCGCACAAATATTCATCTCGGCGCCTATTTCCCTCCAGGCATCTCTTTTTTTTTTTTTTTTTTTTTTGAAATGGTCCTTATATTTAGGATCCCAGAGTAAAGATCTGGTTTCATAAATACCAATAAGCTTTAGTGCATTTTCCTCTTACCACTCCATAATTACATCAAGAACTGCAACAAAACCAATAGAAAATCTTGAAGTTAGCGAGCAGACCAAAAGCAACGAACTACGCACGACGCCGTCCCAGTGTGAACTGCGCTGCGAACGCCTGTGTTCGTAAGAAAAACCGACAGGAGATGGATCGCCACGAGCGGTTCACAAACAGTTCGCCCGGCGCTGGAAACCACGTCCCGATGGTGAGAACAAGCTGTTCGCGAACGGTTCGGTTCGCACATGTATACGCACCTTTAGACTGCACGACCCCGGTGCGGGACAATTAATTTATACACCTAGGTATATCGCAGAGGCGTCTCGTGAACTACAGCGCCTTGAATAACGTAGTGTAGAAAACGACCCAAGTAACTGGTTCCCCGAGACGATGACAAGTAGATGGCAGTGCGATCGACCCAGGTGCTAATTTTGTTATGAAAGTAATGCGGCTTAGTTAGTTTTTGGAATATATTGTGCAGATTTGTTTCTCTAGAAAGGCGGTAAGTGAATTGATGGAAACAGTTATATTTGTGGAGTGATTTGCAGTCACGAAATGGCATTAATTTGGAAAGAAAAGTAAAATAAAATTAATAAATAAATAGCATGCGTAACACAAGAAGAAACATCGCAATGTGATTCCGGACGTCAGGTCTTGGACTGTGTATTAGAGTTTTTTTTTCTATGTTATTAGAACATAAATAGTATCCTGAGAGATATTTCATACCGAGGCGACAAACTACAAATGTCGCTTGAAAGCGAGCAGTCGGAAATCAATGCAGCCTTTCGAACCGTAGGGACAAAAGTTCTGACTGCACCGTTTCCTCAAGGAGATTTTACACCAAAGCGACACGCGACAAACGATACGAGGATTTCACACCAAAGCGACACGGGTCATTCGGTCCAAGGCAACTTTCGTACCGAAGTGACACATGTTGCTTGGAAAGGAGCCAATCAAGAGCAACATTTCACATCGTAGCGACATGACGGAAAGCACAGGCCAGCGTTCGGTTGGTGAAATCCTCAAGCGATAAGTGTCGCGTGCCGCTTGTCGCTTTGGTGCGCAATCTCACTAAAGCAAGACACTCATTGCATCGCGTATGCGCGAACGCCGAACAACAATCCATGGCAACATGTTGCAAGCTATTGAGAAAATGGCCCAGTTTGAGCGACGCAGAAGCGACAAAGCGACACGTGTGGCTTATCGTGTCGCCTAGATGTTGTTGTAATGTGCGGTTTATCGTGTCGCCTATCTGTTGTTCGCAAGCAAAGCTTGCTAATAGACTGAAGGCACCATGTCGCTTGTCACTTAGTTGGGAACTCCCCCTGTAGCGCGTCGCTTCGGTCTCAGCACCCTTTCTTTAAGGAGCTTTCCGACCGAAGTAACAAGTAGCACGCGAATACGCCATATGAACGTGTCGTTTGCTGTTTGGACCCTCATGTGCAATGAATGCTATTTTACAGTCTGGAAGTGTGTGTCACTAGTGTGACAGTGTGAACATCCCGTGTCGCTGTCCCATTGGTTTGAAAGTTGCCTTACGCTCATGTCGATGGCACTAAGAAAGTTTTGTGGGGTTCCCCTTGTCGTTTCATGCAATCATCATTATCATCATCGCCGCGATTAGTTTAAAGCGGAAGAAAAGAGACAGTAAATATCAAAAATACAAATGCTTCAGTGTGTATATCTTTAAAAGAAATGATGATAATAATAATGAACCTAATTTATACACAAAAATTTAGTTGCCAAGAACATTCCACGCGTATTTTTTCTCCCGTATTATTAACGAAAGTATGACGATAACAGGACGTGGTCGACTGTCTAGAATGTTCGTTAATATCTTCGCGACCACTGTACCAAATATCATAGCAATTATCACATTCATAGAAATGCTTCATGTAAAAGAATCAGACGTTGCAGCGAAAACTCCATTTACTTCCATTATAAGCAGTCGAACACCAAGCACCGGGGTCAACACCAGCGCCTCTAGCGGATCATTTTCGAGTGGAACTAGCCAGAGAGCGCAGAAGCATGCTGTTTTCCACACTTCGTTATTCTAGGCGCTGTACGTGAACGCATGCGGTGCATGCTGAGCATGCGTCAATTGTGGGAAAAGGACAGCTTGCTCTGCGACGACATTAATGAGCATTTCTATATTCTAATGTCTTAATATAGGAGAAGTATTTATTTTGGTAGTGTCTGCTGGAACATTAAGAAAGATGCACGTGGCAGTAGACTCGGTCTTTGTTTTATCGTGATTTCTTCATGCTACGAGGGTCACTATTTATATTTTGAGCCTAACAATGAAAAAACAGGAATTTGGCATTGAAAACTGCTTTATTGTTTTTCGGAAGTATTCTCCTTTATGGTCAATACACTTTTGCATTCGTTCGAACCATTTGTCAAAGCAGTTTCTCCAATCTTCTTGAGACACCTCCATAATATGGTTTTTGAACGCATCAACGGCGTCTTCCGCCGACGAAAATCGTTGTCCACGCAATTTATTCTTGACATTCGGGAACAAGAAGTAGTCATTGGGTGCCAAATCAGGACTGTACGGCGGATGACCCATCAATTCGATTTTTTGACTATTCATAAAGTCGGTTGTTAGACGAGATGTGTGACAGCTGGCATTGTCTTGATGAAGAATGATCCGACGGCGTTTGTTTGTTTTCCGTATTTGACCGAAGACCTCTGGCAAACAAATTGTTGTGTACCATTCAGAGTTGACCGTTCTACGTTCCTCTAAAGGCACAGTTGCCACATGACCAGTTTTCCCGAAAAAACAAACAGGCGACCATTTGTTTAGATGTGCTTCGAGCGCGAACAACTTTTGTTGGATTGGGTTCATCTTGAAACATCCATACAGTCGACTGATGTTTACGTTCTGGCTCGTATGCATATATCCATGATTCGTCACCTGTTACAATCTTATATACGTCTTTTGAAGCACCACGATTGTATTTATTGAGCATTTGTTTGCACCAATTGACGCGAGCGTCTTTTTGAGTTTTTGTCAAATTGTGTGGGATCCAACGAGAACATACGTTTCTCACAGCTAAATGATCATGTAATATTTTATATATGCTGGTGGAACTAATGCCTATGGTTGCCTCAATCTCACAGTATGTCACATGACGATCTTGCAGTATTAGGTTTTGCACAGCATCAATGTTTTCTTGAACAACAACTGATTTTGGACGACCTTCGCGAATCTCGTCGGTGAGCGAATGGCGGCCACGATTAAATTCGTTATACCAGCGTTTCACAGTGGCAAAGGATGGGGCTTCATCGCCAAATGTGGAAGTAAGTTGATCGATGCACTCTTGTCTTGATAATCCACGTCGAAAATCGTAAAAAATCATCGCACGAAAATGTTCACGAGTTAATTCCATTTTATTGTTGTCGCGCAATCTCCAAGGCAACATAAACAACACAAATGAAGCTATTGACAAAACATTTGAAGTACGTTATGGTCAATAATGCCGGACGATTCCGTGCAAACGTCAAATCGCGCCTAACTTCAATCAGTGTTGCCAAGGCTCAAAATATAAATAGTGGCCCTCGTACGTATGCAATTACGTCTGTAACACATACTGTGAAATTGTAGCGATTACTTTCATATAAATGTTTTAAGATTAGGTCCCTCAGCATTCTTCTAATAATAAACCTAAATGCTCTCGTGGTTACGTTAGGTTCTGTTAGCATTAAAATAATATCGCAAAATGCTTTCTAAAGAAAAAGGTTCTAAATTCTTAGCAGACGAATTACGTGGCAGGAGCAAATTTGACGCTTATTCTTACTGCTGACACGCGCGTGTCAGCAGACTCGGCCATTTATTTTACACGAGAGTGCTGAACTAAGCTTATATTACATTTCTTGGATCTGAAGTGACGCATGCGTCAATTGTGGGAAAAGAAGTATTACTTTCTTTCACTTCAGATCCAAGAAATGTAATATAAGCTTAATTGAGCGCTCTCGTGTAAAATAAATACTTCTCCTATATGAAGAAATTAGAATATAGAAATGCTCATTAATGTCGTCGCAGAGCAAGCTGTCCTTTTTCCCACAATTGACGCATGCGCAGCATGCACCGCATGCGTTCACGAGACGCTAGTTCGTAATATTATCTAAGAGCAGCAATAATAAGATCGTGTCGAAGTTTAAAACCAAGAATTAAGGAATGCTAATAAAAGGTTCAAGATTAGTGTTCTTTTAATTTCCGATGTGCTACTTGTGCGACGTTCATTATATTTAATTACAAAACTAAGGTGCGCTCAATATCAAACTTTTTTTTTTTTTTTTTTTTGATAGGTGGGGGATGTCTGCTTGTGCCTTGGAGGAGTGTTCCTATGTTCTGACATGGAACAGGGGGTGATATTTTGCGTAACTTTTCCTAGCTGCGGGACACCATTCCCCGTACCCCCCCCCCCCACTTCGAACATTTTATTATTACGATAAACATCCTTGGGGTAAGACTTCTACCCGATACACAAGTCGAGTAAGTTTATATTACTGTATTTTTTATTTCAAAATCATGTATTGAAATTCAGCATCATTTCAAACATTTCTAACACTCACTGTTAAAAATATGGCAGCTCTCCGACACCAAAAGGGGTGGCAACTCAGTCGCCACCCCAAACGATGTTACAGAATTCCTTACCTGGTGCTTTATAACACCCATATTTATTTTCTACAACACCAAGATGGGTGTTTTAGAACACCAATTCCAGAATTTCAACACCAGTCTTGGTGCTTTAAAACTCCAATACTGCTTAGTTTCAACACCAAATCTAGTGTTTCAAAATACCAATATTCCTGTATTTCAACATCAAATCTGGCACTGAAAAATGCCAATATTCACAATATATCACACTGACACTGCCGCAGTTTCAAAGTGAAATAGGCACTGAAATAACGAAAGGTTGCTTGCTGTAGGACATAGCAGAAAGTAAGTATAACAGTATTTGCAGTTGCAAAGTACAGTGGCAACTTTGGCTGCCATTGAAAAGTCAGTAAAGACAAATCCAAGAAACAATAATAGCAATGAATATTATATGAATCATTTCTAACAATACACACAAAATGTATTCAATTCAAATAAAAATATTTTTCTAAGAACAACAGGGTTTGACGTCCCACTCTGTTGTGCCAACAGGCGTTTTGGTACTGAAATGAACTTGTATCTCATATATCTCTCTAGAGGGTGCATAATATGTCCAAGAAAAGTCTACATATTGTTCTTAAACCTCAATCAAGGAAAATATTCGAAGGTTGAGCGGATAATTTTCTTCGTGAAGTTTGGGAAATTTGAAAAACTTTTTTAATGGAACCATTTTTTTTATGGAGTAAGTGGCAAAAGTTATCCTGGTGGAATGCACCTGATTTGTATGTACATTTATACTCAACTTTTCCAACTAAGACATTTCTCCGTCTCTTATTCTACTGGAATCTTCATTAACTGATTTCAAAAATTTTCTTGATCGATTATCTGAATGAACATTGTCAATTTCCAGGGAGAGGCCGACACTCTACCTTCGCGACGTGATGGTTTGCATCCGGATATTTTAAAATGAAATTACATGTTTTATTCCAGCGTAGAATGTGTCGGCATCTACAGTATATTGCCTAAGTGGGAGACTTGCACTGTGCGTTATACAACCAGCACAGCACATACATTATTTTTTTCAAAAAATCCTTCTTACTTATTTTTCCCCGATTAACCCAACAGTAAAATTTCGAGCCAGGCAAACAATAAATCCAACCCTTGATCACGCACAAAGATGATATCTTGCACGAATTGAATTTTTACTAAGTATAGAGTGAGGCAGTCAAACGGGAAGATTTTAAAAATTCACAAAAAATAGAGGGAGCAAATATTAGTTAATTTTTGAACATGAATGTACTGTACATGAGTTGAAATTTCTAGTGTACCTGAAAAATGTTCATTTTTTGAATATGGTGTCAGTAAGATGGCGTCCTAGGTGTTGCACATTGTCGGAGTCTCAGAGTAAATCCGCCCATCCGAAATTAATCCACACACTCTCCATGAAACGCCTCTCCATTCAGAAAAAGTAACAGTAACAGTGTGGTGTGCATTATCATCTCGTGGAATCATCGGCCGCTACCTTTTCGGAAATGAACAGGGTAACACGATGACGGTAAGCGTTATGCAGACATGTTCAGTGGCGCAGGAACGTTTTTCATTTGGGGGGGTACAAAATTCAGCCTCCCGTATATATATAGCAGGCACGTATGTAGAAATACATTTGGGGAGGGGTTCCAACAAAGTAGCAATAATAATAATTAGAATAATTATATTTAATTAAATTAAAATATTAATTAAATATGTAAATTAATTAATGTTGCATTTTTATTATTACATGAATAGGTAAAAGATAGTAAAAGAATAGATATACAGAACAGCACGTACTCATTATCTAGCTTTCGTGTAGTTAAGATCGCCAAGATTTGCATAAAGACCTGGCAAGGATTTAATGTCAAATAGAAAAATTGAATATTTATTGAATAACAAAAAAGGAGTTAGATCCAATCAACGAAAAGTAAAGTTGCTGATCAATATTTTATGGATATTATCATTAGTACTGTGCATAAATATTTGGAACCCTTCAAAGCCGTATGAGCCAATTTCCTTGCCTTCCAATAAGTTCATCGGAAATAATCATCGATTATATATCTAATGCTAAACAATTATATTTTGATTATTTACGTTTACTACTTGGTAAGTCTTTCTGGTAAGACCCCTTGGACCCCCACCCCTAATAGATTTTAAAACCTGATAACAATTCTGAAGCATATAAAGCTCTGGACCTCGTTCTGGGCATATTTGGATGTAACGGAACGGAAAATCAGGAGTTCGAAATGTGAAAATTTCGAACAAAGATACATCTATTCATTTTAATGCAGGTTGAGATTAATGGGGATGAGGAGGATTTTGAGTCACCTCAACCAGGAATAATCATCTCCCACATACTGGATATAGAAACCACATTATTGAATACATCATACTTATAGAGTTCCACTTAAGTTCAGTTCATTCTAATATTAAAATCCCATAGCTACGCATAAAAACAATTTATGGCAGATGTGTACCACATCCAATGCCCTTTAGAAGTCATGTATTTCGTATTTTCTCAGACATCTATAGGGCGTTGTATTAAAAAAGAAAAAAAAACTGAGTTGAGATGGTTCCCGATCAACTCGTAAGAAGTCTAACTTTGAAATATTTGTGAAAAATTTGCCAAACCATTTATTTGTTATATATTTAGCTGTACCTAAAGACACTATTCAAGCACTGAAAGTACTATCATTACATATACAAAACATAAATCCTTCAGATCTGAGAAAGCAAGGAAAGCCATACGCTCAAAAGTTGTTGTTTTTTCAATCAATCAATCTTTGATGGACAATATGAAGAGCCGGCCGGCCAAGGCTTCTTTTCGTATGGAGTGGTATTAAATGTATATACATGCGTGTTTTACGGTGACATCTCAATTTCTTGTATATGTGAAAAGGTAAACTTTAATGTAAACAAAAGCATGCACGCCACAGTTAAAGATTTTTGAATCTACAAAGAAAATCCAAAACACATTCCCGCCTCGCCGGCCTCCGTGGTGGAAGGGTTAGCATAGCGTGTTATGACGCCAGGGGTCCCGGGTTCGAATCCCAGCATGGGCATGGATGTTATTTGTGAGTGTCCACCAATTCCATCATATCATCACTCATCCTCATCTTCGCGATTAGCTAAAAGTGGCAGAAATTTGAAGTAAAATAAACCAAATATATCAATCAAACATTCCCGTTTCACTCAATGACTTTGTGAATCCAATCCAAAATCTACCAATAGAACCTGCAGTGTCTCATTTATCTCGTGCATTCATCTGACTAATGAAATTTTCTTACAGTTTGACTTTAAGGTTTAACTTAAAATGGCGTTGTGTTTGTGTTGCATTCGATACCAAAATCAGATTCTAAGCAATGTCCAATTATATTATTAGTATACCTAATACATAGGTAAAAATAAGTCCCCCCACCCCCCGTCTGATATAATCTGATATAATCGCAGATTGCATCCTGTTTCAATGTCTAGGAAAAATTCATTTCACCTAGGAATGATATCCCGATGCGATGAGTCTAGAATTGTCACAGCCTCATCTAGTCTCATGTGTGGTGAGGTCCTTCTCGTTCTTGTTTGTGCTTATTTTTGTTTCGGTTTCCACTCTGAAGTTATTAAAAACACATTCTTGATCCATTTCATGCTCAGATAGCCTAGGGACTCTTTTATAAAAAATCTCTTAATACAGTATATAGGTTTAAGTATAGTTTTCCGAACACCCTCTTACAAAGTTATGAAAAATATGGGTGAGGTACAGTAGTAGTACACTGTACCCCCCCCCCCCCCCCGCCAAGTTGGTCTGTCGTGTCTCATCTCGTTCGAGTAAGTATTTCGTTTCGCAAAATTCCATTTTAAATATTCAAAAGAAAATGGGATCAGTCATACACTCTTCAGATGAAGATTTGTATCTTATCTTCGAATCTACGCGACCATCTATTTAGACAAGTGTACCCCCTTACGCAAAGGAGCATTCGTCTGCAGTGTGATTTTCTGAGAGCAAATCTGATTCCATCGTTCCACACACATTTTAAACAATTTTCATCTCCTTAAAGATGTTTTCAAGAACATAGATCAATGAACTAACTAGTAGCAAGCACAATGTAGTAGAAGCAGTTTACAATGGTTTGAATTTCTGTGGTAAGGAAGATTAAGTTATAAAAAATATTCACTTTTTTATTGGGCAAATTTAAATAGGTTCCTTTAACAGTAGCACCTTGCGTCTGCTGTCAAATTACCAAAGGGGGGTACAGGGGGTACAACTCGATTTACGGATTTAGGGGGTACAGTACCCCCCTTCAAAAATTAGAGGGGGTACAATGTACCCCTGTAACCCCCCCGTTCCTGCGCCACTGGACATGTTGGTAACCTTTCTCCTGCCTGCCCTCGATGACTATGACCCAGATGAAGAAACACTCTTCCAGCAAGATGGTGCAACTAGCCATACTGCCAGAGTGTCTATGGATGTGCTTAGACTCGCATTTCATGGTCGTCTCATCAGCACATTCGGCGATATTCCGTGGCTTGCCCGTTTACCCGATTTGGCGGCTCCTGACATTTTCCTTTGGGGTTACCTCATATCCAAAGTATTCAAGGACAACCCTCCCAAGAACCAGGGATACTTTGAAGGAGTGAATTCGGCAAGAGATCCACAACATTCCGTTGGAGATGCTACGAAGCGTCATGGGCGGATTTACTCGGAGACTCCGACAATGTGTGCAAAACCAAGAACGCCATCTTACTGACACGATATTAAAAAAATGAACATTTTTCAGGTACACTAGTGGTAATTTCGACTCATGTACAGTACATCCATGTTCAAAAATTAACTAATATTTGCTCTCTCTATTTTTGGGATTTTTTAAAAATCTTCCCGGTTGACTGCCTCGCCCTATATTACAAAGTCAAAGTATTGAGAATATGCATATTGAATTCAAATGATATTCCCCTTTTTGGGCCAGCTGACTATTTTTCATGATTTCCGTCTGTTTAAATTTTAAAAGGAAGAAAATTCCTGAGGCCTCTTGTCCAAGGTATTTTTCATTATTTAATGTTCATGCAAATATTTCAATATTAACCCTTGCTTACCCGTGACATACGAGAAACTTACTTACCTGAGGGAGGGGAGGGGGCTTACAGGCCCACACTTTTTTTAATCATTACAATTCAAGAAACATTTTTTTTTGAATCACTGCTTCCTGTGTTGATTATGTATGTGCAGTTATTTATTAATTATAAAAATTACCATCATTAATAAGAAATAATAACCAATTATTGCATGAGTGTCACACGCATATTTTACCATTCACTAGAACTCACAAAAAATATACTATTTTTTCATTAATGCTTTTTTTTGTTTATAGAGGTGCAGTTCTTTATTAATTATAAAAATTACCATAATTACCAACCAACTGTACACTCTCACTGGCATGAGTGTCTCGAATGACACCCATTCAAAGATGGCGTTCGATACGCCCACTTAGTGCATTTTCCCTCCTATTTACATGTTTTTATAAAAAAAGTAATACAGAAATATTGTGAACAATGTAATTTATTTTCAATTTTTCATAAAAAGTTTCAGTCTAAAAATCGAAAGAATAGAGGTTGGTGGGCCTGACAGCCCCCTTCCCCCCTCGGGTAGACTAGGGTTAACTATTTTAATACAGCACGTCATTTCACTAGTCGTTAATCTCGTCGCTGTAGTAATCAGAGATAAAAATAAAGCCCTCCGTTTCGTGAAAATTTCCATTTCGAGCCCTGGCTATATCCGTTCTGAACATCATCTGCCTCCATGGTGAATCGCCCTGTATATAAAAAACAAATTTACTCTCTCGTTTCTTTTGCAGCTGCCTTTACAATATATTTACAAAAAATAAAGGCAATGGACAAAGTTAATCCAAGATTACTACATCACGTCATAATTGCAAGAGAACTTTGCCCACCTTAGCTCAGAGAACTCGACTGGGTGTTTATTCGCCCGCATTACTAGACAAAAGAGTATAGTTTTAAAGGTTTCCGCAAGAATGTTTATAATCTGCATCTGGGTACCTTTCCTGTCATGCTGAGCTAGTACTTCTGCAGTTTTCAATGCCATTGCGATTTGTAAACACAAAACGTGATATGCAGCATAATGCTTCAGTGTGTGCGCATTGAACTGTTGGAAATGTTCGTTATCGTTTTTTGGCAAGTAAACACTTCGAAACAAGTGGACGTTGCAATTCTTGGCCTTGTTCCAAGCGTCAAAGGTCTCCTGTTGGTACTCCGATGATACAGGGTGTCTTGTAAACTGTTTACACTTATGATGTAACTTTGGAAGCTATATAAGCACTCACTGTTGAAATCTGAAAAAGTAAGTAATCAGAATTTTTAACATTTTGACATTGTAAGGGAGATTTACAAAGTTATGGTACACACAGTGTTGATTTGTTGATTTCGTTGATTTTACTTCGCTTATATGGCCACTTCCGACTAATCACGAAGATAAGTGTGATTGATAATGATTGATTTGCTTTATTTTACTTCGCTTTTTTGTGCCACTTTTGGCTAATTTGCGAAGATGAGGATGAGTGATGACATAATGAAGTTGATGAATGGACACTTACAAACATCCATGCCCAGGCCAGGATTCGAACCCAGGACCCCTGGCGTAGCGCGATGTGCTAACCACTCCGCCACGGGGGCCGGCAGTACACACAGTGTTGGAGAGTAATGAAACATTTCTTTATAATGATGTCAAGTAGAAATTTCACACAAATGGAAAATTTGCTTTCATTCCGCTTCTGAAATGTTTGCGGCGTTAGATTTATTTGAAGTAAATTTCATGTGAGTGTAACAAATCGGCCGAAGCGTGGTGCTGATCACATCACCTCCACTGGGATCGAATATGAGAATGTCTTCGGTCCTATACCTCCACACTCTTATGTGCTTTTTGTGGCACGGTGAAATGCACAGCGTCTATACACTCTAAATTGCACCTATATGCACCATAAAACCCAGGTAAAGTGAATCAATTACACGAAAAGGAATTTATATTCGGAAATCATATTCGTAAATTTATAAGTGCGATGATAGCGAGGTTAGTAGGTGACCGAACTTAACCCTTTCCCCGGAAATAAATTATAACTAAGCCACTGTATATACGTATATAAGGTACCTGAACCCAATATGGCCCACCTAAGGTTTGCGAGTGAAATTCTAATGGTGTACAAAGTCAGAAAGGTAAAACTAATTGCAAGATTCCAAAGAGGGAACATTTCTGTACGTTTACTGAAAATTGGAGTCTTTTCCAAATAATAACATGAGTGCAGGGAAGATTTTGTTAAGAAGTAACGTTTAGGCCATTCTAGGGGAGAGACCAGTTGGTACTATTTTGCTTCTGCATCAAAAACAAGACACAGAAAAAGAACGAAATTTTAGGTATGAGAAGCACAAACTATTAGCTTTCACTTCATATACGTATTTCAACAAAAAATGCAGGAACCAATATAATAGTAAACAAAAGTAGTGGCATCGGTCCATTATAAGCAACAGGTTTGCTAACTTGGACCACAGGTTGCTTAGGTTGGACCGCTCACAAAAGGCATCTACGTATGTATGTCTACGGTATCTAGACGCCTGCAGCACTCACCGCACGCACCACTGTGGCATTTACTCCACGTTTGCCGCTTGCAACAGCACCTACCTGAGATTTTCCTTTCTTTGCTACAATTTTTTGTGGACGTCTCTGGACTGTGGTGAAACCTGACTCATCCACGTTGAATATTCGGTCAGCTGTAAAAGAAAAAAACATACCTTCTACTACACTCGTTCAAGCCATAATCCCCATTATGGTATGCTGCTATAACCATTTGCAATTCCATCTTTGTCCACAGCCCATACTTTCCCCGGTCCAATTTCTGAAACACGTGGTGGTCCAACTTATGCAATTATACCACGTTCATAAAAATATGACGCTACACGAGCATACGCAACTAAACCATAGTTTTACCACATGTAGTTAGTGGTTAATGAATGGCACTTTTATAATATACTACAGGACATTAGATTACTTACCCCTAGTCTACACAAGAGCTTTGGATCCGAAGCACAATAATTGCAACACGAACAATGGAAACACAATAACAGCACTCCTACTTCGTCGAACGTCTCTAGTGGACTGACCATTCAGTCATTTGTACATGGCACTGACGTCAACCAGTAGTGCCAGCTCACCTGTTTCAAATACTCGTCTATAGGCATAAAAAAGGCGGCCAACTTAGGCAACGGTCCAATTTCGGCAACTCTCCCCTATACCCAATGTGGCCTAGTAATATATTTTGTTCTTTCACATCACATCAAAAATGAAACAAAGTGTAAAGAAGTTACCAGAATGTTATTTTTATAGGTAGATAAATATATTAATACGTTTATTTTTTATTTACATAACGACATAATGAGATATACAAAGAAATAACCTTGTTTACAAACCAATAAACAAGAAATAACCTGTCACCAGAAGCCCATGGATTACACAGTCTGGACAAATGAAAGGTCCTTCATCATCCTTAGTGACTCCCAGACTCTCTACGTGAACGTAAGAGTAACAATGTCACATTTGCACATGTTCTTTACGATATATTCCTTTGTAGGCCATATTGAGTCCACCTTACATAAGTATTCGTTTTTCTTTCGTTTTAACAGGACTTTAGATTAAAGTCTAAACTAAGTACATTGTTGCAAAATGCAAATTATAAGCTATCATAATATGTACTAGAGATGTAACACCTATCACTTGGAGGATGCAGTAAGTAATAACTTCCATATGCAATATTTGATCAAGTAGAACACAATCATGAGGTTCAGCTATTTCGCTTGTTCGTGCTGAAGTTACTGTACTATAGGTACAACCAACAGGTGCAATCATGTCATTCGGACAGTCTAAATGACATACTAACGTTATCTGTTGAATTCACCATGTAACTACTTGGAAACAGCAAATAGGCCATATCGGGTTCAGGCACCTTACCTGAAATGTAGGCGGTGGATGCAATTTGTGCATTCGGCAGCTTTCGGGTGCCATCGTTTTTGACGCATTTTGGACGTAAGAAGTTACAGAGTATATCTTTCCAATTACCGGTTTGCAAGTTTCCGCATTTGTGAGAAAATTTCGTGTCATTTCGATAGGAAGCAGTAAACAGCTACAATATATATTTAAGGTTCATAAATGAATAGTGCTATGTGTCGTATATTACTTAACGTATAGCGTTCTAGTTTCTTATCAGGATAGTAGTCGCCAAAGCTGTAAAAAAATGTGCAAGTCTTGTTCGACCGTCTGTGTCCATTATCGATTATCTCAGAAATTACCAGAGCCATAAAGGTGAAACTTGGTGGACGGATAAACCCAGCAAATCAGCGAAACGACGGTTTGCTCTACAACTTCACCCTGCCACCATCTCTGCTGCCATGATAATGTTCCATGGTGTACTATCGTTAAATGGCAGACGAGCGGCTAGCGACAGCATCAGCAACTTGATAGATATACTCGTAGTATGTTAACAGCACCAAACCCAAGCAGGGGCCAGGGGAGACTCAACCCCTCTTACTCTGGCGTCAGCACCTTTGAAATTAGGTAAAACCATCTTGTTTTCTTGTTTGCAGTGAAGAGTGAAATTGTAGACAGCAAATATTATCTTGCTCACAACTTGATGAAGGATATATTCACAGAACATGAGCAGCAGCTATTACATTAGTTCATCTTGTTTATGAGCTGATGTCTAAGTAGTGGCAAGTATTTAGAAGATTCTCTAGACTTTAGAAAGTTCTTTCATAGGGGAGCTTCTGTACCTTCGCTGCCCCTGTTGCCACCTACCTTTTAGACAGAAATATGTGACTTTGACGTCATCATCTGCGTCAAAGGTCAACGGCTCGCAAGTTTTTTAAACGAAGGGGAGTTTTATTGCTTTGGCCGGGAGTGGGATATACGCTTGGTTGTATGATTAAATATTGTGCATTTTTCTTATATGCTATAAATGTCTGTACCAAAAGTATTATGGAGTGTGCAGTAAGGAATGATGTCACTAGCAGTCAATTAACACTTCCAGAGATGTTTTAGAAGATACAGGGGAAAAATCTGTAGTATTTGTATGATATTTCTAAATTTTTTATTAACTTAATGACCCCCTCCACACACACACACACACATAATTTATTTTCATTTAATACCCTTACACTTTTGATTTTTTTGATTTGATTTGATTTAGTTTATTTTACTTCGCGTTTTGTGCCTCTCGGCTAATTTGCGAAGATGGGGATGAGTGATGAAATGATGAAATTGATGAATGGACATTCACACACAACCAAGCCCGACCGGGATTCGAACCCGGGACCCTTGGCGTCGCAGCGCGATGTGTTAACCACTCGGCCACAGGGTCGGGCGTTACACTTTTGAAAAATGGGCTTAGCTACGGGCCTGACCAAACCTCACCTGCCTAACCTATCCACGTAAAGGCATATAATAGGAGAACTAAGCATGTAAATGCAGGTTAATCTTAGTTTATTTAAGCTATGCATACGTGGATAGGTAAGGCAGGTTTGGTATGGTGCTGTTAGCATGAATTTTCAAGTTGCTTAAGGCTGTCGCTAGCCGCTCGTAAATTGCAGTGGCAGCCATGAAATAGTACAGCATGGTTGCATAAATGTGGGATAAAAATCACAGGTTCTCGAGGGCTCGATTCTAGTTTATCCTTTCGATCCGTGTTTGTATTTAATATGCATTATTTTAGTTTTTGTTTTAAGTCCATTTATGCACAGATAAGCAGTGTTGTGGAAGGTCCAGGAATCCATTAGTGTTGCCCACGAGACGAGACATTGGTCTGTCTCGTCTCATCTCGTGGAAATGCTGTCTCGTCTCGTGCCTCGTCTCGAAAATATTTTTTTGTCCCGTCTCGTGTCTCGTCTCGAAGGGTTCTGTCTCGTCTCGTCTCGTGAAAGTAATGCAGGATATTTTGCCAACAAAATTTATAACTGGGAGACATCACAAATATTATTCTCGAAAATTGGTTAAACCTGTAATCACTTTGCTCACTGTAGCTATAGTGAGAATAAATATGATTCCTTAATCATAAGAACATGAGTATATCAAATAAAGTGTGTTGATTATCAATAGCCAGATAATGTATAGAATCAGCCTTGCATTTCTAACTCCCAGCCACTCTTTATCCATCGTACACGCAGGGATCTTTCAGACAGAAGGAACACGCGAAATCCGACAAGCGACAGGATCCCCTTCCGTCCCGTCTGTGATAAAAGTATTCACCGCACGGGCAGTACTAACAGATCGAGACGATTCTACGCTCGATATTAAGAAAACGACCCAATTTGAGCGACACGGAAGCGACAAGAGACACGTGGTGCTTCGATTCGGAAGGTTACGTTTACTGAGGGTTCGTATCCAAGCGAAACATGTTGCTTGTCGCTTCTCTCCTGTGACTTGTTCAATGTGACAAGCGACACGGAAGTATCACACTGAAGCAACGAACGACAGGGACACTTCAGTTTATAAGCAAGCATTCATCGCGCATAACAACCCTCGCGACTATACTGTCTATACGGTATCCAGAAAACGGCCTAAGCAGAACAACAAGCAAGCGACAAGCGAGACGTGGAGCTTCGGTTCGAAGAGTTCCCTGTGAGGAAGATTGCTTCACACCAAAGTTACAGGCGACAAGCGACACGAGTCGCTTGGAAGCGAACTTTCAGTAGTTAATGCAACCTTTCGAACAGAAGACGCACGAAAAGCTGCACGTGTCTCTTGTAGACTCGGTCCGTTGTTCACGGATGTGGGGTGAATGTTTTCCTTCAGACTGAAGAGGATTGTGTCGCTTGTCGCTTGGGCGTGAATTATACGTGTCGCTTGTCGCTTCGGTTTGAAATTTCCACAAGATAGCTTTCTGCTTGAAGCGATAGGCGACAAGCGACACAGGGTTTTCACACCAAAGCAACAAGCAACACGCTCCTTTAGGGAGATTTCAGTCCGGAGCGACAAGCGACACATGTTGCTTTGGAACGAGCCAATCAACAGCAACGTTTCACAGCGTAGGAGAATGGTAGGACGCACAAACCTGCGTTCGATTGGTGAAATCCTGAAGCGAAACGTGTTACGGGTCGCGTGTCGCTTCGATGTGAAATCTCCCTTAGTCTATATGCAAGCTTTCATTGTGAATTCACTACCAACAGACAGAGGCGACACAATGCAAGCTATTAAAAAAACGGCCCAGTCCGAACGACACGCAAGCGACAAAGCAACACGTGCCGCTTGCCGGTCTAGTCGCTTCCGTTCGGAAGGTTGCATTTGTTGCTGTGAGTTCATTTCCAAGCGACACTTGTTGCTGTCGCATGTCGCTTATTACTCCTATGACTTCAGGCAATTTTATGTTCGTTACGTCAAAGCAGAGTATCTAATTGCACTAGCTTTTTAGAGCTGAGTTGGTGTAGTTGTTAGGGCGTCTGACTGCCAGGCGGGAGACTCGGGTTCGAATTCCGGAGTGGGTGCATAAAGGTCGGAATTATTCCGCATTGCTCTCGCATAAAGCAGCTCCGGGGCTCAACAGCCTCATATCAATGGGTGCATGGGCGCAATCCTGGAGGGCAAAAGCGGCCGGAGTGTGATGCTGATCACTTCGCCTCCAAAATGACCTTTCCCCCACATCCCGTAAATGTGCCTCCATGGCGCTGTGTTATATGCACTTGGAACTTTACCTTTACCTAGGTTTTTAGTGCGAAATCTTTGAAGTTTGCAACCAGCACCCGAGGCTGCTGTGGATTTTGAGAACAGGGTCGCAAATGAAAGAATGGTCTGTTTGGGCGAGAAATTTTATGACGATTGTCGGCAGTATGGTTGGAACAGGGCCCTAGAAAACAATGGCAGTGACTAGCTCCGGATCGTTTTGCGCAAGGATGAATGGAAGAGAGCTCTTGGGGTAGAAGATAGTTGCCAGATTTAAGGTATTCTGAGGAAATTTCAGTAGGAAGATACAGGGACACGAGGCTAAAATCTGGGCAAATTCGTTGCGGACATTGTGTGACGAAGTAGGATTTTTCGAGGGATAATCTTACAGATCTGTATTCATGAGACATGTCTCGTCTCGTGGGCAACACTAGAAGCCACAAATTGTAATGGGTTCTATTGAGTTCCGTTGTAGGACCGGAATCTTTTTTCTCGTACAATTTAAATTCGGTCCAAGTTGCGTATTGTTACATTGAAAAAAGGTTCCTGGACCGTATTTAAATTCGTCCGGAAAAAAGGTTCCTGGACCGAATTGAAATACTTTACAGATAAAAAGGTTCTTTACGGTCCAGAACCCATTTACGCTTGCTGATTTTCTCTCCTTGACCGGAATTGAATTTACACTCATGCTCATAAATTAAGGATAATGCTGAATCTTGTACAAAGAAATATTTGATGTGCACGTTGCAGCTTGAAATGATGTCTGGGTACTGTACCAAAGAACCTGTGTTGACTATGACCTTGATCCAGTGTGTGGTGGCGCTGTAAGCAGACAAATGACTCACAGGAGCGAAACTGCTGACCAGAGTACAGTGCCTATAGGAAGCGTGCAGTTGTATTCGGTTGTGCTAATTGTGAGTGTGTGTGTGAAATGGCTCAACAAACACATATTGATGATGTAATGAGGGGAAGGATACTTGGGCGGCTAGAGGCGGGCCAAAGACAGCAGATCGTGTCACAGGTGCTCCATGTGCCACAAAGTGTCATCTCACGATTATGGCAACGATTACAACAGACTGGAAACGTGTCTCTGCGCTATAGCAGTGGACGTCCACAGTGTACAACACCACGAGAAGACAGGTATCTCACCGTAAGTGCCCGGTGACACTGACTGAGTACTGCCGGGGGCCTTGCTCGAGACCTTGCAGCTGCCACCGGAACAGTTGTTTTCAGACACACTGTGTACAGACGACTCAACAGGCACGGTTTATTCGCCCGGAGGCCTGCAATTTGCATTCCACTGTCACATGGTCACAGAGTAGCCCGTAACAACTGGTGTAGAGAACACAGGACATGGACAATGGAAGAATGGTCTCGGGTACTCTTCACTGATGAGTCCAGGTATAGTCTCAACAATGATTCTCGTCGTGTAACCATCTGGCGTGAACCAGGGACCAGATAGCGACCCGGTACCATCGTCGAAAGGGACAAGTATGGAGGTGGTGGTGTCATGGTGTAGGTGGCATTATCCTGGGTTCACGTACACCCTTGCATATCTTCGACAGAGGTACTGTAATAGGTCAGGTGTACCGGGATGTTATTCTGCAAGACTACGTCCTTCTTTTCAGAGGTGCAGTCGGTCCTACGTTCCTCCTGATGGATGACAATGTCAGGCCACACCGACCTGCTACTGTGGAGGAGTACCTTCAAACAGAAGACATCATACGAATGGAGTGGCCTGCCTATTCCCCTGACCTCAACCGAATCAAACATGCTTGGGATGCTCTAGGCCGACGTGTCGCCGCACGTCTTCCACCTCCTCGGACTCTTCAGGAGTTCCGATAGACACTGGTGCAAGAATGGGAGGCCATACCCCAACAGCTGCTCGACAACCCCCTCCAGAGTATGCCAAGCCGTTGTACTGCATGTGTCAATGTGCATGGGCATCACATTCCATACTGAAACCTGTGCACATGCTCAAAGAACTGTGGAACAATATTTTACAATCTCACTTGCTTTGTATCATATGTGCGCTCTTTGGTTTTTCTCACGTTTTCTTCAATAAACAGGGTTAAACAGGGTATGTGGATGTCTTTCTTGTGTGTTCAACATGTGTGTGTGCTACCACAACTAGTTTGTTTCAGTGCTGTATCGTGGGGCACCAAAACCTGTATTATCCTTAATTTATGAGCATGAGTGTATTTAAAATTCCTGAACGTTCAACAGCCCTGCAGATAAGGCTAGTCGGGACGTCCTACAGATTGAAGCGAGATCCGAAACACTATGTGGCTGCAGGGGATATCGAACCCGATACCTCTTGATTACAAGGCGACGACGTTACCATTACTACAACATGGAGGCTCAGTATGCATTGTTGATTAATTAATAAATAATGAACCCTGTCCCATCTATCTCTGGTGCAAGGCTGCGCATGGTGGCAGAGAAGGGGGGGGGAATCGAGTGGGCAGAGCGAAGCAGTACGCGCTGCAGGGAAAGCTGGTAACTGCAGTCGCTTTTCCCCCTCCACGCAATCCGGTTCCCTCTCACGTGTTCATTGGTGGGGCCGTCTCGTGTCACTACTTGCTACTTGCGCAGGGACTTGTTTTCGTTCGCTTGCTCCAGATATAACTGTAGATCTTTGGCGGGCGCTCTATATGCTGGCAAGGGGAGCGGGGAAGCGACCAATCCAGCGCGATAAGAAACGCAGCAGCAGAATGAGATGCGCGTAGTACTACCTCCCGCCGCGTCGTAACTCTCGGTGCCACCGCCGTTTTCCGGTTGGTCTGCGGCGCATTCCCCGCTCTCCACTTCTGTTGCCAGCATGTAGGTCGCCCGCAGTAAGAGTGGACAAGACCGAAAGGACAGAGCGTGACTAAACCGAGCGCCTCTGACACTAAATCTCGGTCTCCCCACCATCCATACATGTAACCAGGGTGCGAAATCACTGCAGATTGGTGGGAGGGGGGAGGAGCAGACAGACAGACAGATACACATACACACACATACGTATATACAACCTTAGTGACAATGAAGTTCGACCAGTCACAAATATAGGAGTACGTTGTGAAAGAAGGAGAACACATGCATATGCTGAACATATTTTATTCAGCAGGCTACATGGAACAAAGGAAAACATAAATTTCCGCTGCAACGCAGCAATGTATGGTGTCCACACAAAATAAAACATTTTCGTCTATCTACACGTGACATTGAAGTTCGACCACTGTTAGAGGGGATCCTGTTTACCATGGTGTGACGCCGCCCCGTCGGCGAATAACTGTGGCAATGCGTCGGGGCATGCTGCGGACGAGTCGTTCAAGGTATTCCACATCGATGCGGTGCTATTCCTCCTGCAGGCAGGCGATAAGAGCAGCCACTGTCGTGGGTCCCCTCTGTTGCACACGTCGCTTAAGAACACACCACACATTCTCAATGGGCGAGAGGTCGGGACTCGATGGTGGCCATGGCAGAGTTCGCACGTGATGGCGAGTCAACCATTCTCTTGTCAGCCGCGCTGTATGAGGCCTGGCATTGTCGTGTTGAAAGATGAGACGCCGCCTGTGGAACAGGTGCCTTCGCACTGTGGGAAAATGCCGCTCCAATATGCGTGTATAGGCGTGTGCATTCACAATGACCTCACAGACGTGTAGTGGGCCAACCCCAGATGCCGTCATGCATCCCCATACCATCACTGACGCAGGTTTCTGTACCCGACGTGCATAACATTTTGCTTCATTCTGTTCCTCCTTCCGACAAATTATTGTTTGCCGTATTTTCACGTACACAACATTGAAAATGGATTCGTCCGTCCACAAAACCCTGTTCCACTGCCGAAATGTCCATCCCCGGTACATTCGTGCCCACCGTAGTCGATTGCCTTTGTTCAACATGGAAAGGAAGGGTTTACGTTTCACCTTGTACACTCGGGAACCGCATCGCTGTAGGTAACGGCGAATGGTTCTGGTTGACACTTCAATGTGAAAGCGTTCTCGAGTCCACAGTCGTAATTCGGACACAGAAACATGATTGTTGGTCTGGATATAGCGCCTAAATATCCGTAGGTCACGCACGCTCAGCAGGCGTTTTCGACCGGGGGCCTTATCTGGCTCTGTAGTACCCGTATTTTGGTGGTGTTTGATGATGCAGTGGACGGTTGACTTGGGTAAGTTCAGTTGGCGCCCTATTTCCCGTTCACTGAGTCCATCCCGTTGCAACTCCACCACTCTTCTCCTCACGGTGTTGTCAATAGGTTTGCCCCTGGCCATGGTGATGATGCACTGCGGTTCCTCGGTGCACAGCACGCGCTTATATACGGCGGACTCCCTTAGCGTGTCCGTGACGTCATGCTTCCGTCGAATGCGCCACTATTTGGAATTTGCCGTATGGGTCTGGTGTCTGGTCGAAGTTCAATGTCACGCGTATAGTTCCCCGTTTTCGTTCTTTACGTGACCTTGGGTGCAACATGCTGGGATCATGATTCTTGCCTGCTCACACACCTCCTCTTACACACATGCGTCACTTCTGCGGGTCACCCATTCCACCGCCTATGCCTCTGTGCATTTAATCACGTATTCCTTTCTGGTCGAACTTCATTGTCACCAAGGTTGTATGTATAATGCCATTAAATATGTCAATTATAAAATAATCAAATTATATTATAAAATATACAATATATTATATCGACTGTCTTTCATTCCAAATGTAATTGCAAATTGAAGATTTTAATGTACTTCTGATGCTATGAACAATGATTTGCGTAAGGGAGGAGGGACAAAAATAAGAGACATTAAGAAGACAATAGTTTCCTGTATAAAATTCACATATAAATGCTATTACGTGTTGTAATATATTTATATACTTCGTGGTTGCTAACGAAAGGTGATGAGAAATGGAGAAGAAATAAGTCGGTCTAATTTCTGTGTCCTGGGGATTGCTGGCTGGATTCAGTTTCCTAAGAGATCAGCCCCTTTGTTGTCAGTTATGTTATCGATATTATTTCAGTCAAGTATATTCGAATCCCAAACTAATTGTTTACGTTCGTTGTTAAAACAAAAACTCTCCCCCCCCCCGGAAGAGTTTGGTGGGGGAAAATTTCAGGACAAGATCGTTGCCCCCCCCCCCCCCTCATCCCGGGATTTCGCACCCTGCATGTAACCATAACAGCAGAGCCATTCACACAGCCGAGACGTGAATCTTTTCGTGTCTTTTTCGGAAGAGCAACGGTTTCCTGTCGTCCTTTCATGTTGACAGGATTGAAGAGCCCATTATGACTGCGTAATGCGTCCTTCGGTGCTTCTTTTCCGTGAAGGGGGAGTGGCCACTGGTGAAGTGGGGAGGAGAGGGCAGAGTAGCCAAGGCGGTGAGGAATAGGTTGTTGCGTCCGCAGTCATCGTGACACAGCATTATCAGAATTCGATAGGCATTTGTCTTTTATTTTTTCTCATGATGCTCTTCTCGGCTCTTTTGTAACACAGATATACTGTGTATCCTCAGCAGTGATTTCAACCCTTTGAATGGAAAATTTCGAGGAAAGTTGTAAGCTAAAGGGAGAAGAAACGGGACAAGTTTAGAGGATCCAGGGGGTCCGAATCCACCCCCCGCCGAAAGTCTTACTGAGTACTAATTTACATGATGAAAATACAGTATGTGTTCCTAAACGTTGTCATTCATTTTCTAAAATTTAGGTTTCTTACCAACAACTAAAATTATACCATCTAATCTCCATGCTCCGTACCCTTTCCCGTTTATATTTGGAGCAAGCGAACGAAAAACAAGTCTGCGCAAGTAGTGACTCGAGACGGCTCCACCAATGAACACGTGGGAGGGGACGAGATTGCGTGGAGGGGGAAAACGACTCTGCCTACCAACCTTTGCAGCAGTGTGTACTGCTTCGCTCCACCCACTTGCATTCTCCCGTTCGCTACCATTATGCGCGGTCTTGCTCCAGTGATGCTCTGGATAGAGTACAGTACTCTTTATTTCATGGGCATATTATCACAGATGCTTACTAAAAGTTCATTGGTATGCATATTTCATGTTCTCTTTATTTTTAACATCGCACCTCCTAAATTTCATTCTGCACCCCTAATGATTAATGTTGGCACGAACGCTGCCCGAATGACTTCGCATCTTCAAAGGATCCGACGGGGAATAACACATCGGCTGCCGCATTTTTGGACAGCGCGTGCCTCTGGTTTAAAAGGTCAAAGGTCGCCGGTGAGAGAACCGCATCATCGCACTTCCCTCCACCAGGGCAGAGCAAATTGATTTTACGATTTCGGCTCCCCCAAACTGGTTCGATTCGTATCAGTACACCCACGTGTCATGAAACCGAAAGTCTTTTTTTTTTTTTTTTGTATTCTTTCTCACCCCCACTTACTACCTGATCGCCTACGTTCCTGGGAGCAGATCAATACAAAATTCTCCTCTCCCAAAAGCAGTTCTGGCGTCTCGCGATGTGCTAACCACTCCGCTATGGAGGCCGGCTATGTTAATATGTGCGAGAATGAAAACCTTGCAGTACGGTGTAGAGGGGCCTGTCATAAAGTTGCAGACTAACGAGGCTCTGGCGTCTGAACCTATGGGCAGTATAATGCTCTGTAAAGATGCATGTGTGTTGTCCTTGTGTGTGCTGAGTGCCTCTTCACAGCCTCAGCTTTTAATCAAGTAAGAACATTTTAGTTACGGTAAGGGGCTGGACCCCGTAGAATGTGACGGGTGCAAAGTAGCCTAAGTGCTGACGCAGCCAAAATTTTAAATTCAATCAATCAATCAAGTTGACTACTCGCAGCTGATGCTCGAGAACTAGTTGCCATATGAACGATTTCTGGATTTTGAAATATTTGTGGAGGATCTGATAACTTTTGGAGAAGTGCATATGGGTGTCGAGAAGGGACCTCGAATCAGTCAGTCACCCCCGTCCCCCTGTTGAAAACTGGAATAATTCATTTCAAATTAGAAGAAAAATATTATTTTTTAATCGATAACAGAAATAACGTTCAGATAATTAATATTCGAACAGAGTATCAAAGGAGAAAAATCCAAACATTGAGTGTTAAATGCAGTAATCGGGTCAGAATTTAAATTAAAAACCTCAAAATGAATGAATCACCACTGATCAGCTACAAAATAAGAATTTAATGTTTCCATACTCTACAACCTGATCATCGGCGTGCCCAAGCGAGGGTTGGTGGGGTCATAACCCCTTCCTCCTTTAGCCCAGCATACCTTAAACGATGAACGTCAAAGACAGGAAAAGACAGCCCCCTAACTAGATATGTTAGAGCCCTAGGCAAAATTATGGTTGCCCCCCCCCCCCATCCTTGCACTACTAAGCACGGGCATTTTTTTCTGCGTCCATCAATAATTTCTTCTTATAACTTGGTTTGTGACATTTACATCCTACACTTTTTGAAATTAGGAAACGAAGAAAAAACTCGTTAAGAAATAATATGGGTTAGTATTTAAAGATTCGTAGCTGATTTTAAAATAACTTTAGCACATTTGAGAAAATTTTAGGCATGCCTTAATGTCTGAAGAATATCTTTAACGTACTACTATTACTACTATTTTGGGAACCAAAAATTCCAGCAGTGTGTTACCAAAATGTACGCCTACAATTAAAAGAAGAAAACACAATAATACAGCACGTTTCCAGTAAAAAGATTTGTAATTTAAAATTATTCAACTTTGCTTGAAAAAAATAACATCGTTATAAACAATGTATTCCACATTATTATAAATAAAATTTATATAAAATATTCATGTGTTGCCATTTATAAAAAAAAAATTACAATGGCGCCCTAGCTCCCTTAGCCTACTCCTCGCTACAGACCTGGGAAAAGATGCCAAGTGAAGTATACACAACCCTCCTTTTCGAAAATCCCGGGCACGCCACTCATGTTGGTAGAGTCCAGACTTGAACACTCGTGCAAGAAGAGATTAAGCTTTATCTTGTCTTGGTTGCGTAGTACGAGGTAAGTTTTACACGCAAGGTACTATGTGTTGCAATATATATGCTCATAAATCTCTGGAGAGTAGGCATGAGCAATACAAACAAATGCAAGACGGAATGAGTGCAAACATATTGTGCATGGAACATTCAGGAAATAAAAATCTTGCTCCGCAACAGTTCTATAGTTGAAGATTTTTATTAATGAGGCGAGAATAGAATGATGTACCCTGCAAATTATCGCCCTTTGATAGGGGAAAATATTATTCTCCTATTATTTGTCCACTGAAAGAGTGAAGCCAGTCTAAACATAACCACGTGAGTGGTGAGCCGTAATTGCATACCAATTGGTTAATTCATTTAGGCCCTTAATAGATACGTATATATAGGGCGTTCCAAAAAGGACTTATAATAAATATTTATTCGGAAACGTTACAGAATTGATTGTGGTGTCATTTTGTAAGGAAATACGTGGGTTGTAAATTTAAAAGTGGCAACCCAGCCAGGAAAAGGTGATAACACCGTGCATGTAATATCAGGCAGTGAGCAATGTCAGTTGGGGCCCATATCTATATGTGGAGTGGCAAGTGGTCGGTGCAGCGAGCGCTGTTGTGTGTGTGCGAGGTTGAAATTAACACCATTGTGTGTACTACCCTGAAACATGTTTGCGAAGGTAAGACAGCGATTTTGTATCAAAATACAGGTGGTCCGTGGCAGAAATGCACTGGAATGACATCAATACTTGCTGCTAGGTATTGTTGCTACAGGCTTCATGCAAGTATTGATGACATTCCAGTGCATTTCTGCCACGGACCACCTGTATTTTGATACAAAATCGCTGTCTTACCTTCGCAAACATGTTTCAGGGTAGTACACACAATGGTGTTAGTTTCAACCTCGCACACACACAACAGCGCTCGCTGCACCGACCACTTGCCACTCCACATATAGATATGGGCCCCAACTGACATTGCTCGCTGCCTGATATTACATGCACGGTGTTATCACCTTTTCCTGGCTGGGTTGCCACTTTTAAATTTACAACCCACGTTCAAGTTGGACTAGCGTTGTGGAATAGTACCGAATTCCGGCACCGCAAGCGCCATTAAAACTGACTGCTTTCACAGGTCAAGATCGAGCTCGCTGTGTGGTTTGGCCGCATCCACTTTCAACAAGATGGTGCACCACCTCACTACCTCACCGAAGTCCGGGATATCCTCAATAACCGATCGATTTCCAGGTTGATGAATGAAGCTCCAAAAGTACAAATCGAGGGGTGTCAGATCAGGTGAACGAGGTGGCCATGCAATATGCCCACCTCGACCTGGAAAACACTTTCTACGATGCTTTGCCATTCTCCTGCAATTGTAACTTGCTGCTCTACGTTGAGTGCCATATTGGATGATGACATAGACTGTTGTAATTCCGTCACGTGATGTCTTCTTGAAAAGGCGATCTTCCATGCCCCTATTCTGTTCCCAGTAAAGCAAATAGTGTGAGCACACTATCCGGTCAAACTCGTAGATACCTTCTAATTCATCCTGTATATCTTTGAACTCAAGGGATGCTGCAAGATAATTTTTCGACAGAAAAGAAAATTTTGCCATGTAGAAGGGAAATTTTACCTAACCTTATTAACATATTACATATTTACTATAGACTTGTCAAACATTTTATGAAGCAAATTCTGGTTTTACATTCTTCGACATGCACGAATGCGGGAAAATTGCCCCTTTTTTTAACATGGCGAAAGAAAACAAATACATTGATGCGTGCACACAATGCCATTTAGTTATCGAATATAACCGTAACCCATTGTAGTATGCTGTGAGTTTTATGTCTAGGTCACCTTGGCTATCTCAGATCTGGTCATTGTTTTCATCCTTCATTTGTTCAATTCGCTAAAACGACCGTGAATAGAAAACTTATTTTGCAATGTCTGCAAACCGTTTTGTAACAATATTTACTAACAGTTTTTTTTTTGGGAGGGTGGGAATTGAAGTATGTGTTAACAACTAATCCTTGATACAACGGCGCGAATGTTACATTTTTGAAAAAATATAAAATAAATTTAAGACTAGAGAAACCCATTTTTTATCAAGTCATTTCAGCATCTTGCATATTTTAAGTATTTGTCACATCACGAACAGCACACACGGAACAAATATTGATTAGTAAACTATATACCTACTTGTGAGATACAATATTAAAAATAATTATCGCCTATGTTTTACAATGAAATGTTCAACCAATTTACTGAGTAGCATGGATGGATTTCTTGGTGTATTGTAGTTATGGTTTCTGACATTATACCTATTAAAAAGTTAAATATAAAGTTAAAATACATTTCTATTCTTCGGTCGTCCAGGTTTCTTATATTAAATTTATTATTACTCATAAACGTAAAAAAAATATGAATTTAAAACTGTAATGCAAAAATCTAAGAAAAAATGGGACAACAAGAAGTTGAATTATTTTCGAACTCCCATATGATATCTATGAAAATCCTATACTTCTAATAACCTTGTGAAAAGCTTTATTAGTAGAACCATATTTTCAAACTACACTCGTGACCACTTTGTTTGGCGGCTGACAACGTTTACGCTGTTGCCACATTGGTGCTAGTGTCTTACAACTCAGTATGTTCGGGACTTCACGAACTGTGCAGAAGTTAATAACAAAATAGCTTAACTGTACATTTAAATATATATTAATAGTGTGAAGTGAAGAGAAATGAAGAATAGCAGTTAACCCTCTAGTCAGAGTAGAAGTATTTATTTTTATAATAGTAATAATAATAATAAATATAATAATAATAATTTGGCAACCGTATTTATAGCTATTCGCTTTTAATTATTATTATCATTAATTTATAATAATAATATTCAATTGTATATCAACGACCTGATCCTGCCTACAAGAATTTCTGGTGACGTGCATTAATGACAATGGTTTTTGGTCAGATTTGATATGCTAATGCCCCAACTCAGGAAGTTCCAACCGAGGAAGTATGACGAACGTTCTCCTCGGAGGAACTGGTCTTTTCCGGTGGAGTATTTCAATGGAATGTCTTCCCAACTCAGGAATTGCTTTTAATTTGTTCATCGTGACTGCACATGACTTTGAAACACTTTATTTGGCCTACATGCCACACCTTTTCATATTAATTGATTTGGTTTATTTTACTTCGCTTTTCTTCCAGTTGTGGCTTATCGAGAAGATGAGGATGAGTGATGATTTGTTGAAATTGATGAAAGGATACCCACAATATACGCCATACCCAGGCCGGGATTCGAACCCGAGACACCTGGCGTCGTAGTGCGCCGTGATGACCATTCTGCACACCTCTTGATATGTGTGTGTGTTATGAATTATATATTATTATTATATATAAACACGGTAAATATATTGATGCGTTCACCGGGTTCTTCAGATTATTACGGAATTTTTTGAAGGTAAGGGGCGGAATGGCAAGGAGGGGGGGGGGGAGTTTTTGTTACAACAAACAAAGGATAATCAATTACTTTTAATTTCAAATAGACTGTACTAAGAATAATATTGAATGCATACACAAATTAGTTTAGTTGTGAGTGTAGAATGCTTTTTCTCTCTTAAGAAATCATTAGCAAATCTATGTCAATACGCACAATAAAAGTTTGATTGATTGATTGAATTGCTTTATTTTACTTCGCTTCTTGTGCCACTTTTGGCTAATTTGCGAAGATGAGGATGAGTGATGCTATGATGAAATTGATGAATGGACACTCACAAACATCCATGCCCAGGCCAGGATTCGAACCCGGGACCCCTGGCGTCGTAGCGCGATGTGCTAACTACTATGCCACGGATGCCGGCGCACAATAAAAGATAAACAAGAATGCAAGACAATAATGACTATGAAATCTAATTGATTTATATTAACATAAAGCAAAAACTTAATAAAAACTTACACATAATAAAACCACTTCAACTATTTCATAATTTATTAACATCTTGAACCAGTTAGTAAAGGACGTATTTTGCTACTTTATAATATCTGATATATTTAAAAGTAACAAATTTATTTATTTTTGGGTAATTAATAATAATATATTTTTAATTTATTAATTTAATTTAGTAATTTATTTTAACTTTTAATAACATTAAAAATATGTATATCGTGTAATTTATGTGTGTGTTTGTGGGGAGGGGGTTTGTAGATTAAGATCTTTCTCCCCCCCCCAACACCAGTCTTAAACGATTTCGCACCCTGGATTCTATGGGTGGGTTACATGCGACGTCAGGATGCGCACAGTCGCCATGTTTGCAGCCAATTCTTTTTGTCGTTTGCAAGGAAATATCCACCACGTAGCGTTCGTTACGGTACATCGGCACCAACTGCACGTTTGTTTAAATTCACGAATTGTCTGTGTTAGTATCCCTGCCCGTCCGCCTGAATTCCGTATGCTTACAAGAACTGGCCTCAATCATGTCTGCTCGAAGCCACAATGCAACAGTTTGTGACGAAGGTGAAACGCATCTATATCATGAAGGCGAAGAAGCCTTGTACAAGTCTTTGTCCTTCTGTCGCGTTTTCAACTCAGAAACCGTACTAACATAAAAACCCATTGTTTTCTCTTTTTTTGACTTAGAGGAATTCTACAGGGTGGCGCAAATGTCACCATACAGCTAACGTATACATTTATGTGTTTCTTACTGACATGTATTACATGTAGTATTACAGAACTTACAGGGCTTGAATATGAATAATAAAGGTCATAGGTCTGCTTTTAAAGAACATGCTCGATGTGTCCCCTTTCAAACGCCATGCACAGCTGGATCAGGGCCATCCAATCATCCTGCACTTTTTGAAGGGTGTCCCCAGTGATGTCATCACATGCTGCTTCGATGCGCTGCTTGAGGTGATCCAAGCGCCTGATTTTCTGTATAAAGCGTTCGAATCCGAATTTTAAATAATTCAGTATATTGCTTATATCATCATAATTCCGACTTTCGCACATACTAATACTAAAGCCACACTGTGATAAATCGCCTCTCGTTTTTGCGAGCTTCTTCTTTTGATGTAAGATCAAACAAATGCATCACTCCAGTTTTCACTTTCGCCTTCAAAATATAGTATTATTAGGAAGTATTTTAGAAGCAAATTAAAGAGGCATGAGCTTTAAGTTTTTCAGTGAAGCTTTTCGTACATAAATGTCCTTTTTATTTCTTTTGTAACTTAGTTTTAAAGCTGCTATTCAAAATATATGGTGTGTGATGGCCACCGGACACAAATAGAATTTTAAAAGACATAACAGTGTGATAGTTCTGATATTTAAAATATAGGTGGCGAGATATCCTTTTATATATATCCTTGCGGTGAATTAATGCTTTTAACTCCATCACACCTTACCTTACACTATAACCACGCAAATTGGCGCCTTCCCAAAACACATCTTGTGTTTCAGGACTACTGGCAGATGACAAGTTAGAGACAAATACGACAAATACATCACACTTACGACGGAGACAGAACCATTCCCTGAGAAGTAGGTGTACAGGAACTTAAAACAGATTAAAAGTCCACAATTCAACTTTACTCAAACATGTATGTAAATATAGCTGTTATTGCATGTCAGTACCATAGTCAGGTTCATTGGCGTGCGTACGGGTAGAGCAAGATGAGGCGGTTGCCCTCTAATACTCTCACTTAAGAAGTTAGTATTTTCAAGTCAACGAAAGTTCCATACAACTACGAGGTGCATTATTTCCTATCAAATTCAACTATCCAACTTTGTTCTCCAGCAAATTTCTTGTTATTACCACTCCCACACACTTTATTCATTGGTTGCGGTACCTCTATACTTTTCCAGGATACATTGCCCATACATTGGAAATCAGATTGTGTGACAAAAGTGGGAATGTTGGGGTCAAGGACTATTTTCCTTTTTCTTTGTAGACAAGGGTTAGCATCAAGAGGCCATAGTGCGGGGGCAAAAAGTGGCAAAAAATGTGAGGGCAACTGCCCTCCAACGGCCCCCCTAATCGTCGTCATTGTTGGAAATGAAAAGATTATATGCAGTTGATATAAATGTGCTGCACAAAATCATGTTAATGTGTAAAATTGTCTCTGCCGGACACGCTCTATATACGCCCCTGTTCCACACCCATCAATACAATGAAACAGTGAGATGAAATGCGGGTTTTCTTTCTCCGATTGAACTTTTATGATGACTTTTGCCATCCTTAATAAAAGGGTCTGCGCACGCCTATGGTCAGGATCCTAGAGGCGGGTGAACGACTAGTTTTCCAGGGTGAACAATTATGTCGTGTATATCACTTGTGTTCATCGATGTGTATAGGGTTTTATCCAGAATTTTCCACACAGGGGTGTTTAGAAGGGTGTAACTGTAAATTTAGAGCCAAAATAACCATAAATTGGGCCTTTGAGAAAAGAAATAAGGGGTGTTGAGGAAATTTTGTGGGGTGTTGGGTGTGTGTGGATAAAGGACTGAATCTGTAAACTTCAGGGTGTGATAGGTTATCCCTGATATCTGCTCACTAGTCCTCCCTGGTCCCCTTCTAGTTTAGTTTCGACCCTGTTGTATATGCAGTTTAGTTTGCAAAGTATACTAATTAACTAGAAATAAGAAGTTTGGAAAATTTAGTTTAAATGACTGGGATCTGACAAAGATAAGCAACAATAATTACAATAAATATTCTCAAAAATTGTTACATCATGCCACGTGAAATTGTAACTAAAGAACTTGGAGTTATGCTTGAATTTTGCCTTGTCGCTTGAGTAGCCAAGCTGAACTACGTTGTCAATTATCGGTTACGTCGTTGCTGCGATCTTTCAATGAATATTATAATCAGAGACGTATTTCCATGAATTTTAGGAAAGATGTATTCTGTGTGTATACATGATGTATGAACGAGTCAAACTGATCTTTGAATGAATTCGATCATGGAGGGTTCTTGGAAATCTAAATACCTCCGTACTGTTGAGTAGCGCTCTTTCTTGCCATTTCAAGGTGAACGGAAATAGAGGGGTGTTATCGCCTCGTGTGTGAGGTCTGTTTCATTCTTGATGTAGTCTCTTGTTAACACCTTCCTCATTCTCAGTCCCACCTCCAATATTTTTTAAAAAATAATGTTCTTATCTCTCTCTGGGGCATTACATTGTCACGGGAGGGACACGCGAACTATTTTTTTAAAAAAAATATTAAAGTAACTATTCTACTGATAGTTAAGCAACATTTTTCTTACAGTTTCTGTGCAATGAAATATGAAACTTAACACTGTTGATTAAACATAACTACCCTTAAAATACTTCCCCAGATTTATAGGAATAAGTGAACAATTTTGTGTCACGAATAGGACAGATGAGACTTTACTTAATATAAAATTTATTTTAATTTCTGTGTATTTTCAAATTACGAAAAATAGATTATTTAAGACAAAGACAGAAGGTAACTGACTAATATTCTAGTGGAGTTGGAGGAGAAATGTAACAGTTAAAGGAGAAGTTATTTGTTTTTTGATGTCACGGGTGGGACACAATAGAAAACAAAAGTTAAAATAAACGAACAGTTTGTAAAATATCTTCTAACTTAATTATGTATAATACATGATTTTTTATGCAAATGACAATTTTAGATTGCTCACTCACAAGATAGGATAAAGTTACAGCATTGCATTTAATTTTAAAAAATTGAGATTCAGGGGCACTTTCAAGGGGTAAGGTGATACACGGTGTCGTGTCGTTTGCGCCGAGGCTTCTTATCGGTTTATTTCCGCCATGACATATGTCAAGACCATCCTTGGCTGGTTTTCCCGCAATCCAGAGTGTCATCACTGCCGCTCGCACGTGTGTTTATGGGCACATGGTGCATAGTGCATAAAGTGGACTTAAAACATAAAATCAAACGTATGTTTATGACGTTACACAGCTGTGTTTACACTGAAATGTTAAACCTATCCACAGAGTCAAATATGACTTTTCTTTACTTATTTCAAAAGACGTTACACAGGATTACTTGTATCAATTTTATTCCACAACACAAAATACATAAATCAGCATCAGCCTATTAACTATTAATAATTTATCGTTAATCGTCAAAGAAATATTGTAAATACCGTGTTATTTTTTGCAAATATTATATAAACACAATATTTCGATACACTAGAACAAGAACAGTACAAACGTTATTTGAAACGTTATCCTCGAAGATCGCCTAAGCTTATGTACTTCGAAAGAACACACTCAACACATTTGTCCATTTCGATGTATTGACATTTTCATATTCTCAGCCATCTTGTCGTCTCTTACAAGTCTGAGTTTTACATAAATACTGATTTCCCAATGTAGATCCCTCATATATACTTTCCTCTTACATTAATTTACCAATCACCTTCCTTTTCAATCGAAGATAAACACAGCTGCAGCTGTGCAACGTCATAAACACAGGTGCGCGCGGCGGTAATGACACTCCGGATTGTGGGAAAACCCACCAAGGAAGATCTTGACATATGTCGTGGCGGAAATGAACCGATAAGAACCCTCGACGCAAGCGACAGGGACTCAAGGGGTAAGTCTCGCGGTCATGTCTGGTCTTGTCTCTACTCTCGAATACAGCGCGGAGGCACATGGCACAGTGGTTCGGATCCCACTTTAAACTGCAGGTCCAGTCCCGATTAGCCTTTCTGTGCATAAAGTGGACCTAAAACCACAAATAAATAAAATGTCTGCAAAATCTCACAGCATATAGAGGCCATTAAGGCAAACAACTTGTTAAAGTAACGTTTTCTTCCGTTGGACGCCGAGTATAGACGCTACGAACAATCTAAATGTTGTATTCTTCTTCTCATATATGCATCTAAGGTTCACGTCGTGATAGTGTTCACTTGTGGAGTAACTTTGCAATTGCTATCAAAATATCCGCTGGTATGTTTGAATAAGTCACCAACCCAATTTAGATTAATGTGAAAATCATGTGCTGACCAAGGCAAATTTTATTGTATATGAAATATACAATAAAAACTCGAAGAGACAAAGATTCACAATAAATTGATGTAAAGATCCAACAACCGTCTTATACCGTGCGTCCATTTCGATCTGCAGCCGAGAGATCGGGAGAAACGTGGCGGGCGGCGCTGACGGAGGTGCCGACATTTGCGGCCTGTAATGCCCGCATATTTTTATGGACATATGCAGACATTTATATAAATATTGCAAAACTAGCACTAACCTGTGTTATAAGAGTTGTTCAAAGTGATGTCCACCTACATTCACACATTCCTGGCATCGTTTGATGAAATTTTGATTCACACGCAAAAGTTCTTCTTCCGTAATTCTTCCTAGTTCTGCCCTTATATTGTCTTTTAGTTCGTCGATGCTATGAGGGTTATTTCGGTAGACTCTATTTTTCAAGGTTCCCCACAAATAATAGTCACATACGGTAAGATCTGGCGAACGTGAAGGCCATAAACCTCTCGAAATTATTCTGTCATCAAACACCTCCCTTATAGCGTCCAAAGAATCAGCGGCGGTATGGGCTGTGGCCGAATCTTGTTGAAAATAACCATATTGTCTCTCATTATCTGATAACAACTGAAAAAACGGCGCGAGTATTTGTGTGCGGTACCTCTCTGAATTTATTGTGTCTTCAAAAAATATAGGCCCTATTATTCTTTTGGCACTTACAGCACACCACACACCAATTTTTGCATCGTGTAACGGAATTTCGTGTATTATTCGGGGATTTTCAGTGCTCCAGTATCTATTGTTCTGTGAACAAACATGACCACGCAAGTGAAACCATGCCTCATCCGAAAAAATTATTAACTGTGGATCAACAATACCATCTACAATATTCTACAAAACCCAATTACAGAAATTTACTCTACTTACGTTGTCAGGGGGCCGTAATTCTTGCACTATAGAAACTCTGTACGGTTTTAATTTTAGTAGCTTAGTGGCTGTATGTGCTGATGATTTTGACACGCCCATCTCCTGTGAAAAACGGCGTAGAGGTTTGTTTGGAGAACGTTCTAACGCTGCACCAATTTCATCGAGTTTTGCTTCGGTTAGAATCCGTCGTTTTTGCTTAGGTGTTTTAAAATTTAACGATCCAGTTTCTCGTAATTTAAGGACAAGACGTCTAACCGTATCTCTATGTGGAGGTGAAACGCCTGGGAATTTCAGTACAAATTGCCTACACACGTCTCGACACGAGTCTGTTTTCACGCAAGTGTCATACATAAAAATTCTTTGTTCTAACGTGAACCTTGCGGCTGGCATTCCAATCGTCTGACTGACACAACACACATACACACTGCAATAACACAAACAAGTAACGGCAAGTAACCAAGAATAACACTCTTACGCACAGTACGAAATTAACATGCTCTTGGTTTACATCTGCCTGCCACTATATTCACAGCTCTGTAGTCGCGAAGGAACAAAAAACTTGAGCTAGGAGATTTCGGATTGCAAGGAAGCTCACGAACACCATTAGCTTTTAACGGTTCGTCTGCAGCGTAATCTTGATACAGTGTTGCACATTCGAAACCTCCAAACGATCCCCATCGACACAAAACTCTTTCAAGGATATAAACTTAAGCAGGACGTTACTGGTCAAAACTATGATTAAAATGTTTTACAGAGTATTATCTGTGGCTCTTAATATAATTTCTAAAGCGTATTTATTTGTGTATATAAGGGTGGAACTTGGAAGAATTACAGAAGAACTTTTGCGTGTTATAACACAGGTTAGTGCTCGTTTTGCAAGATGTTCACAAAAATAAGCGGGCATTACAGGCCTCAAATGTCGGTGTCGGCATCTCCGTCAGCGCCGCCCGCCACGTTTCTCCCGATCTCTCGGCTGCAGATCGAAATGGACGCACTATATACACTCGCAGTCTATACACAAAACCACATAAAGGCGCCAGTTCTTATGTCAGACATTTGCTGTCAGGAAATCTTGAGTGTGGAGTCTCCTGATAGGTTATAGACACTCAAACTGACATGTGATTGACAGGAACCTGGTGAGAGTCTGTGCCATATCAATTCCTCCACATCTGGTCCTTGGACAGATTCCTTATCTTCTGGACTTCTTATCTTTTCTTTCTTCGCTATTCTTTCTTCTTCTTTCCTCTTTCCTTTCTCTCATCCTTTCCACTCTTTCTAACACTCCTTTCCATTCTTCGTTTATCTTCAGTCCTCCATTCCAGTTCTTACTGTCTTCTCCATTTTTCTCTATTTCTTTGGCCTCTCTTCTCCCTCCTTATCATCCTGGCCTTCTCCCATTCTATGTCGTGTCCTGTCTCTTTTCTGTGCTTTAATATAGCATTCTTCTCCCCCTTTAGTCTTACGCCATCCTTATGTTGCTTCAACCTGTCTTCGTCTCTTTTTTGTTTCCCCTATGTACACACTATCACTACACTGAACCTCATAGATAATCCCTTCCTCTTCTGTGTTTTCATTCTTCTTTTTGTTCGCTATCCTTAAAGTACAAAAGTCCAGATCAATTAACAAATGTTTCCATTGCAAGCATGCTAGATGGAGAATTTGTATCTTTCAAATGTGTCTAGTCAGTCTGAAAGTTTACATTTTATTCAGTACATGTCAACTGTACCTTCTCGGTGGTCCAAGTTCAAACAAATTCTGCAAGTTGAAAGGGATTTTGCAAAACACGGAACTTGTCCATCCCATACACAAGCGTCGCCAGAGATTTTTGCAGGGGGGGGGGGTCGGGCAAATGATAAAAGTTGAATAGTAGATAGATAATAAGTATTATTACCACGGTTATAAATGTTCTTATACAATAATAAATATTATAAACTAGCAAAAATAAATTTTATTCCAAATAATAATAATAAATTATTATTATTATTATTATTATATAAATGGGGGACTAGTCACTAGTCCACCAAACGAGTGAATACCAACCATTATTTCATTTGCATTTTGCACTTAGTATCTGAATGTATTTTGATATTAACCTTTGCATGTCTCATTCAAGAAAAGGCTTTAAATTATAGGGAATTTTTTTATAAAGTATGTTGTGTGACCTCTAACCTACAACTGTAATTATTAGAATTTTGAAAACTGAAACCATTTGTTCTTTGAATGGAATGGTAGAATATAACCTTGTTCCTGTATTTTTCACTCAAATGTTTTCGATCCAATGCATTTTTACTTTGATTATTCTGTTCGAATACTAACTAAATGAGTAAGAAGTAAGAGGAACAAACTTTCGGGTTTCTTGTGTCTTTAAATTAACGATGTCAATTTCCAGGGGGGGGGGTCAACCAACCCGTTCGACCCCCCATCTCCCGACGCCCATGATCCCATACGGTGGCAACGTAATGATTTATTGAATTGGTTTCGAGACTTCGCATACACACTAAGTGATCATGGCCGTCGCCAGAATTTTTTGTAGGGAGGGAGGGCAGGCCCTTTATAAAACTTGAATAGTAGGAAAAAAATCATTATTATAAAATAATAACTATTATAAAACAATAAAAATAAGCCAATTTTTATGCAAATTTATTATCATCGTCATCATATTATTATTGGTGAGATTTTCCCACTCGAGGAACCATTATATTCTTACATTTCATACAGATAGTGTACTGAGATGCATGGTTATTATATTTGTTATTAGCTTTTACATATTGCGTTGAAGAACAACTTTTAAAAGTTAGGGGAAATTTTTAGTCACAAAATAAATGTTGTTTGACCTCTCTCATAAATCTGATTCTTGGAATCTTGTAAACTTTAATGTTTGGTTTAAACTGTAGATTATGAAAACATATCCGGGTTCCTGTATTTTTAACTCAATGTTTTCGTTCTAACACAGTTTTCACTTTGGCTATTCTGTTCAAATACTAACTAACTGAACGTTATTTATGCTATTAACAATAAAAGTAACAAGCTATCTGCTTTTTTGGAACTTGAGAGGAACGATACCAATTTCCAGAGGAGTCGACGTGCCCGTTAGACCCCCCCCCCTTTCCCCCTTTTCACTGCTGTTGTCATGCTAAGTACTTGTTGAAAACTTAATTACTGTGGCTTTTGAACAAATTATCACAAATATTACTTTTCATAGTCCTCAAAATATCTCGAAATGTGAAAAGAGAATCTTCTGAAAGGACTTGTAAACTTTCCTTGAGTTTGCACACTGGAGTTGCGCAACATATTTGTCGAAACTATAATAAGCCCTGAGACGTGGTTGCAAAGGTTATGATTATGAATACCTTACTTTGTTACTGCATTGGAGTTGTGTATTTATAATCCGGAGAGTGCAAAAGTCACGTTGGCATAAATTGTAATCGCTAATGTTGGTTCTGGGGCAGAATGTCAATGTAAGATAAGATCTAAACTTGAGGCCCCCCTGGCATGCTGAATGCAACCTTGTCGTTGAGTATGCATGCGAGCGAAGTAGTACCAAGTTCAATTCAAACCTTTTGCTGTAGCGACTAAAACATCTAGTGTGGCACTTGCATATGCAACTACGTTTCCTGTCGGTTCCACTTTTGGATAAAATCTGCAGTCGTCCTGCTGTCAGCTCGTGTTCCAATGGGAGTTTCGATTCAACGTTCGATTCTTTTTCTTGTAACTTTTATTTCCTTCCTCATTTCATATTTCTTCCTATCTTCTTCTTTCCTTCTCGTGCCTTTATGTTATGTTTCTTTCTTTCTCAAGCCCTTGGATTTACCAAAGGTGGGTTGTAAAACATGTTTATATTGTGTTCTTACTTCGTTACATTTCTCCATTTTGTTCCTGTCTTCTGCTAATGCCTCAAGACATTCCCTCTAGCTTTCGCAATTCACATCTTGAGCGGTTTCTTTTGATATACTCCATTTTGGGTCTGCTATTGCTATTCTATTCTTCTTTCAATTACAGTTTTAGCTATTCCTTCAGATCTCAAGTTATGCCCTACCATCCTGCATTTTCTGTGGATGATCGATTTGCACATGCTTTTCTTGCCATGTCCACGTCCTGTAACACCACATTTTGAAGGTTTCCAACATTTTCCTCTCAACATCAGCCACTGTCCGTCCATGTCTCACATTGTGCTCCTTTAGGAATCCCATCCTTACAAACAAATCTATACTCCTGGAGGTTAGTAATCGTGTTTTCTAGCCTCGGTTACTTCCTCTCCTGTGTTAGTCTTCTGTTCAAATTGAATTTCTTCAATGGTACCTTCCTCTTCCTCGTCTATTTATGAATTCTTTTTTCACTCCATTCTTCTTAAGCATCTCTAGATTCCACACTCTTTATCTACTTTTCTCATCCTTTTAAACCTCACTGGGCTTTTCATCACGTTTTACAGTGTGCGATCTTGTTCCTAAATTTCTCCTCCGCTATGATATAGTTAGTCTATTTGGTACCTTCTCTTACGATTTTTTAACAGAAAGTTGAAATGACTAACTTATGTTTTGTTCTATACGGTGTTTCTCGGATATTTCTACGCTAATACGTCTATCAAGGGGTAAATACACTACCCTTCTCGGCAATGAGGATAATTTAAATAATTTGATATGGGATATATACGCACATTCTTTATTTACACATTCTTTACAGTGAATGATCTTTCTGGTCATTAGGGGGCTTTCTAACAAAGAAGCTGTTGCATGTACAGGATTGTGTCCTGGCCATTTTCGAATAAATACATATTTGAGCACATGTAGTAACAAATTTATTAATAATCAAACGTTTGGCTGAAAGTAATGCAAAAAACTGCCTAAGAAAATTTCCTTCCACGCGAGAACGTAGAGAGTAACTGTAAAAGTACCTCGTAATTTCGTTACTAGTTGCTTGAAAAAAGAAATCGAGTTACACTTACTCATTTCTAAAAGTAACTGTACTTTCTAGGGTGGTATTGTAAAGGGGCATCGGGCAACGGTTGCAAATTTTCTTAACTCTTGGGGTCATATACAGGGTGGTCACAAGGTCGCTTTCCCCAATAAATGTATTTCATCATTTATTGGGGAAAGCGACTTTGTACCCATCCTGTATACAAACTCCCTATCGCCTACCTCCGTGGCGAAATGGTTAGCACATCGTGCTACGACGCCAGGGGTCCAAGGGTCGAATCCTGGACATAGATGTTTGTGAGTATCCCTTCATCAACTTCGACATATCACTCATCCTCGTCGTTGCGATTAGCCAAAAGTGGAAGAAAAGCGACGGGAAATAACAAAACCAAATCAAAATCGACAAACTCCCTCTGCTAGGAAATAAATTGGAATTCCTTCCTGACTGGAAAATTATCAAATACCGCACTACTTAACATTGACCCACTGGCAGATGTGCACCAGTTTTCAATCATTGTCATGTTATACAGGTTGGATTTGGCGCCTCGAATATTTGCATTTATCGACACTGAAGCCGCCATATTGAATCCGCGGCAGAATGAACTCAAGGATGTTGCAGAAGGTGGAAGGAGCTGCTTAGCGTGCACCGGTGGATCCTGGCGATCTGCCAGAGACTTCAGAAAAAACAAGAGCGGGTACAGGTCTGTCTGCATTGGCCAGTGATTGGGATATCCCGATGTTAAGTATCTTGTAGCTTCTGCCACCGGCAAATCTTTTCCTGCGTGTAAAGGATACTTTCCTATTCTCACACTTGTATGTACTTAACCTCCACTTAGTGACGTAAGAGATCGAGACTTAGTCTCAGAGTTTGTCGACCTCGTTCGAAACTTTTTTATATAGAATATATAATATGACAAATTTAACCAAATGTATTTTAAGATGCAGCTTCTACAGACACACCTAACGGATATCTGCCTGATTATTTACAGTCAGGTATTTTGTTTACAGTTATTACAGTTTCTATCCATTATTATTATTTTTTTGAAATAGGGTTACGCTGCCAGTTTACTTGACACTGATTATCTTATTCAAAAAAGCATAGGGCCTCTCCGATGGCGCAGTGGTAGTGTCGTCGCCTTGTAATCGATATCTGGTGGAGGCACATAGTGGTTCGGATCCCACTTTAAACTGTAGGTCCAGTCCCGATTAGCCTTAACTGTGCATAACACGGACTTAAAACACCAAGTCAATCAACCAATCAATCAATGTAAAAACCATTTCACTCAGGTTAGTATTTCAGAAAAGCATTATTTGAAAAAAAAAATCATAAAGTCTGTTTTATAGACCGAATGTTTTAGTGCATCATCGAGAGAGATTCAGGAAGGTCCATCAAAAAAACCGGATCAATTGATACATGCAGCTCGACGTACGAAGAAATACCCACTTGCATTATGTGATTCACTTTAACATTAACCCGTGGTGCAACAGACCATTAAGGGCCTAGCTACCGACTGCCGGCCTCACTCCCGCCCGATCCTATTCACTCACTAACCCGAGGGGAGAGAACATTGACCAGTTACGTGGTGACGTGTGGTCAGGACGACGAACCCCCAGTCGTTGTTGTAGGTTTCCATGACCGGGTTACGCTACTCATTCGTAGCCCCCCCCCCAACCCAATTATACGGTCCCATGTTGGCCGAAATCTCAGGAGAAAAGTTGTTACGCTTCCCCCAGGAGATTCGCCCCTGCACACGTCTCGTAGCAGGAGCCCATAGCATGCCAAGGTGCGGGACATATGGTTCGACATGCATCAAACTAAAAACCTGGTTCTTGGCAAAGGCCAAAAAACACACTTTTGTGCATTCATCAATGCGTTTTTAATGCATGAAATAGATTTGATACCCCTCATGGATATTGAATTCCCCACTTATATAGCTTTCAACTGGATACGAACAAGCATTATTGAAAAAAATCTCACTTTCACCTTCAAACGAACGTTGTAAATTAATTTTTAATGTAGTCTAAATTGTCTACTCAGACTATGTAAACTACACAATGTAATCTACGTGTAGACAACCCATGTAGATGTAGCCATTGGCTACCACACATCACTTGCCTTAAGACAAACAACGGGTATTTTCCCGGAGGAAAACAAGCACACATTTTTCCACCGTTCTTCATCTCCCAGAGCATGTAATATGAGGACCATGGCTTCGTTTTCCTCGAGGACGTTCTAATTGAGTCCAGCGCAGAGTCCCTCACCAAGTGCAGCTGTGACGTGAATGCATAATGAATCTATTTCTGGGAGCCTTTCCTGCTCATCGCAAGTGCTTCTGCTTCGGCAATGGTATTTTGGTGGACACGAGATGCTGCCAGAAGGTAATGTACACAGTCTGCGGTGGCACCCACTCGTCGACGGATTCACGTGCAAAGCAGGAAATGCATCAACGAGGTTCCACATGTAAAGACGTAAGGTCCTTTACGGATACCTTACCCTAGTTGTTTCCTTCTGAATCTCTTCCTGGAATATGTTTTACGAATAAACTGCATAAAAAATAGTAACAAAATAGAATACTGTGTAACTGAGTCATCGATATTACAAATTAACAGCTCTGTCTTGAACCTTGGCCATTTTGTCTTTGCTGCTGTTATAATTTTCGTTATCCCATATTCAAATCCGAAACTCGGTTATTCCATTCCATATCCACAAACCTGGTTATTTCATTCCACATCCAAGAACCAAACCAGGCTATTCCATTCCATATCCAAGTCCGCAACTCGGTTCTTTTCATTCTACAGGGTGTACCAAAAGTCCCATTACCCCCTCTCTGAATTGTAGACAAACCTGCAAAATGTTATTTTAACAGCATGCGTATGATGAGAGGATGGTATACCATTAAATCATACCAATGGCCACCATTTACTCTGTGTGCACACCGCCATTTTCATGACACAGTATTATTCGCCTTCAGGTGCGATGTGAAATCCTCCGTAACTTGGCTGGCGTGAAGGAAGCAAACGCACTGCGAACAGCTTCTTGAAGTTCCCCAGTTGTCTGATAACGATTATGGGCGACTTTCTGTTTGATGTGCCCCCATAGCGCATTATCACAAGATGTCAGATTTGGACTTCGGGGTAGCAATTTTAAAGGTGCTGGTAAATTTGGCGATCCTCGTCCAATCCGTTTGTCTCTGAACACATCATTGAGGAGTTATCTTAAAATGGCCACCCCGAAATCCAGATCTGACATCTTATGTTACGGAGGATTTCACATCGCACCTGGAGGCAAATAATACTGTGCCATGAAAATGGCGGTGTGGACACAGATCCTCTGGAGTAAATAGTGGTCATTGGTCTGATTTAATGGTATTACCATCCTCTCATCATACGCATGCTGTTAAAATAACATTTTGCAGGATTGTCTACAATTCAAAGGGAGGGATAATGGGACTTTTGGTACACCCTGTATATCCAATTCCCCAACCCTGTTTTTCCATTCCACACCGAAGAACCTAACCCAGTTATTCCTTTCCACATTCAAGAAACCAACCAGGCTATTCCATTCCATTCCATATCCAAGTCTCCAACTCTGTTATTCCATTCCATACCTCCAACCCAGTTTTTCCATTCCACATCCAAGAACCTAACCCAGTTATTCCTTTCCACATTCAAGAACCCAACCAGGCTATTCCATATCCAAGTCTCCAAATCTGTTATTCCATTCCATACCTTCAACCCAGTTTTTCCATTCCACACCCAAGAACCTAACCCAGTTATTCCTTTCCACATTCAAGAACCCAACCAGGCTATTCCATTCCATTCCATATCAAAGTCTCCAACTCTGTTATTCCATTCCATACCTCCAACCTAGTTTTTCCATTCCACACCCAAGAATCTAACCCAGTTATTCCTTTCCACATTCAAGAACCCAACCAGGCTATTCCATTCCATATCCTAAACTCGGTTAGGCCTATTCCATTCCATATCATCAACTCGGTTGTTTTGATTCTATATCCAATTCCCCAATCCAGTTTTCCATTCCACACCCAAGAACCTAACCCAGTTATTCCTTTCTACATTCAAGAACCCAACCAGGCTATTCCATTCCATTCCATATCCAAGTCTCCAACTCTGTTATTCCATTCCATACCTCCAACCCAGTTTTTCCATTCCACATCCAAGAACCCAACCAGGCTATTCCATTCCATTCCATCTCCAAGTCTCCAACTCGGTTATTCCATTCCATACCTCGAACCCAGTTTTTCCATTCCACATCCAAGAACCCAACCAGGCTATTCCATTCCATTCCATATCCAAGAACCCAACCAGGCTATTCCATTCCATACCTCCAACCCAGTTTTTCCATTCCACATCCAAGAACCCAACCAGGCTATTCCATTTCATTCCATATCCAAGTCTCCAACTCGGTTATTCCATTCCATACCTCCAACCCAGTTTTTCCATTCCACATCCAAGAACCCAACCCAGTTATTCCTTTCCACATTCAAGAACCCAACCAGGCTATTCCATTCCATAATTATGGATTCGATACATAATCCTGCTTAATCCTGAATTCCATATCCAAGTCCTTAATCAAAGATTGTATACCTGAGTTCTCAAGGATCCTGATACGTCCATCCACCCCAACGTATATATCCGATGAACTGAACCATGCTGAACGTCTACATGTCTACTGAGGTAAAATAATATCGAGGAGGATGAGTCCCGTCGCGACCGGTCTTTGAGCATAATCGACTGGTTTTTGGCCATGGAAAGGAAGCCTTGACCTTGCGGGTCACAAGCCAACATGCGTTGATATAATTTGTGCTCTGTATATGCTGCTTCATCATCGTAAGAAGGCAGTATTGATCTGTGGTATGGGCGTGTCTTGTCCTTTTCTGGCGTACACGCAGACTGTTACCGTCTCTTTCCAATATTAACCACTCCACTTGACTCAGTCTCCAGGAAGTTTGTAGCAGGGGGAAGGGGAGAGGGGATGTCGGTCTCTCTTTGTCTGAGTCTTTGTCTTCCACCCCCCCCCCCCGGAAAGCTACAACATTACCGACACCACACATTTCTCGGTTTCTTGCGTGTTGGATAGCGTACTCCAAAATTTATACCCCTTTGGTATTCGAGGAAACTCGCCTCTTTACTTCCCTGGGGTAGGGTTGGATTTTGTATGACCACAACATAAGCGCCCCCCTTTGAAATTTGCATCGCTCAATTGAGAATTGAGTAAAAAATGATAAATGTGAAAATATAATGAATGACAGGGAAAACTACCGCTTAGGGGTAAAGTAAAAGTAAAGTGCTCCCCTGTGCTTTGGACTACGCCATAATAATAATAATAATAATAAAAAGAGTGGTTAGCACATTGCGCTACGACGCCAAGGTTCCCGGGTTCGAATCCCGGCCTGGACGTGGATGTTATTTGTGAGTGTCCTTTCATCAATTTCATCATATCATCAGTCATCACTCATCCTCATATTCGCGATTAGCCATAAGTGGCACAAAAACGAAGTACAATAAACCAAATCAATTGAATAAACCAATCAAGAAATTTTTCATGGGGGAGTGGTTCAGGCCGTTGATAAATCTTTAGTTGTGGAAGCAATAATGTGTTTTATTATTATAAAATAATAACTACTGTAATAAAAATAAATCAGTTTATTTCAAATCTTTTATGTTATTATATCCATCCAACAGATGAGTGAATATCCGGTACAACTATTTTTCATTTTTTTTTAACATTTCATACAGTTAGTGTACTGAATGCGTAGTTATTATATTTTATTATTAACTTTTACGCACCTTGCTGAAGAAAAATCTTTGTAGTGCGTTGTTTGACCTCTCACATAAAAATCTCAGTTTTGGAACTTGAGGCCTGCGGAACCATTTAACCAAAACCTGTATTTTACACTTTTTTTAGCCCATTTTTATTATTTTGGCCAACCGAACGCTATTCCTGTTAATAACTATAACATATAACAAGCTTTCTGCTTTTTGTGTAACGTGAAATGAACGATGACAATTTCTAAGGGGCATCGGCCCCTCCCCCTCCCGACGCCCATTATGCGTAGAACAAGGTGAATATACATGGTAGTGGACAATTTACTTTATAACACAGTTAAGCCTTGTCTCCATGTTAATAAAACATTAAAATACTCACCAATGCGAAATTTTATAGCATAAAAAATATATATTATTGTGAAGTTTCGTCTGAAGAAGACCCTGTTAGAGGGTGGAAACGTTACGTTTTTAGTCTATATATTTTTTATACTATAAAATTTTGTCTTGGGAAGTATTTTACTGTGTTAATTTACTTGGTTATATTTATGCATCGAATTGTACTCCGAATTTAAAGCGGAACCGTTGAAAGGGCGTTGGGTTTATTTCGAGCGAGCATGTGCCGCTTCCCTTGCCAAGCAGGTGGAGGTGCTTCGTTGAATCACTACCAGGAGGAATTTTGTTGTTGTGGAAGTTTTCTTCTCCTAACCAAAGAAATTGCGACACTGTCCATGACCTTCAGTCCGGCTCCAAAGGTTCTAGGGAGGTTCAACCGCTGCACACAGACTTTCATTTTTCTTTACTTGATTTTTGTTACTTTTATCGCTTTTCTGCCTTTTTGGCTTATCGCGACGGTGAGGATCAGTGATGATATAATGAAGTTGATGAAGGGACACTCACAAGGCCGCCCGTGTGATTTTTCTCACGGAGGTGCATGGTCATAGAAACTTTTTAAAATTATTATTATTATTATTGCTATAATTACTGCTTTTATTGTTGATACTATTTTTGTTATTATTACTACTACTAGTGTTTGTTTCTTTTAAAAATTACATTCATTTGTAATTTCCATATTCTGTATATGTTGGCCCCCGTGGAGGAATGGTTAGTACATCGTGCTACGACGCCAGGGGTCACGGGTTCGAATCTCGGTGTATGAGTGAATGAAACACCCTCCCTTGCCCGGGAAGACAAATGCTACCACTACCTAGATAGAGGCGGCAAAATCTCCCTCGGACAAGCGAAATAGCGTTACGGTCCAGGTTAAGTTCGTGTGTAGGAACCGGTGACCAACAGTGCATAGTAATAAGCCGTATCGAATAAAAACAAAGACATATGTACCTTCAAATTACCACCTCTTTACCTGTAGCCGGGAAGCGGCTAGCTGCATACCTGAAAATCACGGGTAGCGACATGCATACGAAAATGATATAGCCCAAAATTAACATGAAAATAAATAATGTATTCTATTTGTAACCAACAAAAATGGAATCATTACAGGTCCCCACACTTGCACTCTCACATTCTCTCTCAGATTCAATCCTCATGGGGTTATCGACACTAGAAATTATACATGACATGTACAGGTTTTATGACGACAAGCCCTAATTATTGCATTCTCAATTAATATTATCTTACTTTTTGTCTAATCAGGTCATTTGTGATTTTGCTCCAGTGCTACTTAAATCCTAGCCAGCCCTTACTTAAGTTCACCTTTTGTTTTTTAAAAAAGAAACTAGTCGGCGCGGTGACCATACATTACTTGACCAGTATAAACAAAGGCGTCTCAACGGCAATTACATTCACGTGGGCGGACGTTTTCCTTTTACAAGACCTCACGTGGTTCCAAACATAACAAATAACCTCCGTTGAGTGGCTTAAACATATACTCTCTAGCAGGCGGGACTTAAACACTTCGCCGCGACGAGCAATTCACATTACCAGGCAAATACTTTAACAAATAATCACTTATGCGACCGGACATAGCTAGCAGCGACACAGCGCTGACACATAAAAATGAACAAACCTCAAGTAGAATATGCAATTAAGCGGGCGGCGCTTTACTCTAATAGTACGCACTTTAAACAAATACAAAGGAGCACAAACAACAATGAATTTAAGACCATAAAAAAATATCACAAGGAATAAGAAAAATTGACCTGAGACGAATAGATTACAAATGACAAGCGCGACGGGAGTTTGATGTAAAATTTCGAGTTGAGTGGGCGTTTTCCAAATGTCGACGAATTTCAAGGGCGTTCTCTAAATCAATCGGGCCGTCACGTGTTAAGGTTCACACAGATGAATACTTTACCATCTCTCAGCTTCCGGGGTGCATCCTGGCGTCTTTATGGGCGATTGAAACACATAGTATCCACGCGAAAGGTTCCTTTGGTCGCGACGATGAAGATGCGAGAAGGATTCAAACACCTAGTTTCCCGGCTCCTCTTCCTCTCGGGATCGGTGGATCTCCGTGGTATGGCGCGGTTCGGACGTCGCATCTGAGCGGTCGTTGTAGGCGTCGTCGGCGCCGTCGGGGCGTCAACATCTCTCTCTACGTCTCTCTGTCGCGGCTGGTAGGCGTCGTCGGGACGTCAACGTGGCGGATGGTAGGCATCGTCGGCGTATCAATAGGGCGGCGTTCGACGTTCTCTCTCTCTCTCCATGGCGGCGGATAGGCATCAGGGCGTATCAATGGGGCGGCGTTCGACGTTCCCTCTCTCTCCATGGCGGCGGATAGGCATCATGGGCGTAGTTTCTTCTGACCTCGGGCGAATCGACGTAACGCCCTCATCTCCTTTCTTCCTCTAGCCCGCCATAGTTTCCGGTGTTCCTTGTTTCTCAAAAATTATAAATGGCGCAAGGTAATCACGGAAACACGTTTCGCTTCAACTTCCCCCAGCGGTTGAGGTAGGCGCACTCGTGTAGACTTACTGCCTATCACACACACTGGTGTTCGCACAACACAACAAAGTCCACTGTACACGGAAGGTAGCACAAAGGTGCTCTCGTTCCAAGAATCGCGGCAAAAACTGTATATGGAGAGGTAGCTCGGAGCTGCTCTCGCTACAAGGATCGCGGTAAGACTGTGTGTCGAAAAACCATGTCCTTCGTTTTATTTAGATTTTGAAAAACGACGCTATGCGCACGTTGGAGTGACGCTTCCGAAGGGGTCAGTCCACTTTGCTCTATTGTCTCCAAACTAGGACGTACCGTGTCCGAAGTTGACTTGTGCGGATTAAGCTTCCGCCTGGCTGTCGCCCATAGCTCAATTGCAATCGCTGTCCACAAACTGATCAATTAGAACCGATTTGATCTGGCGTCCGTAATTGTCGCTTGATCGTGACGAAACTCCACATATCCGTCCTTGCACACATGCCGCTGCGCTGGTATAAGTTTCACATGAATCTGACCGTTGGAAACCGAGATATTTAAATGTTTGTCATTACGGTCGAATTTCCTAAGCTTTAGACGCATAGCGTGACCCTTCAGGTGCTCACCCTTAACACAAGCTAATGTCTCGTTCCTCCCGTCGGCTTGGCAAAAATCAAATATGTAATCTTACAAATTAAAACACTTAACACTTTGAATCAACACGTCTTTTTACCGCTACATACATGAATAATAATGATAATAATAATGACGGTAAATCTGACTGTCACAACCTCGCCCCCCTCCTTCTTACAAGGATTTCGTAAGCGTGAAAAAATTCGCTCTACACAGGGACAGAAATTTTTCGGTTACAAATCCTTGAACACTCTGTATATAAAATAGACCAACAAATACATGAACACCCTGTATATAAATTGACAAACAAATACATTAACACCCTGTATATAAAAATTGACAAGCAAATACATGAACACCCTGTATATAAAAATTTTTACTCCCTGAACTGCACGGACACTGTGACATTCCAGTTACATAACACATATAATAATATCCTGAATATCAACATAATATGGAGGTTATATATATAAAACAAGAACAAGATGTGAGCATTTACGTGTCAGCTTGCACTCTTACGTCGCTCGCTCTCTCGTATCTCGGCGAACCGTGTCTCGAATTTGGCCTGTTCGTGTCTCTCGCTGGGCTCCATGGTATTCTTGCTCCACAGCGTCCTGCATCTCCCCGATCTGACTCCGGGCTGACCGATCTGCTATGTGCGTTGCGCCGATAAAATCCATCCCGGACTTGGCCGTTCTGAAAAAAGCCGTCGTTTCTCCTTGGCGACGCACGAGTCGGACCTCCACGCCGTCTCCTGCCTCTGAACGGGCGTCTTCTTTGCGGTGAAGGTGGATCTTGCAGCTGGCGGCTCCTTTCAGCCCCTGGAGCGTGGTGCTGTCCTCTCCATCCCTGCTGGACCAGATGAACGCGCGGGTGTTTATTCCGGTGCGACGAATCATCTTCCGGTCGGCGCCGCTTGTTAAACTTCTCACCCCTGGTTCTCTGCCTCTCCTCCTCGCACTGAAACAGATTTTCCAGTGTGAGGGACATCGCGTCGGCGTCAAACACGCATGCTCCATTGAGGTGACGACGAATCTCGTGTGGGAAATGGTACACCAGAGCGGCTATTATCTCCGCCGTAGTCATTTGGGGTTGCAGAGACTTGAACTCATTGTACCGTTTCCAAAAGTACTGGGCATACGTGAGTCCTCCGTCCCTGTCGTATCGTTCGTTTCGCACCTGCATTAGCATCCTCTCGACCTGCAGGGGACGTTGAAAATAAGTGAGAAACGCTTCCTTGAACTCCTCATATGAATTGAAGTTCCCCTCGTTCCTGTCCATCCAGTTCTTGGCCCGGTCCTGCATTAAACCTTTCAGAATCAGAAGCCTATCCTCGTCTGTCAGACCTAACTCACGGGCGGTAGAATTAAATTCCTCGAGGTACGTGGAAGGAAGGATTCTGTCAGCACCCGAAAATTTTTTGAAGTGCTTCCGGTATTCGGGCGGAAACAGAGCTCTCCTGGCGGACGATGGGCCAAAGTGTAAATTTTCCTCCCCCTGCTCGCGGCGCGGACTCAACCGTGGTGACGCAGCGTCTTCTCTTCGAAGGGGGCGGGGCGTTCCTGGAGCTCGCTGGTCGCTTTCCCCGTTCGAACAAGTGGCGACGTCGGCTGCCGGTGGTGACGTCAATCTGGGCTCCCGCGACGATCGTGAAGTGCCGCTGCTAGTCACGCTCAGTTGACGCACTTTCCTCTCGAGGTCCTCAATTCGATCGGAGTTTCCTTCGGCTCGACCCGAAATTTCTCTCACTTGTCGCCCCAGGGCGTCTATGCCACGGTCACATGTCGCTTCCAGCTGCACGCATTGTCGGGCCATCTGCTGCATACCTTCCTCCTGGTCGCGCACGCTCTGAGACAGTGTTGCCATCTGGTTCTCTTGCCGGTCGATCCGCAAGTTGGTTTCGGTGATTTTGGCTTCGACACGGGATTCGCATTCCTGTACCCGAGTGACGAGTTCCTGCGTAATCGCCTCACCGGAAGTACGGATGGTCTCCTGGAGGCGGTCTTCCGTCACTCGCATCTGGGTGCTGATGGCCTCTATCTTGCTTTGGGTGGCTTCCATCTTTGAATCTAGCGAGGCTTCGATTCCGCTTCGCGTAGCTTCCATCTTTGATTCTAGCGAGGCTTCGATCCGCAGTAGCATCTCGATGATCTGTTGGGAGTTGGTACCACTGAGGCTAGCTGCTTCGTTGACCCGTTCCGCACCTCCCGGAGAAACCGGTTGCGCGCTGACCTCATTGGCTTGCCCCCCGCTGTTCGGTAGACTGCTTCCTTCACGTGGACCTAACGGGAGATCGCACCGGGAGCAAACCTGTCTAGCTGTGCCGACGTTTTCACTTTCTGGGAACTCCTCGCTGCAGACATCGCAAATCACCCTTACGTCACTCATGTTCAAGTTCTCGATGCGGCGGTTGCGCAATCTCATGAAATCAAAAATTCAACCCTCGGTCGATTCTCAATGCTCGCTGACAAGCGTAAACGTGAGCGCTCACAATATATACCAATATATGTATTTAAACAAATCACAAACGAAAAAAGATAAGGGCGGTCGATTCCCCTTTTGCAAGAACTCAACTTAACGCCTAATGCCATATGCCAAACAAAAATTTTAAAATGCCTAACGCCTTAAGTAGCTGCCCTACTACCTTAACAAAATAAACGCCTAATATCTCAATTACCACCTCACGTCAAAAATAACACAATAAAATCTCACAATGAAACACAGTTACATGACACCAAAATACGCCTGACGTAGCCCTTACAAAAACGACCTATGCACCTGCACTGAGGGTGCTTTCGATTTAAAATATACCGGTCCCTGTGTTCGCGGCGCCAAAAATTGTATGAACACCTGCACTGATGATGCTTTCGATTTAAAAAAAACCGGTCCCTGTTCGGGCGCCAAAAGTTGTATGAGTGAATGAAACACCCTCCCTTGCCCGGGAAGACAAATGCTACCACTACCTAGATAGAGGCGGCAAAATCTCCCTCGGACAAGCGAAATAGCGTTACGGTCCAGGTTAAGTTCGTGTGTAGGAACCGGTGACCAACAGTGCATAGTAATAAGCCGTATCGAATAAAAACAAAGACATATGTACCTTCAAATTACCACCTCTTTACCTGTAGCCGGGAAGCGGCTAGCTGCATACCTGAAAATCACGGGTAGCGACATGCATACGAAAATGATATAGCCCAAAATTAACATGAAAATAAATAATGTATTCTATTTGTAACCAACAAAAATGGAATCATTACAGGTCCCCACACTTGCACTCTCACATTCTCTCTCAGATTCAATCCTCATGGGGTTATCGACACTAGAAATTATACATGACATGTACAGGTTTTATGACGACAAGCCCTAATTATTGCATTCTCAATTAATATTATCTTACTTTTTGTCTAATCAGGTCATTTGTGATTTTGCTCCAGTGCTACTTAAATCCTAGCCAGCCCTTACTTAAGTTCACCTTTTGTTTTTTAAAAAAGAAACTAGTCGGCGCGGTGACCATACATTACTTGACCAGTATAAACAAAGGCGTCTCAACGGCAATTACATTCACGTGGGCGGACGTTTTCCTTTTACAAGACCTCACGTGGTTCCAAACATAACAAATAACCTCCGTTGAGTGGCTTAAACATATACTCTCTAGCAGGCGGGACTTAAACACTTCGCCGCGACGAGCAATTCACATTACCAGGCAAATACTTTAACAAATAATCACTTATGCGACCGGACATAGCTAGCAGCGACACAGCGCTGACACATAAAAATGAACAAACCTCAAGTAGAATATGCAATTAAGCGGGCGGCGCTTTACTCTAATAGTACGCACTTTAAACAAATACAAAGGAGCACAAACAACAATGAATTTAAGACCATAAAAAAATATCACAAGGAATAAGAAAAATTGACCTGAGACGAATAGATTACAAATGACAAGCGCGACGGGAGTTTGATGTAAAATTTCGAGTTGAGTGGGCGTTTTCCAAATGTCGACGAATTTCAAGGGCGTTCTCTAAATCAATCGGGCCGTCACGTGTTAAGGTTCACACAGATGAATACTTTACCATCTCTCAGCTTCCGGGGTGCATCCTGGCGTCTTTATGGGCGATTGAAACACATAGTATCCACGCGAAAGGTTCCTTTGGTCGCGACGATGAAGATGCGAGAAGGATTCAAACACCTAGTTTCCCGGCTCCTCTTCCTCTCGGGATCGGTGGATCTCCGTGGTATGGCGCGGTTCGGACGTCGCATCTGAGCGGTCGTTGTAGGCGTCGTCGGCGCCGTCGGGGCGTCAACATCTCTCTCTACGTCTCTCTGTCGCGGCTGGTAGGCGTCGTCGGGACGTCAACGTGGCGGATGGTAGGCATCGTCGGCGTATCAATAGGGCGGCGTTCGACGTTCTCTCTCTCTCTCCATGGCGGCGGATAGGCATCAGGGCGTATCAATGGGGCGGCGTTCGACGTTCCCTCTCTCTCCATGGCGGCGGATAGGCATCATGGGCGTAGTTTCTTCTGACCTCGGGCGAATCGACGTAACGCCCTCATCTCCTTTCTTCCTCTAGCCCGCCATAGTTTCCGGTGTTCCTTGTTTCTCAAAAATTATAAATGGCGCAAGGTAATCACGGAAACACGTTTCGCTTCAACTTCCCCCAGCGGTTGAGGTAGGCGCACTCGTGTAGACTTACTGCCTATCACACACACTGGTGTTCGCACAACACAACAAAGTCCACTGTACACGGAAGGTAGCACAAAGGTGCTCTCGTTCCAAGAATCGCGGCAAAAACTGTATATGGAGAGGTAGCTCGGAGCTGCTCTCGCTACAAGGATCGCGGTAAGACTGTGTGTCGAAAAACCATGTCCTTCGTTTTATTTAGATTTTGAAAAACGACGCTATGCGCACGTTGGAGTGACGCTTCCGAAGGGGTCAGTCCACTTTGCTCTATTGTCTCCAAACTAGGACGTACCGTGTCCGAAGTTGACTTGTGCGGATTAAGCTTCCGCCTGGCTGTCGCCCATAGCTCAATTGCAATCGCTGTCCACAAACTGATCAATTAGAACCGATTTGATCTGGCGTCCGTAATTGTCGCTTGATCGTGACGAAACTCCACATATCCGTCCTTGCACACATGCCGCTGCGCTGGTATAAGTTTCACATGAATCTGACCGTTGGAAACCGAGATATTTAAATGTTTGTCATTACGGTCGAATTTCCTAAGCTTTAGACGCATAGCGTGACCCTTCAGGTGCTCACCCTTAACACAAGCTAATGTCTCGTTCCTCCCGTCGGCTTGGCAAAAATCAAATATGTAATCTTACAAATTAAAACACTTAACACTTTGAATCAACACGTCTTTTTACCGCTACATACATGAATAATAATGATAATAATAATGACGGTAAATCTGACTGTCACATCGGCCTGGACTTGGATGTTTGCGAGTGTCCATTCATCAATTTCATCATATCACCGCTCATCCATATCTTCGCAAATTAGCCAAAAGTGGCACAAAAAGCGAAGTAAAATAAAGCAAATCAATCAATCAGTCAATCAACCAATCAATAAACAGTTTGTATAACTATAGACTGACAAAAAGCTGTTTTTTATAGTTAGATTGTAAACTTAAATATAACTCAACTTCAAATAATAATAATAATAATAATAGTTGCTGTAAGTCACAGAAAACAATACTTTTTGTTATAAAATATTGCTAGAGTTTCACCATTCGAATTACTTTAACTCTTTCCAGAAATCTCAGGAGGGGCAAGTGCCCCCACCCCCTGGGCCCTCCGTGCGGGCGCTCTTCGACACTCAAAAAGAACACCCTTGTTCAAGTGGGGATTCGAACCCGGGACCATTGGTGTCGTAGCTAGCTGTGCTAACCACCACTGATGAATTCAGGGATTGGTCCGGGTGAACCCCCCGTCAAATTTAAAAGTCCCTCCCGAAAATTTCAGCAACGTAGCAGAGCTTTTGGACAATAGCTAAGAAGTTTGGTAACCGTGTTCACTTTTGGCTTTCTTTCATTCACTATAATTTTACATAGAACATGCTTTTATCCTTTGTTTCGTTCTAGTAAACACTGATTCAGTCCTCTTTACATAGGCGCCGACTCCATGGGGCTTAGGGGGGCTCGAGCCCCCCCAATGTTAATGATGTGGGGGCAGAGCCCCCCAAATAATTTTGCTTAAGAGGATCTAATGTATTATTTTTCTTCTCTTGTAAAGTTTACTCTGAATTGTGCCACATGAACTTAACTTTAAATACACATTTGAAATGTTCTAGACCATCAACTTTGGGGGGGCTGAGACCGCTAAACCATCAACTTTGGGGGGGGGGGGCTATGACTGGAGACAGCAAAACACATGACTTATTACTATATACTAAGTATATAATATTATTTACTATTTTACATATATATTAATCAGACACATAATGAATTTAGCTAACGACTTGTTAAAGACTGTTTGGGAATCCCCTAGAATAATGCAAATATTTAGGAATATTATTGATGTGAATGAGAAGGCTGGCCATACTGGACTGCGACCACTTTGCCCTCGTCGGTGGACGTTGAGAGCCTCCAGTATGCAACAGATCTTAAGGAACTATGAAAACCTTCTCAATTTTCTTGAGAAATTTTCTGAAGAAGATTCTACTGACGCAGCATTAAAATGTGCTGGATACCTGGAGACAATGCTTCACTTCAAGACATTTTTCTTTCTCTCCCTCTACTGCCATGTGGTGGGTCCAATAGAAGAGGTAAACTGTAAGATTCAGTCTCCACGCATTGGTGCTACAGAAGTGGAATCAGAACTAAAATACTTGACTGACATCTTTCAAGAAAAGCGAATGGGTTTTGAGCAGTTCTGGCTGAAATGCACAGAGGGCAAATCAAGCCTCGTTGATGAGCCAGAATTGCCCCGGCAACGTCACGTCCCTAAGAGACTTGAAAATCCTGATTCTGCCAAACATCATCACAAGTTCTACACTCCAAAATAGTATTATAAATCAATATACACTGACGTGTGTGACACAGCAAAATCATGTGTTGAACAAGGACATGAATGTATAGGACTACAAAAAGTAACAGCCGTAGAGAAAGACTGCATATCACCCGTGAACAGTTGCACAACAAACTTTCAGCAAACGCGAGAATTCTTTCGCAAAGATTTGGATGCCGATAGGCTCTCCTTACACCTGTCCATGCTTGGTGATATCGCCGAACAGAAGAAAGTGGTTCTAACTACCATGCGTGACATAAGGAAATTTCTTTTGGAAGACACCACCCTCCAGGAGTCAAATTCATGATGGTCCACCACACTGAGCCAGTGACGACAGCCACAGCCGAAAGGTCATTCAGTGCTATTAGCCGACTAAAGACATATTTGAGATCTACAATGACGCAGACGAGACTAAGCAGCTTGGCGGTACTCCACATACTTCAAACTGTGCTTGATAATATGGACCTGAAACCTGAAAAAAATAACCCACTGTGTAGAGCAACTTTTGCTTTATTTTTAAATCATGTTCATATGTTTTTGTTGTGTATGTCACTTTATATCTTAGTGTACATGCTGTTTTTTTATTATTGCACAATTAAATTTTAAAAGTAAACTATTGTAGCAAGAACAAACAAGTAAAACTATTTTCCTGCGATTTGTGTTAGCATTTATGTAAATAATTAAATAAAACTGTTAAATATTCGTTATTTGCAACCCATCACATGTCTGTTGCGGACATTAAAACACACCCATGCCCTCGACGGGACTCGAACCCGAGACCTCTGGATCAAAGCGAGTTGAGTTGACCACCCAACACGCTCGGCTACTGAGGCCAGCATAAAACTGTTAGGTTGGTCTCTTAATGTAAATACATATTTTTTCAATAAAAATGTTAATTGTTATCTAAAAAACAAATGACCAGACATAAAGAAACTTTGAAACATTTTCTAAACGTTTTTCATGTTACATTTAATTTGCATGAGGAATATAATAGCTGCTTAAAAACTGCTATACGAAGACGTAATTTTTATTTTTAAAAAAAGGGAGTGAGAGATTCATTCATTCATTTATTTCAGTGATCAGAGCCCCCCCCAATAATTTTGACAAGTCGGCGCCCCTGCCTCTTTATAATGAAAAGTCAAAATAATGAACGCATTTAAATTATCGTCCGTTTTGTAAACTGCTAAATGTAGAAATATGATGGATTAGGATGCGATGCGATGCGATGCGAAATATGTATAGCACAAATAGCATTGAAGTCTTATTCTGTATTCGGGATTTTAACCAAGGGGTCCAGATTTTGATAGGCGGTGCTTTACGTCGAATTCGTATCATAAACTGGGGCCTCCCCGATGGCACAGTGGTAGCGTCGTCGCCTTGTAATCAAGGGGTCCCGGTTTCGATACCCGGTGGAGGCACATAGTGGTTCGGATCTCACTCTAAGCTGTAGGTCCAGTCCCGATAGCCTTACTGTGCATAAAGTGGACTTAAAACACCAATTCGATCAACCAATCGTATCATAAACTGAGCGCACCGACGGGACTGAATTTATTTTTCTTTTTAAAAAAAATACGATAATACAATTATTTCACTCAATTTTCCTATTCATTCATTTTTTTCAGCAGCTGATCTTTCTTCTCCTTAAATATTTCTTTAGGTGTTTAAGACAACTCTTCATTTGCCGATTCAGCGTACACGGGGTCCTTAAAAGATTTTTAAAAATCTCCCCTCCCCCATCCAACAGATACCCTAGGAAACTTTTATAGCGTACAGTCAACGGCAAAGATAATGGAAGGCAAATTGTCCACCGCCATTTTAATTACTTTTTTATTCTACATCTTGTTTTGTTTTATGGAATGAAACTATGTTGGTTCGAAGCAAGCATTGTTCTCTGCTTATTGACGTCATTATTTCAATTCATTGTCATCACTAGGGGTAGGATTTTTATGACCTAATAATCACAAAAATATGCAAAATAAAATATGCTCTTATGACCTGAAATTGTACAATATATGCACCATAATTTGAAAAATATGCCCTTATAACTGGACGGTTTCAAACATCAATATATTTTTTCTTATTAATTAAGTTCGTGTTTTAAGTCCACTTTATGCACAATAAGGCTAATCGGGACAGGTGGACCTACAGTTTAAAGTGGGATCCGAACCACTGTGTCTCCACTGGGCATCGAACTCTGGATCCCTTGCTTACAAGGCGACGACGCAACCACTGCGCCATCGGGGAGGCCACACACATAATTGTCTAAAGGCTGAGATATTTTCACATACTATTTTTAGCCTGAGTTGCAATGCACAATGAATTCTCTCTAAATTTTCAAATAAAAATTAAAACGATTTTGAAGCAGTCCGAAAGAAAAGCTCGATAGAATACGAGGGTCACTATTTATATTTTGAGCCTTGGCAACACTGATTGAAGTTAGGCGCGATTTGACGTTTGCACCGAATCGTCTGGCATTATTGACCATAACGTACTTCAAATGTTTTGTCAATAGCTTCATTTGTGTTGTTTATGTTGCCTTGGAGATTGCGCGACAACAATAAAATGGAATTAATTCGTGAACATTTTCGTGCGATGATTTTTTACGATTTTCGACGTGGATTATCAAGACAAGAGTGCATCGATCAACTTACTTCCACATTTGGCGATGAAGCCCCATCCTTTGCCACTGTGAAACGCTGGTAGAACGAATTTAATCGTGGCCGCCATTCGCTCACCGAGAGATTCGCGAAGGTCGTCCAAAATCAGTTGTTGTTCAAGAAAACATTGATGCTGTGCAAAACCTAATACTGCAAGATCGTCATGTGACATACTGTGAGATTGAGGCAACCATAGGCATTAGTTCCACCAGCATATATAAAATATTACATGATCATTTAGCTGTGAGAAAGGTATGTTCTCGTTGGATCCCACACAATTTGACAAAAACTCAAAAAGACGCTCGCGTCAATTGGTGCAAACAAATGCTCAATAAATACAATCGTGGTGCTTCAAAAAACGTATATAAGATTGTATCAGGTGACGAATCATGGATATATGCATATGAGCCGAAACGTAAACAGCAGTCGACTGTATGGGTGTTTCAAGATGAACCCAATCCAACAAAAGTTGTTCGCGCTCGAAGCACATCGAAACAAATGGTCGCCTGTTTTTTCGGGAAAACTGGTCATGTGGCAACTGTGCCTTTAGAGGAACGTAGAACGGTCAACTCTGAATGGTACACAACAATTTGTTTGCCAGAGGTCTTCGGTCAAATACGGAAAACAAACAAACGCCGTCGGATCATTCTTCATCAAGACAATGCAAGCTGTCACACATCTCGTCTAACAACCGACTTTATGAACAGTCAAAAAATCGAATTGATGGTCATCCGCCGTACAGTCCTGATTTGGCACCCAATGACTTCTTCTTGTTCCCGAATGTCAAGAATAAATTGCGTGGACAACGATTTTCGTCGGCGGAAGACGCCGTTGGTGCGTTCAAAAACCATGTTATGGAGGTGTCTCAAGAAGATTGAAAAAACTGCTTTGACAAATGGTTCGAACGAATGCAAAAGTGTATTGACCATAAAGGAGAATACTTCGAAAAACAATAAAGCAGTTTTCAATGCCAAATTCCTGTTTTTTCATTGTTAGGCTCAAAATATAAATAGTGACCCTCGTATGGGATTAAAAACGAATCTACTTCGAAAATGGCTATATTTCTTGAAAAAGCGAAAATATGCTGAATATGACCGAAAATCCATCAAAATAAGCTCTATCACGTAAAAGTGGCCAAATGCCAAAATATGTCCTTAAAAAGCACCTTAATTTAATTATTTTCTTCATAATATGAATTTCTATATGTTTAGGGAACACGTCACCATTACAAAAGAAAAAAAATGCTAAGTCATGAAAATCCTAGGCCTAGTCATCACATTGTGTAATTCAGACCGAATGAAAATGGTGATGGACAATTCGCCTACTGTTTCTTTCGCCGTTGGGTGTACCTGAAGTTCCAGGCTCGAATTCTAGGTCCAGTATGGAGTAATTTATGGATGTATATTCTCCCCAGTGCCAAAAGTTAGCAACTAAGCCCCGCGACAGGTTAAGTTTGCAGCAGGTTTAATGTATTAATCCACACGAGAACGGTGCTAAGAATCTTCCGTACCAGTCTTGCCTCAACCGCAGAGATGTTCATATCGTAGACAGTGAGAAAATTGACAGTATTGCTGCGGAACTATTTTCTGCGCGCACGTTTGTGTCTATACATGCGAAAAGTTGCTGCAAACTTAACCTGTCGCGGGGCTTAGAAGGGTGGACAAGTACCACCCTGGACACACACATACGGGGCCTCCCCGATGTTGCAGTGGTAGCGTCGTCGCCTTGTAATCAAGGGATCCCTGGTTCGATTCCCTGTGGAGGCACATAGTGGGTCCAGTCCCGATTAGCCTTACTGTGCATAAAGTGGTCTTAAAACAACAAAACAAATCAACACACATACGGGTGTTGAGAACGAAGGTCGAGGGAACGAAACAGAGAGAGAGAGAGAGAGCGAAGATCCAGAAACAATAAAGAATGCAAAAGAGACAATGGGAAAATAAAAAAAACGACAATAAACATAAAAAGTAGTAATGCAGAAAGAAACGTGAAAGTTTGCGGTTACAAGGAGAGTAAGATGGAAAGGATAACAAGAATGCAAATAAAAGACAGGAGGGAAGAGTAACGCAATTTTTCCTTATTTGAGGATGGGGCCTCAAGTGACACCCAACCCTGGTCCTTCCTTGGGCGGCCGTGGTCAAATATATTTTTGTGTGATTCTTGTTTTGCTTATTCCAAACAACTTTCCAAGGTGTCAAAACCATCAGTGTGGTCGCTAGAGAATTTCGTTCTTGTGTACGCTGCTTCGGTGGTCGGTGTCTTTCTCTCTCTCTCTTTAAATTTTCTTTCTTTCTTATTTTGTTTTCCTTTCTCTCTCGTCCTTTTTAACTTTTCCATATCGTTCTTGTTTCTCATTTTTTCTCTTTATTCCCTTTTATCTGCTACACCTCTCGTTCTCTCTTTCTGTTTCCTTATGTATTGTTTCTCTCTTTCCTTTGTATTTTTACAATCTCATTCATTTTCCACATTCTTTCTTCCCTTTTTCTGTTGTATTGTTTTTCTCATTCTCTCTTTGTTTTCCTATTTATTTTTTCTTTCTTTTTATCTTTTCCATCTCTTGTTCTTTTTCTCATTTTCTCTCTACGTTTATCTGGTACACTGCTCGTTCTTTTTCTCTTTATTTATCTTTATCTCTCTGTCTCGTGTTTCCTTATGTTTCTCTCACTTTTATCTGTTGCACGCTTTGCTCTTTTCTCTAAGTCTCTCTCCCCCTCACTCTTCTCTGTTTCCTTATTTGTTTTTCTCTCTCTTACTTTTTATCTTTTCCATCCTCTCATTTTCTCTTTTTATTTCCTTTTATCTGTTACACTTCTCGTTCTTTTTTCTCATTCTTTCTCTCTTATCTGCCTCTTCTGTTTCCGTATGTTTCTCTCTCTTTCTCATTTGTATTTTTCCGTATCTCATTCTTTTTACACATTATTTCTCTTTTTCTTCCATTTTATCTGTTGACTATTTTGTTTTCTCATTCTCTCTCTCTTTTTTTCTCTATTTGCTTTTCTCTTTCTTCCTTTTTATCTTTTCCATCTCTTGTTCTTTTTTCTAATTTTCTCTTTACTTTTACCTGTTACACTTCTCGTTCTTTTTCTCATTATTTATCTTTTTCTCTCTCTTTGTCTCGTCTGTTTCCTTATCTGTTTATCTCTTTTCCTTTGTATTTTTACCATCATTCCTTTTCCACATTCTCTCTTTCTTCCCTTTTATCTGTTACACCTCTTGTTGTTCTTTTTTCTTATTCTTTCCATCCCTCTTTCTCTGTCTCTGTCTTCTCAGTTCCGTATCTATTTGTTTTCCCCTTCTTATTTCCCATCTTTCGTTCTTTTTTCTCCTTTCTCTCTGTTTTTATGATCTTCCGTCTCCCTCTCATTTATTTCTCAACCTGAATACCTTTATTTCGCTCTTTTATTCCAAATATTTTTTCTGTATCAGTCTGTAATAGGCTACTTCCTCTAAAATGTTCTGTGTAGGCGCCTACCTTCGTTGCGGAGTGGTTATGACATCGCGCTACGACGTCAGGGGTCTCGGGTTCGAATCCCGGTATGGGTACCGTCAATTTAATCATATCAATCATCCTCATCGTCGCGATCAGCCAAAGTGGCAGAAAAGCTACACTAAATAACAAAAATCTAAATAATAATCCGCGTATACCATTTGAGGGTGGCCAAGAATTTTTCACGGTAGACTACCGCTCACCCTCACCTACACGGTGGCGCCGCCTGCTAACCATAGTTCAAAAGTTAAGAATCCACTTATTTGAATTTCGTCCAAGCTCACACAGTCTGCGATCACACCCACGGAAACTTCAACCAGGAACTGTTTCTCGCACGGTTTTCCTCCATACTCAGAACCTTTCCACACACCCTGTTCTTTGTTGACATATTTTCAGTCCGAACGTGGCAATTCCTTTCTCGTGGAAGGTTGAATGGGAGCAAGAAGCAGCAGGAATGCGTATTACGGAAGCCGTACTGTCGTTAGGCGTGTGTGGAGGACGACTGTTGTTTTGCCCGCCTTATTTTTAACCTGGTGCAGTATTTTTAATGCTTTCACCCTTCTGTTCGTCTGGCAACGGCCCATAATCTTCTTCGGAGGTTTCGTTTGTCGTCATGCACGTCTACCTGATCATCGGCGCCCTTGCCCATGCACCATTTCTTGTTCAATTTACCAAGAATTCGGCTTCTGAGGTTTTTCATTTTTTACAGAAAAGAGAGAGGTGCCACACAAATTTTTCCGAAAAAGAAACGACCGCTCGAAATCAAAGTTCTGCTTTGATTTTCATGTTATGTAAGCTCAGATTGATTGATTTGCTTTATTTTACTTCGCTTTTATGCCACTTTTGGCTAATGGGGATGAGTGGTGATATCATGAAATTGATGAATGGACACTCACAAACATCCATACCCAGGCCGGGATTCGTCGTAGCTCGATGTGCTAACCACTCCGCCACGGGGACCGGCTTATGTAAGCTTAGAGTCAAAGATAAGATTAGATATGATTACTAATGCATTCACTCCACAATTACAATTTTCATTCACCTGCCTTTCATATCGTAGCTGAATTTTTATGATTTATTTATTTATTGAAATTTTCAGTACAGCAGGAACCATTTTAGAAAGGAAAGAAACAATAGTAAAGCAATAGACTGTTTAAATAAGACTACCAAGATAAGCAAAACTGAGTTTCACAATAGGCTTGCTTGTGTACAATTTTTTGTAGGTGGTGATAAAGGACACATAAGAGTTGAAGATATCTATTTGGTTTGAGATGTTGTTAAGATGATTCAATAGCCTATGAAATACCGGGTGGCCAGAATTAAAGTTACCCAACACAGAGCCCTCTGTAGCCTGTTTGGGGCATCGCAGAACTCTGAAATTTAATGAAGGTCAGTCTTTGCACTGAATCTGGTAGTACACATGAGTGAAAATCTCTTTCTGTACAAGGAACAAGAGATGCACAAACAAAATGTCTGAAAGACCCATATTACCCTTACCCTAACATGGTTTCCGGTACATATTTTTCCTGCGTGGATATGAAGCTATAGCACTAAGGACGTATTTGTGGGGGTGGGGCTCCAGGGGTATCCGGACGATCTTATTGGCTTCGAAGCACAGTACCAAAGATTTATGCACACTACTGCTTAGGACGATAACATGTGTATATAATCAGCAACTTTACTTTTCGTCAACTCGATCTATTAATAACATACTTTTCTGTTATTCAATGTTCACTATCTAGCCTATTTGACATTCATTTCCAAGCCAAGACATTTGTAAATATTTTGTCGATCTTAACTATACGCAAGGTAGATAATATATACGTGCTATTATCATGGACGTCCGCAGATTTTTTTTCAGGTAGGGGCAAGGAAGGTATTTTTTCCCAGGTGGGGGGCAAACAAGGCGCATTTTCCCCAAATATAGTGTTGATCCCTAAAAAAAACATTAAATTTGAAATTATGGTGTTCATGCAATAATTAACACATTATTGTGGCTAAAATGAAATTATATGTGTGAAATACATAATTTTTGGTTGACTTTATTTTTCCAGGGAGGCGACGAGCCCCTTCCGGACGCCCATGGCTATTATATCTCTATTCTTACATCGTCTTTTTTCCTATTTATGTAATAACAATTAAAAAAATATTTTAATTTAATTTAATTATATTATAATTATTTTAATTTAAACAGTATTATTATTATTTCTGAGACCTTGATTCGGACTCCCCAAAATATATTTGTATACGTGCCTGTGTAGCACCCCTTCTGTAACAAGCTAACAGCTCATTAAGCAATTTATTCATTCTTTTTCTTCCGTGCAAGTATATTAATATTAACTTTCTGGTGCCCTGACAGTGCCTTCCTGACTTCTTACAAGAAGGCTGGCGCAGAGAGTCTTTACATGCAACGTCATCATTGCTAGGTCATGGGTCGCAATACGATACACGGATACAGTCACAAATATGTATCGAACAGGCGAGAAATCGTAGTTTGAATGTATGTAGATAAAGTGTAATTATTGCAGTATGTTATGATCCATGACCAGGCACGTATCTAGAAATATGTTTCGGGGGGGGGGGTCCGAATCAAGTGTCCCAGGAATAATAATAATTTAATTAAAATAATTATATTAAATCAAATTAATACAAATTACAATACATAAAATAATATTATATTATTATTACACGATTAGGTAAAAAGACTGTAGCTATATAAATAGAGATATAGCAGCGCATATTCATTACGTAGCTTACCTTTAGTTAAGATCGGAATAATTTACATAAAAACAAGTGCTCTGGCAATGAAATTAATGTCAAATAGATGAACAATTGAATATTTATCGAATAACAAAAATGATGTCACATGTAGTTGGAGAAAAGTAAGTTTCTGATTAAAAAAAGTTCAGAGGAAATTAATAACCATCAATTATGCAACAAATGCTAATATTTTCATTACTTAATTTTAGTACTGGTAAATCTTTCGGGGTGGTTCGGAACCCTGGACCCCTCCTAAATACGTCCTTCCTGTTCCTCAAAGCCGTATGATCCCAATAGAATCCTTGTCTTCCAATAAGTTCAGAGGAAATATTATACAACAAATGCTAAACTAGTATATTTTCATTATTCAATTTTCGTACTTAATAGGTCTTTTGGAGGGTGTGTGTGGGGGGGAGAGTCCTTCCTGTCCCTCAAAAACCGTATCATCCCAATATAATCCTTGCCTTCCAATAAGTTCAACAAATGCTAAACGAGTATATTTTAATTATTTAATTGTCATACTTAATAAGTCTTTCGGATGTGTGTGTGTGGCGGGTTTCTAAATACGTCCTTCGTGTATTCCAATATAATCCATGTCTTCCAATAAGTTCAGAGGAAATTATACAACAGCAGCTAGACGAATATATTTTTCATTATTTAATTTTAGTACTTGATAAATCTTTCGGGGGGGTCCGGACCCCCTTGGACCCACCCCCTAAATACGTTCTTGTCCATGACCTACATAAACAGACGCTGGACAGGTCTTTCTAGAAGGCAGCTCTGCACGATTAAGTTCCTGTAATTGAAATACGTAGAAGTGATGTGATGATCATTACACAGGGGAAGTTTTTGCGGCATCGATTGCTTCTGTTCTAAATCCTCTCTGTAGTTCACAAACGAGTTCTAAGTAGAGACTCGTTAGTGTTAATCCCATGTTTTCAGCCATGAATACAAAATGTCCATTCTTTCGTAAACTGTTGCGTATTTCCTGTGTCCGCTGTTGGACTGGTCCCTTTTTTAAAGAAAGATAAAAGTTCCACTGGTACTGTGCATATAATTTCGTTGTTATTTCAGGCCTTCGGTAAAATTATCTCTGAAGGGACTCGTTCCAATTTCGATTCGCTAATTTGATCGAGGAAAGAGAGCTTATACGATGATTACTTTACAAAATACAGGCCGGTACTTGACTATTTCTGTTACGCTAGTAGAGAGAGATCGAGGCTTGCAGTCCAAAAGTCTCGTCTTGTTGGCGAGTTCAGTAAATCAGAACTTAAATACACGAAAATTTAACATACAGTAAATAAAAACTACTTTACTGAGGCAGTGTTTATCAACCGCCGGGCCGTAACCCAGTACCGGACCCTGGCATCAATCATACCAGGCCGCCATGATGTAATCATCACTTATCTTCATCGTCGCGATTTGCCAAAACTGGCAGAAGAGTGACGCCAAGTAACAAAAGAGAGAATTTGTACAAAGAAATATATGCATCAATCTTAAATTACTATTAGGATTCTAATCGCTTGATATTTATTTGGTGGTGTATCAGAAATGGACATAAGTATATTTGAAATTAGCAAATACTTTTACTATACTGTACGTCCATTCTGACATTTCAAGTCGCTAACTTTTTTAGGTATATCGCGACGATGAGAAAGAATGACAAACGTGAAAGCGCAAGGGAACATCCATTCGAAGGCCAAAGAACTGGAACTCAGTTCGTCCGGTAACGCTCACCGAGGAACGATCCCAGGACAGTTCGCACCAAAGGCGAGAGTAGTAATCATTATACTTTTCCAGGAGTCTGTGGAGCAAGCGAATGCAAGTAGTGTCTCGAGAGTACACGACCAATGAATGCGCTAGAGGAAAGGCGATTGCATGAAGGGACAACACGACTGCAACTACAGTGCAAAAGGTTTAACCTGGCACAGTTCGCGCCAAACCATAGATTTTCTTCTGCTAGCAGACTTTTCCGGGCGTCACGTGAGTGTTTTCAACCATTGGCAGAAACCTTGGAGACAGCACGTGCCTTGTCCTCTGCCTACCAGGGGTCGCCGTTTCCTTCGAGTGTCCTTTGTTGCCACGTTGTCAAGGACGTGAATGTTCTGGTGGTGGAGACATCTGTGCTTGCACCGCCAAATTACCGCTCGCGGCCCGGCCTGTCGCCACGTTTGCTCCCTTGCGCCGAAATCAGTGGCAACAACGTCCTGCAGACGACAGAGAAGGTTTTGGCGGGAGCCGTGCCAGATTCAGGCCCGTAGCTAGAGGGGGGGCAGGGGGGCAAGCCTGCTTTGCCCCCCTGTGAAAAATTCAAAACATATTCCTACCTGGAATTCTCACTAATCTTTACAATTATATCCTCTATTACTCTAGCAACATAACAAAAAGACTTATTGATTTTGTGATTTATTAAGGTGTGTGGGATTCCAAATAATGTCGTACTAGGATTAGGGGGAGAAAATCTCTTCCTGATTCAGATTTTCGGAAATGATTCGTAATTTGTAGTATCTAGAACAGTTGTGACATTTTGAGAAGTCTTGTATGAAAGGTGCCTAATGTGTTTGGATGTTTTTCTTGGATGTGTTGCTATGAAGTGTGAACTGCTTAATCTTTAGTTTCCGAAGTCTACCTATTGGTAATAGTGATTCATGTGGTAGAGAGAGGGAGTGTATATTTGATTTTTGTTACTTAGCGTTGCCTTTCTACCACTTCGAGCTAATCGTGACAATGAGTGATGACGTGAAATTGATGAAGAGACACTCACAAACAGTGCTGCAACCACAGCAGGGGGAAGGGGAATTATCCCCCCTCCCAATTCTGGTCGGAAGTCCAATCTAGGGGGGGGGCAAACATTGAAGTAAAGAAACATGACTAGCAGAATCTAAGATAGCAGTACAAATGGATACTCAAGATGGAATTAGTTTTCAAGTTTTTCTTGAATTTTTCTTCCAGACGCCCAAAGGGCAGTTGCAGGGGCACAGAGGGGCAATTGCCCCCTCGCTTTCAAATTTCCGTAAAATTGTCTTGCTCGCTTCGCTCGCAAGTGCGAATTCTGCTATTCTTATAGTCCAAAGGCCTGGGAGCCAAAACGATCTAATTGAAAAAAAAAAATGTTAAAGAGAATGCCATGGCACCTCGTGAAATTATTTGCGCCCTATTAAATCAATATTGTTTTCAGCTTGCAAATATTTTGATCTAAAGATTTTCCTGCTCGCTTCGATTTCAATATGATTCTTCTCTGTAATGCATTCTAAATTACCAGAGAGAGAAGTAAGGCCAAATATATACTTCAGATTGTTGCTGCTTAAATGCACGAACAATTATTTTGAGGAAAAGGAGCGCGCACATTTGAGAGACAATTCGGCGTATGAATTGATCATGTAATGTATTTAAATAATATACATATATATATATATATATATAATATATCCCTTGTATATGCTGAACTCTGGTGCCGAATGAAAGAAGTATTGCCGCTTGCATCACTGTTCGCACAGCGAAGTGACTAAAGATTAAGCAGTTCAAACTTCATAGCAACACATGTACGTATATATATATATTAAAGAAACTTTAAATACCTACACAATTCATCAAAGTGTAGATAATATGTAACCATTATTATTTAATTAATTTGAATTTTCTTGCATAACACAACACAATGGTGTTGGATTCTCATTAGATTCCTTTGTGCGTAAAAATCTTGCATACTGGAAACTAGAGGGAAACATTATGAAGCACGATTTATAATGGACTTCCTTAATCAGTTCTGCAGAGAAGCCCAAAACTGTTGGTACATATTAATCGTCTATTAACCTTTTGGACCTGTAATTATAAAGTAGATACAGTCGCTATTTATGTTAAACTTTAGCTTTGTATTCTTTGGTATTCCGAAAAGTCATTATCGAAATATTGTTATTTGATGTTGCTCGAACTTTTTTTTGTTCATTGGAGTTCCAAGATATCATCCCTTTCCTGTTAAATATCACTTTTGGAGGAGGGGGACAAGTGCCCGTCTGTACCCTGCTATATCTGCCAATGCAACACAGTATATTAAAAATTTGCCCCCTCTAGGATTGACTTTGCCCCCCCCTAATAAGAATTCCTGGCTACGGGCCTGGCCAGATTAAGCCTTTTACACTGTATATTGGAGCCACAAAGAAATGAACCTTCAGCCAGAAGGCTTCGGGCAAATTCCCTTCCATCCCGGGTCATAGGGAAGCCAGCTCCATTCTATCCCTCCCCTCCCCGCGGGAATACGATGCACAGGACACGCTGTGGTATCACTATACCAGTCGTTTGCAGAAGCGCGCACTGCTTTGCCCCTTTCTCTAACGCTATGCGCTGCGTTTCTCCGCAGACTTCTGGGACGGAGTATAGACTATACCTGGGCCACGCTAAGATCCGGGCCCCATTTACACCGCAGAACGGTTATTTTGACAAAATCCTCTTTCCCTGCTGGCTGCTTCGCAGAGGAGGGGATTTTAATGTTGCCGCTTCTGGCCCAAACAGGAAAGCAAGCGTAGGTCTAATTAGCAAGTTCCTTCGTAGGTAAAAGCGGCAACAGAGGGTCACTTCTACAGGCGTTTCTCGCGCCGGCTATTATCGTGGCCTCACTCTACCTATAACAGTAAAAATTGCTTGCAATTTGTTCGCAATGCTTAATTCAGTATTGTTATTTTTCCCGCGGTGGCTCAGTCGGTAACGCGTCTGACTACCATGCTCAAGGTCCCGGGTTCGATCCCCGGCCGGTTCAAATCCGGGAACTTTTCCAACGGTGGAAGCGGCCCCGGCGCCCACCCAGCGTCGAATAACATGGGTACCTGGGGGAAACCCTGGGGGGTAAAGGCGGTCAGGGGCGTGATGCTGATCACATCACCCCCACTCACGACCGGATCAAGAAAGTGTGGGGCGTTACCCCCACACCCCCTATACGCCTTCATGGCGTAGTGCTATGCACAGGGGAACACTTTACCTTTTTTTAAGCTTTAGGCATTGTAGATAACAATTTTCAGGAGCGTCAGGTCTCTTGCTTTCATAAGGGGAATGGATGAATGAAGCCATGAATATTCACGATATATTTTTGTCTATCCCCAGATGGGAAGAAGGAAGGCGATAATTTCGGTCCCTCTGCCGTGAAAAGTGGAGGAGGCCAGAGGGTGAATGCAGTAGACTGTTCCCCGGATAACACCGAAGCACCTGACTGCATATGCTGTGTTGTTTGTGCGCGCACCTTGTCTGCCGAGCTTGAATATATGAATAAGAAATCCCTGGGTCATAAGCGGTGACCCTGTCTGAGGAACGTGCCAAACAAAACAGCTTCGGCTTTGTCGAAAATGTATTTTCCGATGCCTTGGCGTCAGATCTACGGGCGTAGGGAGAGCTGCTGTCAGAACTCCCACAGCCGAGTCGAATGTTGCCCAAGGTTGCCTGGGTATTTATTTATCCCAATCTTGTATTAGACAGGAATATAATGAATTCTAACTATAGTGTAAAATGAGCTTGGAGTTGAACGGCATTGGAAGTGTCACTATTCATCTTAGCGACCCCGAAAACTATGGATTCCACATTAATATCGGTCGTTTTCGATTATTTTTACATGTCACCCCCTTCTCACCCCCACCCCTAGGGGTGCCAGGGGTGTCTTGAAGTTGAATGGCATTGGGAGTGTCACTATTAATTTTAGCGACCCCAAAAACTATGGATTCCACACCAATATCAGTAATTTTCGATAATTTTTATATGCCACCCCCTTCCCATCCCCACCCCTAGGGGTGCCAGGGGTGTCTTGGAGTTGAACGGCATTGGGAGTGTCACCATTCATCTTAGCGACCTCGACAACTATGGATTCCACACTAATATCGGTAGTTTTCGATTATTTTAACTTGTCACCCCTTCCCACCCCATCCCTAGGGGTGCCAGGGTGTCTTACCCCCACAGTATTTCTTTCCAGATTGTAAGTCATATGTGTACCAAGTTTGGTCGTCGTGAATGTCACCAATTAGCTTAGACACTCCGAAAACTATGGATTCGACACTATTCTAGGTCATTTTTGAAATTTTATTTTTCATCCCCTCACCCCCCATCCAGATAGGTGATGAACTTAGAGTTGAACGGCATTGGGAGTGTCACTATTCATCTTAGCAACCCAGACAACTGTGGATTCCACACTGATATCGTTAGTTTTCGATTATTTTTACATGTCACCCCTTACCACCCCCACCCCTAGGGGTGCCAGGGGTGTCTTACCCTTACAGTATTTCTCTCTAGATTGCAAGTGATACGTGTACCAAGTTTGGTTGAAATCGCTCCAGGCGTTCGAGAGTTATGCCGGAACAAACACACACACACACGCATATATATAGTACGTATATAGATTATACTGAGGATTTACCCCAAAAATTCCTTTCTTTATGTTCCATGCCCACAAAATGTAGGCTTTTAAGTTAAAAATCCGAATCGGGTGATTTCTGAACGAAAATCACTCTGTTGTAGTACCCATTTCTGCCTATTTCAGTCAAAGTGCTTACTTCCAGGCCCGTTGCCAGAATTTTATTTCGGGGGGGGGGGGGGCTCATCCCTTATCAGCACGAACGTCGGCAGAAATATTGTAGACGGGGTCAGGCCATAAGACAAAACTTGATTAGTAATAATAATAATTGCAATAATAATTATTTTTACAATAATAACTATTATAAGTTATTTAAAAAATACTAATTTCAATCCATATTTATTGTTATTATTGCACAAATGGAGACACTTTGCTACTCGATTCACCGTATCAGTGAATATCTAACACAATTGTTGTCCATTATTTTTCTTATATTTTGTAAAATTAGTGTACTGAAAATCATAGTTATTGTATTTTGTTCTTAACTTTTACACAATAGTTAAAAAAAGGCTTTAACAGTTAGTGGTAAATTTTACTCATAAAGTTTATACTCTGTGACCTTTCACAAAGAAAACTATAAGTTTTGGAAACTGTGGATCCATTTATTCTCTTGATTAATTGGTAGAATATAAAATTATAACCTGGTTCTTCTATTATACACTAAACTGTTTTCGATGTAATGCAGTTTTACTGTGGTTATAACTTTATTTCTGTTATTAACAATAAAAATAACATTTAAATTAGATATTTGTAGGATTTCAGGGGTGGCTTCAGCCCCCTTAGCCCTCCTCATGGCTACGTGCCTGCTTACTTTCAAGATACTACAGCCGGCCCCCGTGGGGCTTTTTAAAGACTCATTTCCTGTGCAATGTAATGTGAATGCAATAATTCTAGGCTCTTCGGCAAATAGCACTTATACCACGTTTGTTAGAACCTGTCCCCTTTCCCGCGCTAGCGATCGCTCGACAGTTTCGGTGCCAATGAGAAACGAGGAAAAAATCGTCTGCTGGGCAGCGAGGAGCGAATGGGAGCCAGAAGAGAGGCGCTTACGTAGACGCTGTTGCGACGTTGAGTATTTTAATTGGCTGCCTGGCTTTGACTTTCCCCAGCACGGAGAAAAGCCAGCGAACAGCTAGCGCGGGAACCGGGACAGGTTGTAACAAACGCGGGTACGGGGTGACCCTTTTTCAATACACCGTATTGTATGTGAACCTCACTTCCACGTTGTACACCCTGTACTGCACTTTGCAGACTACCGAGGCTCTGGCGTCTGGACCCATGGCCAGCATAATAATCTATGTACTTTTGTTTGTGCTGTGCATATGTGTTTGTGATTTTCTCTCCATTCACTTGATCTCTTCAACATTCATCCTGATCTTCGCAGTTAGTGGCAGAAAAGCGAAGAAAATCAATCAAATCAAAATCACTCAAGTCAAAGTATACAATGTTACAGCAAACATTACAGGCATTATATAGCCTACAGATGATACGAGCAGTGTATGGTGATGCAGCATTATCAAGAACCCAGGTGTATGACTGGTGACAAAGAGACAGAGTGCGCAGTGGAAAGGACAGGTCTTGCCCGTAAAGAAAAAAAGCACGGATGTCGAAATCGAAGACAAAGGTGCTGCTGATCGAATTTTTTGATTCCCAAGGACTGATCCACCATGAACTTGTCTCTGAAAACCAAACAATCAATTAGTGGTATTAAGAGGAAGTGCTTGGTCGACTCAGAAGCGGGTTAGGAAGGACCTCTGTCATTCTGGCCAATGGTTTCTGTTACACGAAAATGCTAGGTCTCATACCGCATTGTCTGTACAACAATGGATCATCACTGTTTAGACTCCTTACGCATGCCTGACATAAAAATATACTTATAATATTTTATTTCATTGATTCAGTGTGACAGATGAAAGTAGCAGAAACTAGCAGTTTGTGACTTATGCATCTTTTCCCGAACACACTAGGGATGGCCAAACGGATCCGGATCCGAAAAATCCGGATCCAAAAGTTACGGATCTAGATCCGGATCCGAAAGTTTCGGAACTGGATCCGGATCCGAAAGTTCCTGATCCGAAAATCCGGATCCGGTTCCGAGAGCTTCGTACCTCAATCCCATTATAATATTACCACACTTTAAAAGGTATTATGATCTTCGATTACAAAGAAATTTTTCATTAGTTAGTCCTACAATAATTTTTTTCAAGTGTTGTTCCTAAAATACTTTGCTACGCATCGGCTAACACACTCGTGCACAAAAATAATCTTACTTGTTTAACATAAAATGTCAGAGGTGATTTTTCAAATGCCATTGAAACGAATATGTTTTCATTCGAATGTATTGGAAATGGAAACACACATAAATGTGAGAAATTCCATTCCAGGATGAAAACTTTAACACATATAACAAGATAGAAATGTTATACAAAAATTATACAATTTTTCTACAGTTACAGTTTTACAAATTAAAATAAAACATTATAATATATGCAGTGTTATATAATTGCAAAGTGTAAGACTAACAAGGGAGGTTATCTAAGTGTCCCCTCCGATTTCCATGAAACTTGGCAGGTGTATAGTGGGGCCCAATGGAAGAAATACGTGTTTTATTGTTTTAGCTAAAAAACGGTTTTAGGGGGCAAAAACCCCTCAAATGTCAAGATGAGGACAAATTGAAGTGAGAATCTGAACCCTGTTTCCCCCTCCGATTTCCATGATACTTGGCAGGTGTGTGTATAAACGAGCCCAAAAGAAGAAATACGTGTTTTTTTTTGTTTCGGCTAAAAAACTGTTTTAGGGTGCAAAACCCCTCCTCAAATGTCAAGATGAGGACAAATTTAAGTGGGCATTTGACCCCTGTGTTCCCCTCCGATTCCCATGAAACGTGGCAGGTGTGTGTATAAACGGACCCAAAGGAAGAAATACGTGTTTTTTTTTTTTTGTTTCGGCTAAAAAACTGTTTTAGGGTGCAAAACCCCTCCTCAAATGTCAAGATGAGGACAAATTTAAGTGGGCATTTGACCCCTGTGTTCCCCTCCGATTCCCATGAAACGTGGCAGGTGTATAGAGGGGCCCAAAGGAAGAAATACGTGTTTTTCTGTTTCAGCTAAAAGCTGTTTTAGGGGGCAAAATCCCCTCAAATGTCAAGATGAGGACAAATTGAAGTAAGGATCTGACCCCTGTGTTCCCCTCCGATTTCCATGAAATTTGGCAGGTGTATAGAGAGGCCCTATGCCCCCTGCTTCTTCCTATGCCATATTTACGTGGTTTCGGGGTCGGATCCCCATTTCAATTTCTCCTCATCTTGATATTTGAGGGGGTTCCCCCTAAAACAGTTTTTTTTTTAGCTGAAACACCAAAACACGTATTTCTTCCTTTGGGCCCCTCCACACACCTGCCAAATTTCATGGAAATCGGAGGGGGAAACTTAGGCCGCTCTTGTAAATGTATTAATTAATTACAAATCGCGCACGCGCGCGCACACACTATATATATGTGTGTATATATGTATATTATATATACAGGGTGATTGGTAATTCGACCTATTCCTGGAAAGGGGTAATACTAGAACACATTTGCAACAAATTTGACCCTATGCACCGGGGGTCGGAAATCAATGGGTTTCGAGTTATTGCAGTTTGTAGATTTTCGTGACATATTCCGACTTGCGACCAAAAAACTACTAATTCTGAAAAAACTACTACACCCTGAGCATATAATCGACATGTTGCTAACAGCTGACGAATGAGTGACTACTGGGGAAAAAATTCATGCCCAAAATTCCCATACCCACAGAAAGAAACAGTCTTTGGTGCAAACGTCATGAAGAAATTTGGAAATTATCGTTTAAATGGAAGAGGATTACTCAAAAAATTGGTAACACACTTGGCGTAAAAATTACGGAAAAAACTTCCTCGTTTCATAAGCTCTCCAAAAAGATAAAAATGTTGTCAACTGACACACGGGTTGGGGGAAAAATCTGAATAAAAAGCGGAGAAGGCGCGTTGTAGACCTCTTTGTAAAGTGAAAAGAAGTTGTCGTTTGTGAGAAATAAAGGAACGAAAATGAGTGAAATAATAATGTTATTTACTATTCACATGATTCCAGGTTGTCAGAATTAACTGTTACAAAAACTACAAATCCTGCGGCGTACTTCAGACACAATCACTCGCATTGACACTCTGTCTCTTGACAACATTTTTATCTTTTTGGAGAGCTTATGAAACGAGGAAGTTTTTTCCGTAATTTTTACGCCAAGTGTGTTACCAATTTTTAGAGTAATCATCTTCCATTTAAACGATAATTTCCAAATTTCTTCATGACGTTTGCACCAATGGCTGTTTCTTTCTGTGGGTATGGGAATTTTGGGCATGAATTTTTTCCCCAGTAGTCACTCATTCGTCAGCTGTTAGCAAAATGTCGATTATATGCTCAGGGAGTAGTAGTTTTTTCAGAATTAGTAGTTTTTTGGTCGCAAGTCGGAATATGTCACGAAAATCTACAAACTGCAATAACTCGAAACCCATTGATTTCCGACCCCTGGTGCATAGGGTCAAATTTGTTGCAAATGTGTTCTAGTATTACCCCTTTCCAGGAATAGGTCGAATTACCAATCACCCTGTATATGTATATTAGCAGGTAACAATATGTTATAAACACATTCTTACTTTCCAAAGAAGCGCATGTGGGATGACGAAACGGATCCGGATCCGAAAGTACTGGATTCGCATCCGAAAGTTCTGGATCCGGATGTGAAAATTCCGGATCCGCGGATCCGGATCCGAAAAAATTTAGGATCCGGATCTGGCCATCCCTAGAACACACTACAAATCTTTAAATATAACCTATGTTATTCCTTAATGAGTTTTCTTCGTTTCCTCATTTGAAAGTTTGTAGGCTGTAAATATCACAAACCATGTTATAAGAGGAAAACATTGATGTACGCACAAAAAAAACGCTGGTGCTCAAGATAAAATTTTCATCCGGGCGAGGTGGATTTATGTCGCCCCTTCCTACTTTCCACCCTGGTCCTCCTACTTTATACTCCCAATAAAACCTTGAACGTGTTACATAATTGAATATGAAAAGTAATAACATTATTTATAAATACTTTAAGTATCACTGTTAAAGAGTATGTTTATTATAAGTATACGCATTTATTTAATACGTACATAATGATATAAAATAAACAATAATCTCTCAGCCTAAATTGCTACATGTTTTTGCAATGTACGTATTGTTATAATGTTATGCAGCTATTAATTCTAAAATTTCTCTGGACGCAGTGGTAGCGTCGTCGCCTTGTAATCAAGGGGTCCCGGGTTCGATACTCGGTGGAGGCACATAGTGGTTCGGATCCCACTTTAAACTGTAGGTCCAATCCCGATTAGCCTTACTGTGCATAAAGTGGACTTAAGACACCAACTCGACTCAACTCGAAAATATCTTCTTTTGAGGAATTGTTCAGAATAGCAAAGGTAAGGAAAGAAGTTGTTAAATTTTTACTTCGTTGAATATTTCTTAATAGCAAAGGGAAGGAAAGAAGTTGTTAAATTTTTACTTCGTTGAATATTTCTTTATGCGTGTCTACTAATTGACTATAGGCTTTAACTTTTTGAATAATGAAAACCACATTTATTTTCCTTTCCATCGATTGTCTATTTCTTATACATGATTGTCATCTTTTGTACATATTTTTATTATGTTTATCCTTTCACTAAATCGATATTTATCCTCCCATAATTTATTTTTATTCCTTCACCTTGTGCTGCCATCTATGTTTCTTTTCCAAAACTCCTTTCTTTCCAACTCGTGTTATTGAAATATCTGGTTTATAAGAACAAACAAATAACCACGATTATATAATCAAAATTACGGTTTTTGGTGTTACTCAAAGTAGACACCCTCCGAGGGTGAATGGGCACAATCCTGCTTAGGGCGTCAAGATAGCTACAGGGATCAGAAACACGCAAACATAGCAAGAGAAAGGTGAGAGAGGGAGAAAATAAGTGAAATACAGAAGAGAGGGAAGATAAATAAATACTGGCAGAGAGAAAGAACAAATGGGGAAGTGGGAGAAATAAATAGGGATGCGAGAGGAAGAAAGAGAGAAAGATAAATATGGACGACAGACAGAAGGATAGAGAAGAGAAATCGCAGAAGTTCGATATAGAGAAGGATAAAGAAAAGAAGGAGGGAGGGAAACGTAGAAATGAAGAAGAGAGAAAGTAAACAAACTAAGAGATACTAAAACGGAGAAAAGAAGATCGTAAGCTAAACGAAAGAAAATGCAAGAAAGGAAATAGAGAAAAGAGTTACAATAAAATGGAGGCAGGAAGGATAAGGGGCAATTTTTGCTTATCCTAAGGTGGGGAATTGACCCTCTTGTCCCTCCCTGCGGATTCCCATGTGTCCTTTTCGTTGTAAATTCACAACAAAAAAATACATTTATTTTGCACTGTACTCGCATACAAACAAAAGTGAAGCTTCTCCATTGGAATAGTTGCCTTGTAAACATTTCTACAGTTCTATATGGCAAAGAACGTACATTTATAAGGCAGTTTTTAGTTGTTCCACTGCCGAAACAAGTTCTTCTGATGAATTCTCGGATTACTGGAATCAAGGCCATCATTCCCGAATCCAAAAGTTCTGTCGGGGGATAGCGCAGGCCAGTTCATATATCTTTTAATTTGCTCTCAACACAACACAATACGACTTTACAGTTGTGCAACTATGAATAATTTCTGCGGAATTTTTAAAGTGCAGACTATGTTGAAATTTGCAAATAACAACACAAAATCTGTCAAATTCGTGTTATTTCACGATTTCATAGATATGAAAAATGTGATTAGGACGTATCGTTGTAGCCTCCCCGATGGCGCAGTGGTAACGACGTCGCCTTGTAATCAAGGGGTCCCGGGTTCTTTGCCCGGCGGATGGACATTGTACAGTGGTTCGGATCCTACCTTAAACTTTAGGTCCAGTCCCGATTAGTTTATCTGTGCCGTGTGCCTAAAGTGAACTTAAAACGTATGTCACAACCAACGTTAATGTCCTGCAAGAAATTGACTTTGAGTCTCTCATTCATCAGCTTGCTGCCATGAAAGCCAGAAGGAAACAGTTTTAGGCAAGTGTTCCCTTGTTAACTCAAAGTGTATTATTTTATCGAAATACGTATAATGATTTTTTTTTTAATTAGACTGTTCTATATGTTATAGTTTACAAATGTTATGAATACAGAACATGCAATTTATGGAAGTGAAGTACCATAATAACAAAATTGTTAATAATAATAATCATGTCGACACGGTCCAAAACAAATGACAGTCTAGGTGCCAACATTTTTCAAATCTCCGCTGCCTGTAATAGAGTATTGGATTTTCTCCATCAGATGGAGAGCTTTCAGCTTGGAAAGCCACGCCGCAAAACGATCGTCTTACCTGTGGTCTTACCCTGTGCAATCTGAAGTCATCTTTGTGCTCTGCAAGCTGATACGACCTGGTAATTATAACATTTTCCACTTAAGATGCTCTACCGGGGATTATACTACACGGACGTGAGGTTGACATTTGGGCGGCTTTCCTGAAGGTAACCTCTTACGACCCGTACATTTTTCATGAGTGTCGGACATAGCTCACCGGCAAAAAGCTCACTGCCAGTCTTATATTACAAGCGCGGACAAAAGCTCACCGATAGCGGACATAAGCTCACTTACGTTACGTATAAAATATATACGTAATTTTATGGAGCGATTTTACAATACCGGACACTTCCCCAATTTCGTTCATATTTCGCATACTCAATAATTTAGGGCTCCTAATCACGAATGTGCAGTTAAAGTTTGGCGCTCACGTGTCCAATTTGAAAAAAAAAAGGGGATCGCAACCGACAATGCACGATTGCTCATTATTTACCGCAAGATTTTGCGTTTCCAATACTTAAAAAAACGAAATATATATTCCTGATATTACTATGACCCCCAATTTTAACTATGTTTGCCTAATCTTACCGTGAATGGTTTGTGGGGCTAGTTAAATAGTCTAAATATACGAGTAAGGCGTGAGTTTCAAGTATGATAACACTGTATTAGGTATTGGTCGTAGCCTATGACAAAGGTCTACGATATTAATGTCAGACTCGTTGGTACTGAAATTATCTACAGTGATGTGTATATGAAATATTTCTTCGCACTTCTTAAGTTACTTTTTCTTTAATGTTCTGGTAGCACAGCTGATGACGAAATTGACGTCACGACTCGAAAGCAGAAAGCTGTTGAAGAAAAGCGTGCGCATCTTCGGAACGATAAACGTACTGGGAAAAGTTCACCGTTCTTGGTTATTCAATCTCGCCATTGCACGTGCCTTTTGGATGCCTGTGAATATTGTGAAAAGCACCGAGACAATTTACCGGCATTAAAATGGCCCTGGAGACAGAAGATGGTCCCAAAAGCAGCGAAGCAAAAGGTAATATTTTTTCCGGTGTTCACCCAAGATAACTGCTTCCCCCACGAAGATTACATAACAGTGTCTGATCTATCATTTACGTTAGATTAAACTGCATGTAACGCCGGCAAAAACACGTGGATTGTAATTAGTTTAATCTCCTCGGAACGTTAGATTGCAAGTTGCCTTATGTGCCCTAGCCAGTATTTTATTCGTCCTGTTAAATATAGATTTTTTCGAGAAAACTAAAAAAAGCGAACTTCCAATGCGCAATTTTTTAAAGTGAAATAAATTATACCTTGTAGGTTGAAACAACTTATCCGTATTTTGTACTTCTTGAGAGTAAAATTGTAACCGGTTCATCTAGCATGTTTTAAGATTTTTGTGCTCGCTTTATTTTATGTAGCGATACTTGTAGAGTAATTGATGAAGACTTCCTGAAAGTGGACTAAATTATTGCGGCAAATGTTCGTGACTAATCACAAAATCGGATGAAAAACGTTTGAAAGTATATTTTGTGGCTGTAACCTAAACTACGTAGACAGGTGTAAGAGATTGTCATGTATCACCAGACACGCAGTGGCGGCGATTGGGTCCCATAACTGGGGTGGGGGCCGGTGCCAAAACTAGGGGGGGCAAAGACAGGGTAACAGTTTCATGCATCGGAGACACATTTAAATCTGATATTTTGTCTTTCTCGTGGTTTGTACTTACCAATTATGTATTGCGGAACATAGTGGAAGGTGTCAATATGCTTTTTGCACGAAAACAAACACTTTTTCTGCTAAAATAAACCATTTTCCTTAATGCTACGGAAAGCACGTCACGGTGCGATATCGCTTGCTTTGCGAATTGTAACGCTTCTTTTGTTTTCGAATATCAATGTTTCCAACTCTATTGTGCATGAAAGTTGTAAAAAACCGGGGATCAAAAACCATGCACGGGTAGCCCCACAAACCATTGACGTTAGCCCCAAAAACCATCCACGGATAGCCCCACAAACCATTCACGTTAGCCCCAAAAACCATTGACGTTAGCCCCAAAAACCATCCACGGATAGCCCCACAAACCATTCACGTTAGCCCCAAAAACCATCCACGGGTAGCCCCACGAACCATTCACACGAGGTTAGGTTAGGCCTGTTAGGTTAGGTTCCATTAGCACCCATTTCACCTCTAAATTCATCGAAAAACCATTTTCCTTTCTCGACAAAAACCGCGCGTTTCTCGAAGAAAAAAAAATCGCGTTTCTCGAAAAAAATCACGCGTTTGGAAACCCTGATTCCACTAGCGAGATCGCGTGACTTCCGACGCTAGAGCCATCTGCAGGTACATCTTGGAAACAACGGCATGATGTTGTCGATTTTCACAAAATGCGCAATATTATTACATGAAAAGTGATTATTTATTGTTCTGCTGCATTGTAGGATGAAGTTTTAGGAAGAATATATATCGACGGAGGTTGTAAACCTTGGAGAAACTCATTTCCGTAAGTAGTTTCTTGTGTAAAATTGAAGAAATGTGTCTCCGATGCATGAAACTGTTACCCAAAGACAGTATATTTCCCTTTGTGGATAAGATTTAGCATAGTAGTGCGGGGGCAAAAGTGGCGAAAATTCGGGGGGCAACTGCACCCCTAATCGCCGCCACAGACACACACTTAATATTTAGAGAAAAAAATTGAAGGTGGACACTAGCGTTATTTAATTTGGTATGACTGAAGATGACCAGACCCCTCTCCGATTTTCTTCATATTTGGCATACTTACTAATTGACGCCTGCTAATGACGAATGTGAATTAAAATTTGTCGGAAACGTCTGGAAATTGCAAAATAATTGCGAACCATTGACGCAAGCCCCACGAACCATTGACGTGTGGTTAGGTTAGGCAAACCCTAGTTAAAATTTGGTGTCGAAGTAGTATCAGGAATATATATATTTGCTTGTGAAACAAAAAAATTCGCGAAAATAGACTGTTTCCATTCTGAAAACTAACGCTTTATTTTTGCTTATTTTGCAATTTCTATTCGTTTCCGACAACTTTTAACTTCAGATTCATGATTAGGATGCCTCAATTAGTGAGTATGCCAAATATAAAGAAAATCTGAGAGGGGTCCGGTCATCTTCAGTCGTTCCTTTAATTTATTACCTATATCCTATCTGCCGAACACGCCTCACTAGTTTATTTCGTCACTTTTTACATTCGTACTTACCTATTGTGCGTTACGAAACATTCTTTTAGGTGTAATTTTGCTTCTTTCACGAAAATAACTTCAATTTATGACATTAACAGTTATTTTTGTTCTTCCTTTTTCCACTTCAGTAATACACAATATATCCACGCAGCTTAACTTGCGTAGTGGATATGCAGTGTTTCCAACATTTCTAACCGAAAAATGCCCCACACACCATTCCCGCATAGCCCCCAAAACCATTCACGGTAAGGTTAGGTTAGGCAAACATAGTTAAAATTTGGGGTTAGAACTGGAAAATACCCCAGACACCATTCACGAATAGCCTCAAACATCTCATTCCCGCATAGCCCCCAGACCTTTCATGGTAAGGTTTCGATTGGTTCAGTTAGGCATATATAGTTATAAAAAAGAGACGTTATTTTCTTGTAAAACAACGGCGTGGTTGGAAACAATGACAGGAGATTGTCATGAAACGTGTGCAACATCCGGTTCATTTAGAGAAAGCAAATGTAAGCAATGGCAATTGGGCGTCGGAGAGATATTTCTCTTCAAAAATACATGAATTCCCGGTCAAAGAGATTCAACGATGAAAGAAAACACCTCCACGAACCTTCAAAATGCTACAGAAACTCATTTCGGTAAGTAGTTTCTTCTGTAAAAATGAAGAAATCTGTTTGGCTGATAGGATATTGTTACCTTTAATTTCATTCGGGTGAATCCAAAAATGCATTTATGTGTGTGTGAGTGGGAAGGGTATCACTCACTGCTCCTATATTTTTACTAATTAATCCTTTTAGTAGCATTGAAGAGTAATACGGTAGCATTTGAAATTATGTTGAAACATACCCTATGTTCACTTTATTTTACACCAAAGTAATATCTAAAACCCTTATTCATGAATCTAATTTTTAAATTTTATTTTACATTCTAGAATCAAATGAAGACAACGGGTCACAAAGGGATTCTGGAATAGAGGTGGAGACTGTCCTAGTGAATGGAGTGAATGGTGATGCATGTAACTGTGAACATAAAGATGATGATGAAGTTGAAAAGGGAGAAGTGGAATCAACGAAGGAGTGTGAAAAAAGTGATAAAAAAGACAGCCAAGAAGTTGTGTTCATTCAGGACATGGGGTTTACAGTGAAAATAATGGCTCCAGGAGCAGAAAAATTCGATATTCAGGTATGTGTTGCTTAATAAATCCTCTTGTTTGTGTAGCTGCTTTTATTTATTTATTTTTGTTTTTTTACGAAGCAAACAAATGAATGAGTGTACTGCTTGCTCCACTCAGCTGAACTGATCTCATATACTGTGGTACCTTTACCAGTGATTGTTTCCTGTATAATTAAGTGGCGGCCGGCGGCTACTATAATGGATAGTGCCAACGTGAACAAGAAAAAGCAAACTCCACAATGCCCCCCTGCCCCCTCATTGTGGTAATTTATCCTCCTTTGGTAACGTGGAAAAAAGTGTAATAAGTAATATTGCACTAATCCTATTCATCTTCACTCACCAACCTATCTTTTAAAACACTATTGGACACTTCCCTAAAAACATACAATTACAAAAGGAAGGGGAAAACAAATTATCTCACCTTCTCCTCCCCGATGCACACATATTCCAACTGGACGTCGAAAATATCATAGACATTTCTTGTAAAGGAAATTGACGAAATGTCAAGGAAATTCACATCACCATAGGTGTTTTTTACTTTTTTAAAAAATGAAGTCTGGATCGCCCTTTACATGCATCTACTATCTAAATGTTAATTTAACTTTGGATAAATACTACGTTCCTTTTTCCAGAAGTAGGCAGAAAAGTAGATAGTACCTTTCTCACGAATTACTTCTCAACGGATCTTACAAATCAGTCGTATTTAGCAACTTATCTCTAAAGGTGGCAACTGGCAACTATGTCCCTCGTCGTGCCAAGTGAAGATGGGCTCGGTTGGTGTCTTATGACTAGACCTCTGTCTTTAGGTTCTAAAAAATGTCCTTGTAGGTTCTAAAAATCCTAAAATAGGTTCTAGAAACCATAAATTAGGTTCTAAAGACCTTAAATTAGGCTCGAAAAATCCTGAAATAGGTTGCAAAAAGATTTAATTTGGTACAAAATTCCTGAAAAATACTGATTAGATACAATCGTTAAAAACAAAATTTCACAAGAACCGTAATAACCAAATATTAATTTTCTAAACAAATTTTAATTTCTTTATATCATTTTCAAAATTATCTACAAATTATTATAATACTGCACTAGTGCTGTTAGAAAAAGTTACTTGTTGATATGAGAAATGAATTACGTATGTATAATTTGCTGCACAATATCAGGGTAGCTACTCACTCGTAATTCCTTGAATTCCGGGAATTACACGTGAATTATTGGCACCGGAAATTATGCTGTGAATTATTGGCTCTCGAAATTATTCATGAATTTTGGCAAGACATGAAATAAGGTACAAGCGGATGTTTTCTCTATTCCATTTTTTTCTCCATAGACGTGAAAAATTGCAACTTTTTTATTCCATATCCCAATAAATTTATACATGTTTATAAATTTCCTGAGGCAAATTTCTCTCAGTTTAGCTTTTATTTCATTCATTCTTTTGAAGATTAAAAAGAAAGCTACACAGAAAATAAAACACAGTTTTCTCAATCAGTTTACTTTGTTAGTGTATTTTACAGAACAATCTATCTGACAAACGGATGATTATTACAAAATAATATATCTTGAAGGTGATTAGGTAATTTTTTTTGATACATTGGAATCATACAAACCCTTTATATTGTCAATATTTATGTGTATGGAAGGGAGGGTGAGAGTTGTAATACGTAAGGTTGGAATAGAGAAAACATCTGCTTGTAACCTTGAATTTTTGGAAAGTTTGCCTTGAAACTATGAATTATACTTGAATTTTATCATGGTCCTAGTGACCACTTTGCGTTATCCACACTCAAACTCCACCTTTTGTCTGTGAGGATCATTTCATGTGCTGAAAATTATCTTTCAACAGAAACATAGGCAATAGTGCTAATTTGAGTGCTGAAATATTACTTCCTAAGTAATTTTCGCTAGCTTAGTAGCATCATCAGTGTGAGACGAAAGAGACTGAATCGGTACAAAAATGGCGGGTGGTCAGAGTGGTGCAACAGAATCGCTCCGTAAAAAAGTTAAATTTGTAAATGATTTCAAATGTTATAAATGTCTGAAAGTGGTTAAGAATGGCATATTATGTGATGTTTGTGATTCATGGTATCACTTTGACAAGTGTTGTGATATTAAGGAAGACAACGTTCCAATGAATGATTGGATTTGTGAAAAATGTACCGCCATCTTAGTGACTGAATCAGACCCATATATTTCGGATCCAACAGGAGGCCTTAATGTAAATCAAATTCCTCCAGGTAAGATTAGAGATGAAATTGTTAATCTCAAGAAAATAGTGGAACTTTTAACAGAAGACTTGGAAAATATGAAGGCTGAAAATAGTGAACTGAAAATCAAGCTATTAAACCATGAGGACACTGGACACGCAAACGAAAGTAATAACGCAAATGAGTTTACTTGGAGCAAAGTTGTTCAAGGGAGGGCAAATAGACTCAAAAACCTAGACACAAAAAAGGACTTTACTTCAAATAACCTCTTTGATTTCTTGGAAGTTGAAGAAAATAAATTAGATATTTCAAAAACTGATCATGTGCCTTTGATAAATAGGATATCTAAAAATCCTTCATCACGGTCTAGATGTGCAGTGAATCGCAAAAAATCTAGTGGTAAAGTGAACCTAATTAGTGATAGTCATGGAAAAAACTTAGCAGGTATAATGAAGGAAAATCTAAAGGACATGCATGTGACTGGAATGGTAAAATCAGGGGCAAAACTAAATCAGGTTATGGAAAGCATTGACCAATCAAGTAGAGGAATGAACCTAAATGACTTTACAGTGATAATAGGGGGGAGCAATGATGTCGCAAAGAATTTAGGAGATGATGCTACAAAAACTCTCCAAAAAAATCTGGCAAAGCTAACCCACACAAATGTAGTAGTGGTCAACTTACCATACAGATTAGATTTACCTGAATGGTCTGTAGTTAACTATGAAATAAGTCGAGTAAATGAGAAATACAAGACCATCTGTAAGCATTTCAAAAATGTATCAGTTGTAGATGTAAGTAAATTTAATAGGCCAGAGCATACAAGACATGGTCAACATTTAAATTGGGCTGGAAAAAATAGGTTAAGTAAAGAAATTAGTGAGGTAATACTGAGTATAATGAATAGAAATATGTATAATAGGAAGGAAAGCATAGCATTACCTGATATTTTATCACAACAGGGAAACGACTAGATTTAGCCAGGTCATGTAATAAAACCTGGCCTAGCTTGATGAAACAATCGTATAAATCTAATGCTAACAATATCACGTCCTTAGATATTAATGGACAATACGCAGTTGATGATGGAAATAGTGAAATGAATATCAATAAGCAATTCAAACAAGCAAGCAATGAAATAAATTCCAAAAATAATGTCCTAAGCTTGCTACACCAAAATATTACTAGTGAAACTTGGCCTATAACTATATCTACAAACCAATCTAACTTAAGTGTGACTAACAATATGATTAGTAAACCTGAATGTGCTACTTCTTTATACTCTGAACGATCAGGTGTTAATTTTAGATTTGAGAATTCTCATGGGGAAGTTAGAGCATGTTGTTCTAACTCCCACACTCCATTGGATTTAAAGATAGGTTATCTCAATATACAGGGATTCGGCAAAAAACATGAAATTATTAATGATTTTGCTAATGAAAATAGTTTTGATGCGGTTTGTTTAAGTGAACATTGGTGCCATAAAAGTGAAATTTCCTTCAAAATACTAGATGACTTCTATCTGGTTAACAGTTATAGTAGGGAACAAATTCAACATGGTGGAGTGTCTATATATGTAAAAAATGCATTTGTACATGCTAGTCATAAGTTAGATCTTGAATTCCTCTGTAGTGAATTAAACTTTGAAGCCACAGGTTTACTTATTAGAGACCTCAAAATTGTAATAGTTGTGCTTTATAGATCACCAAATGGGGATCCTACTGTTTTTCTTGAAAAACTTGAGGAAATGTTAGATTTTTTCAGTAAGTCTCAATGGAAACACTTTAGTATCGTAATTGGTGGTGATCTAAACTCTCATTTTGATGTTACAGAAGATAAACAAAGTGTAACTGGATTTAAAAATCTGCTTAGGCAGTTTGACTTTAACTATATGAATAATAAACCCACTAGGGGTTCGGCATGCCTGGACAATGTATTCACAAACATAAAAACATCTCGTATAACATGTGATGTAAGTGTATTTGCATACTCAGATCATGATTCTCCTTGGCTAAAAATACATAACTTAAAACCCTGTGATTGTAACTGTAAGGAATCTAAAATAGTGATCTCAAGACCAATAACGGATGATAAAATATTAAACTTCAGGAATTTGCTCTGTAATATAAACTGGCTAGATCTGTTAAGTAAACCTCAGTCCTTGGATACAGAACACACATTGGCTGATGTAACATTTGAAAAGTTTCTAACGGTATTTTTAGATATTTATGATAGGAGTATTCCCCAGAAAAGGTGTAAAGTTAGTCTCAAAGTTAATAAGAAGAAAATACAAAAAAAGAATGCTGATTGGTACACTCCTAAGTTAGCCGGTATGAAATGTAGGGTTTTACTATACTTAGATTTATTTAAGAGGGATAAGACAGATCAGGCTAAATCAATCTACCTGAGGGCAAGAAAGGAATACAAATTGGCTATAAATGAATCAAAGAAATTGTATAATCTAACTAATATTGAGGCATCCAGGAATAAATGCAAGACTGCCTGGAAATTAATTAATTCGATTGCCAAATACAGCAAAAGAGATGTTATAGAAATCTCCCCTAATGACTTTAATAAGTTTTGTATTAATTCTGTTGAGGAAATTCGTAACAACATTGTACGACCCTCTGAAACAGTTTCTGACTTACTTGAACAGTATAGCGTAAGACATTCTGAAATAAAATTTGTTTTTTCTGAAATAACTCCAGAGATAATTATAGATGTTGTGAAAAAGCTGAAACCATCAGATAGTGTAGATATCTATGATTTATCCAGTAATCTTGTGAAAAAAATCATAGATTCTATAATTCTTCCACTGACCTTTTGTATAAATATATGTCTTAGGGAAGGAACATTTCCAAATGTATTGAAATTATCAAGGGTTGTACCAATTTATAAAAAAGGTGAGAAAAATTGTTTAGCTAGCTACCGTCCCATCTCACTGACTCCAGTGTTTTCAAAAGTTTTAGAATCAATTATGCATTCTCAATTATGCAATTACTTGGACCATAATAACTTAATTTGCAAATCACAGTTTGGTTTCAGGAAGGGTAAGTCAACAATTGATGCCATGGACTCACTAGTCAAAAATGTACTTAAGGCTTTTGAAACTAAGGACTTTGCTCAGGCCTCTTTCTGTGACCTGAGCAGGGCTTTTGATTGTGTAGAACACACTTCACTTTTAAAAAAGATTAAATACTATGGCATTGGTGGTACAGATCTTAAACTATTTCATTCATACCTTCAGAACCGTAAACAAATTGTCTGCATAGGAATGGAGAGGTCAAATGTAGCCGAGGTCAAATGCGGTGTACCTCAAGGTTCGGTTCTTGGGCCTTTATTGTTTGCTCTCATGATGAATGATTTACCATTTTGCGTCACTGCTCACACAATACTATATGCAGATGATACTACCTTCTTTAATGCCAGCTCTGACCTTAACACTCTTAAAGGCATAACTGATAATACCCTGTATCAATCTTCTTTATGGTTCAGAGCTAATGGTTTCTTGCTGAATGAAAGTAAAACTCAGCATATGTTTTTCAGTCTTAGAGGCATCCCGATCGACAATAGCTCAGACAATGTGAAATTTCTAGGTATTGTCATTGATAATAAATTATCATGGGAACCACATATTAAATACATAACTGCCAAGCTATCCAGGGTTATATATTTGTTAAGGAATCTAAACAGTCATGTACCTGAAGATTACGTAAGATCAGCTTACTTCGCTTTCTTTCAAAGCATTATTTCATATGGAATTTTACTTTGGGGGAACTGCAGTTATGTACAAGAAATTTTAATACTGCAGAAAAAAGCCGTGAGAATAATTACCAACTCACACAAATTAGTTCATTGTAAGCCACTGTTCATTAAGTTAAAATTTATGACTGTGATAAATCTATATATTTACACTGTGCTGTTGTATGTAAAGAAAAATTTGCCACAGCTACAAAGTAGACAAGATGTACATTCCTATACTACAAGAAACAGCAGGCGTATAAATATACCCTATCACAGACTCTCAAAATCCCTGAATAGTTATGAAGCTCTAGGATTAAGACTATTTAATAAGCTACCTCTTGATGTGACAAATATGCCTATGAATGTATTTAAACGTAAACTGTATGCCTGGTTAGTTGCTACACCATTGTACTCAACTCAAGAATTTCTTGAAATTAAAAATATTGTATTTTAGTGCACCTTAACATAAAATGGGTTATAATTTTATATTATTTTATAATATATTTCACATGTATTATGTTCTTGACGTTGTCTATTGCTGTACAAGCTTAATGACAATAAAATATTATTATTATTATTATTATTATTATTATTATTATTTCATCTCACACCGATGATGCTATTAAGGTAGCAAAAATTTTGAATTTTTCCACTGTCCGGCGAGTGTTTCCTTTCTCCTTCTTTGATTTTTATTTAGACCTTTTGGCCCTCCTTGCTTTTGTCCATATATATACAGGGTGACTTGTAATTAGATGTATTCCCTGAAAGGGGTTAAAGTAGAGACAATTTGCAACAAATTTGACCATATGATACCCTGTCCAAAAATGAGTAGTTTTCGAGCTAATCGAATTTCTATTTTTTTAAAAAAAAAATTACAATTTTCCACATAAAGAGATGAATTGAGAAGAAACTGCTCACTGTATGGAACTTATTTCAGCATTTTCTGATAGCTAACAAATAAGTGGTTCGTTGAAGAAAAAATGTTCCCCAAATAACAATCACATGTAAGTAACGGGTGGGTCTAAACTTCCAAGTGATGATACAAAAATGCACTCTTAGTTTACTTGGCAACGTATTAATAACAAAAATGATATGACACGAAGCATACAAATTACTTAAATTACTTCCTTGTGTCATCTGCTATCCAACAAGGTACAAATGTTGCTAACATTCACATTTGTGTACAAGAAATAATACTTCATTCACCTTCATGTGAATGGAATCAATGAACAATACAATTAAAGAACATTACATGTCTTGCTTAAAGTGGGCACCTCGGTTACGAATGCAGGCACGCAGGTTTTTACGGACATTTGTTCTCTTAACTTGTGATGTGATGGTGTCCTTGATGTGTTGACCAGCTGTTAAGATCCTCTCCCTGAGCTCTTCTTGCGAGTTTACCGGTGTCTTGTAAACAAATTCTTTCATGTGGCTCCAAATGTAAAAGTCGCTAAGTGTCAAATCGGGGGATCGAGCTGGCCAGGGAATCGGGCCACCTCGGCCAATCCATTTCTTTGGGTAATTTTCATCCAGCCACTGTCGCACGCTCAGGCAGAAGTATGGATGTGCGTCATTAACAATCATTTGATCGAGCCATTTTTCCTGCTCCAAATCTTAAATGGCATCACTTATGAACATTTTTTGATGAACGGGATGGCAATGTTGTTGGAGGCTGTGCCTCTAGCTACAAGACGTGACATGATTTATCAGCATGACGACTGCCCAACTCGATCCCCCGATCGATTTGACGCCTTGCAATCTAATGAAGTATCGAACCAACTATACATCAGTACACTGCTTTATATAATAAATATGTATGTATGCATATAATACATGTGTATAATAATAAAACTATTACATTGTAATATAATAATTTGTCTTGTTAGGAGGAACATGCAAAATAAAGAAAAATAATATAGTGGAAATATCGCACACTGTGCGAAAATAAAAATTATCTGTCAATAAGACATGATGCATTTGCACGTCATGCAACAGAGAATAACAAAAATTGATACTATATGCCGGTGACACTCATGTGCATCATTTTAAAATTTACATGAAAATTGCAAATTTACAATGTATTTTATATAAATTAATTTTATGCTACAAATAAGCTAAATTACATAAGAAACTTAATCTGCCCCAGACAAAAGTATGCCATTTTTTTAGAAAGCAGCGAACATGTAAATGTACTTTTACCAAAGTGATTGATATCTACAAATTCCTTATGTACATTATTCTATAAATTATTTCAGTGATTTTTTTTTTAAAAAAAAATCTCGATTTAAATCAAACCACCTTGATATAAACTCTTCTTTTTTAAGTTGGACACCCCCTAGTATATGTTCTTCAGAAGCTCGTGGCTAAAAAGCTTCATTTGCAGGTAAATGTAAAATCTATGGAAAAATTATGCTGACTTTTTATTGGATTGGAAGCAGGAGAGTTGGTGCGGGAAATGCAAAAAACACACACACATGCACGGGGAACATAAAAATCAGGTTTACACTGTATGTAATTATTTAGTGAATGATTAGTGTGTATTTCTGAGTGTTTACACTACAGTGATCATGTGAACAATTTATCTAAGGAAAACTTATATTTTCCAGGTATCGAGCATGGAGCTGGTTCAGGAAATCCACCAGTTGCTGATGGATCGGGAAGATACCTGCCACCGCACATGCTTCTCCCTCCAACTTGACAATAATACGCTTGACAACTTTGCTGAACTCAAGAACATCGAGGGACTGAAGGAAGGATCAGTCATAAAAGTAAGGAAGCAGTACTTTTGTATGTACAGGGTGATTCATAATGCCATCCAGCATTTTGAATGTTTATAACACAAGAACCATAACACTTACAGCAAAAAATGGTGCATATCGGTACATAAAGAATGTCTAAAGATTATGAATCACTCTCTATATACCGTGCGTCCATTTCGATCTTCAGCCGAGAGATCGGGAGAAGCGTGGCGGGTGGCGCTGACGGAGATGCCGACATTTGCGGCCTGTAATGCCCGCTTATTTTTATGGACATATGCAGACATTTATATAAATATTGCAAAACGAGCACTAACCTGTGTTATAAGAGTACAGTTTTAATTTTAGTAGCTTAGTGGCTGTATGTGCCGATGATTTTGACATGCCCACCTTTTGTGAAACACGGCGTAGAGGTTTTTTTTGTAGAACGTTCTAACGCTGCACCAATATCATCGAGTTTTGCTTCGGTTAGAATCCGTCGTTTTTGATTAGGTGTTTTAAAATTTAACGATCCAGTTTCTCGTAATTTAAGGACAAGATGTCTAGACGTATCTCTGTGTGGAGTTGAAACGCCTGGAAATTTCTGTACAAATTTCCTACACATGTCTCGACACAAGTCTGTTTTCACGTACGTGTCATACATAAAAAATCTTTGTTCTAACGTGAACCTTGCGGCTGGCATTCCAATCGTCTCACTGACACAACACACATACACACTGCAATAACACAAACAAGTAACTGCAAGTAACCAAGAATAACACTCTTGCGCACAGTACGAAATTAACACGCTCTTGGTTTACATTGCTTGCCACTATATTCACAACTTTGTCTTCATCTAGTCGCGAAGGAACAAAAAAACTCTAGCTCGGATATTTCGGATTGCAAGGAAGCTCACGAAAACCATTCACTTTTAACGGTTTCGTCTGCAGCGTAATCTTGATACAGTGTTGCACATTCGAAACCTCCAAACGATTACCATGGCCACAGAACTCTTTCAAGGATATAAACTTAAGCAGGACATTACTGGTCAAAACTATGATTAAAATGCTTTATTATCTGTGGCTCTTAAAATCGTTTCTATAGCGTATTTATTTGTGTGTATAAGAGCAGAACTTGGATGAATTACAGAAGAACTTTTGCGTGTTATAACACAGGTTAGTGCTCGTTTTGCAATATTTATATAAATGTCTGCATATGTCTATAAAAATAAGCGGGCATTACAGGCCGCAAATGTTGGCATCTCCGTCAGCGCCGCCCGCCACGATTCTCTCGATCTCTCGGCTGAAGATCGAAATGGACGCACGGTATTTGTATAATACAGTATAATACATCTGCATCAGAATAGCAGGTTCCAGCTTTGATTCCTGATTGGTTTAGAACTTTTTACTGTGATAAAGACCCCACTTCACCTGTTTGTTCATAAAGTTGATCTGAAACAACTGTGGCAAAGTTTTGATATTCGTGATATATTACAGTATAATACATCTGCATCAGAATAGCAGGTTCCAGCTTTGATTCCTGATTGGTTTAGAACTTTTAACTGTGATAAAGACCCCACTTCACCTGTTTGTTCATAAAGTTGATCTGAAACAACTGTGGCAAAGTTTTGATATTCGTGATATATTTGAAATGTTGTAATGTAACTGTACATTTTACAGCAGATTGCATCTTTCCAACCTTATCAGATCATTTAATGAGATGTCATTTTCAGTTGTTTTTAATTGTGGATTTTTATATCTAAATAGAGTTATATACTGGAATAAAGTACTTATCCAAAAAACTAATTTATCCTTCTATTAATTGTCTGTACCTGAAACTTAAATAGTTAGATTACTCTTGCGAATTGTGTATGCATAGAAGTTTTTTATATGATTACATTTTGAGTATTCTGGTAAAATTATTCTTTAAACATATGTCTCAAATGAATATTTTTATGTAGTTGCATATGTGATTATAAAATTGATTGAAAAGCAGATGGTTCTGTGAGGTTGCATCCTTCGATCCTTGCAATATTAGTCAGTGCTATATGCAATGAAGCTAGTCTTGTTACATTAAGAGTTCTTACATTTTAGTTCTCTATGCATGTATGATAGGCTTAAACCTTTTTTTTTAGTACATGCCAGAGTTTACAATCCACACATACTTGCCCACCACCCTCTTTTTTTATGGGATTTAAACCACAAAATAATTGAGAGAGGGGGGGTTACACTTCCCACTAACCACCCCTGGAGATGCCACTATTTGTTTACCAATGCAATACCAAAACTTTTGTTGCCATTATCACCTTTCAAATAAGACAGTGGTTATTGCTATCACCGTAATAGATGAATAATAGTTTTTCTTGTATGTATGCATTATAGAATTATTTTCCTGTGGTTTACGGTTATTACAAGCATAAGAAAACAGATTTTCGTGGTGACGTTTCAGGAGAACACACGTCACAATGAAAAACTGTTTTCTTATGCTTGTTATAACCGTAAACTACAGGAAAATTATTGCTATCACCTTGTAGTCAAATGGTCTCAAGTTTATTTCTAGGTGGGGCACATTTCACTGGTTTAAATCAACTTTAATTGAAGGTTATGTGCCTTTCTGCACATATAAAAAAGTGCCCAACTTTATCTGTTCTTATTGATAACCTGATTCAACCATAAATTTTCACCAAATTGTTGATTCTTTGACTTGAAATCCTCCACGTGCCAGATGTTATTTCTAATGAAATATATTGTGGCTTAAAGGTAGTTGAAGAGCCTTACACCATGCGTGAGGCACGGATTCATGTGAGACACGTGAGAGATCTTCTGAAGTCTTTAGATCCAGCTGATGCATACAACGGGGTTGACTGCAGCTCTCTCTCCTTCCTAAATGTTGTAACTCAGGGGGATATTATGGGTAAGTGCAAAGTTTTTTTAATATTTTGGAACCGATATGCTTCAATGCTGTTACTGTTTACATCAAAGCAAGGTGATTGCATGCTCATTTTTAACAAATTGTTAATCAGGAATTGTATGTGTTGGTGTTAGTGGGAATTAGAACTTAATTAGAATTTTCTGAAGTGTATGGTATAGAAAGGAAATGAGGTGAGTACAGTGGAACCTTGATTTTAAGTTTTTCAGGGACCAAGCTGAAAAAACTTAAAATGCAGGAGAATATAAAATTAAGAAAATGTCATAGCATTATGTTCTATTGGAAGTATGAAGATTGAATTTGTATTGCAAGGAAATGTAAAACGTGAGAACATAAAATAAGGTTCCACTGTATTATTTTATTACAGAGAAGGCCTTTACAAGGATAGTAAAACAATCCCAAAAGCTCTCAGGATGAATGATATGTTAATTAAAATGATTGCAAAATACAATGTTTAATTTCTAGGTAAGTTATTAGTTCCCATTAACATATTGGTTTCCATGGACATGCCAGATAACAAACTGGGAGTGGAGGAGCGTGGTATGAAAGGGGTACCGCAATATTCCTTATTATTATTTGGAAATAGACAAGTCATGGTCAGATACAAAAATCTTGGCATATAGGCTTGGAGAGGGGGAATTTTACTAGTTCAGATATTTACTGAGGGTATTGTTACTTCTGCAACTGTTATTTATTTATTAGGGATGGATCAGTATGATATTTTGTCTGATACCAATAAAGTACCGATATAAAGTTTACCTATAACCGATATTCTACCGATCAAATTCAAAATAGGCCTTGAAGAACCTGAATGGGTCCTTGACCTCCTTAATAAATGTGTGTTTCAAGGTGACTGCAGTGCAAAAGAAGTTGCATATTTAGACATTTACTTTTTTAAGAAGTAGGACATGGAGATTATCCATAAAAATTATAATAAAATGTGAGAATTTGGCACTAAATTATGAGATATTTATGGATATATTGGATCAGTAAAATAATCGGTTAATTTACCAATTAATCTGTTCCATCTCTATTATTTATTATCGTTGCATATTTAATTGCAGTGTGTTACATCCTAAAGCTTTCGTATCTAGGATGCCTAGTGATGTACTGAGTAAATGTCTTTGGATATTCTACAGTAATTTAGAATATTTTTATGAACAGTGAAATGAAGATGGTATGTCACAGAAAGAGAGGAACTTAATCTAATCTTTATATTTCATTGTTCGTAATATGACTACTAGGTCTAAACAAACCATGTTTATATGGTTTGTTTGCAGAAAAGAAGAAATCGAGACCAGAGAGCGTCGACTGCACTCCTCCTGATTACATAATGCCTTCAAGCAAAGAGAGACCGCTTCTTCCTCTTCAACCACAGGCCAAGGAACTGAAGGGCCCACAGTGCATAAAGGTAGAGTAATCAGTTATAAGACAGGTGCCATAGAACCTTTTTAATTGCATAACGTAGCTCTTTGCACAATCTTGTTATTCACTCCTTACATGCAACATGTTGCCTGTATTAGTTTTGTTATTGATGAAGAAAAATCAACATTTCAGAATGCTAAACTGCATAGAAGTTTAAATGAAACTAAAAATAAATGTCTGATGAAGGGAGCGTGTGTTCTCCAGAAACACCACAACGAAAACTGTTTTTATGCTTGTAATAACCATAGACTACAAGAGAAATAATACATAAAAGTTCAACTACTTGATGTTTACATTTATTTTGGAGAATGCTTCATGGATTTGACATATCTTCTTCCATACCAAGTTGTTCAAGAACAGCGATTCCTGCTAATGCACTTCGTATCGAAAAAACAAACTGGTCACTGGTCATAATCTCTCAGGTGTCATTATGGCAAGTGCAGCATTTACCCTATCAAATTTGAAATAATTTTGAATTGCCTTGTATATTTAAGTGCAGTAACTGTGGTTAAGTAGTGGTTCATAGTTTGTGTCTATCTGTACCTTGTCACTACAGCCAATCTGTGGTTTTGAGAACCACAGGTTTGTGGTTTGCAATCCATTGGAGTCATGTGCTGCACCCAATAGATTTAGAAAAAGTTATTTTGTAGAAGTAGAAAGCATCTTTCTAGTGCCATACAATTTTGGTTAGCAACACTGTCTGTCAGGCCAGAATGTATGGCAGCAGATTCAGACAACATGTACTGACTGTCTATCCAATCAGAAATTGTAATTTTACTCGGGAGTGAGCTTCTAAAAAGATTATTAGGTGCATTTACTTTTCCTTCACTATATTTTATTCCAACTGTTCTGGTATTCCATGAGAAATCTTACTACGCTGCATGATTTCAGTAGTGTTGCCAGGTGCAATGCAATTTACTGTCGAAAAAAAATAACTTCAGGGCAAGATTGTGATTTATGATTTTTTTATTGCCTGTGGCTGTGGTGGCTCAGTCGGTAATGCGTTTGACTACCATGCTAAAGGTCCCGGGTTTGATCCCAGCAGGTTCAAATCCAGGAACTTTTCTAACGTTGGAAGCGGCCCCGGCACCCACCCAGCATCGAATGACATGAGTACCTGGGGGTCAGGGGCATGATGCCGATCACATCACCCCCACTCATGACCGGATCAAGAAAGTGTATGGCGTTACTCCCACACCCCTATACGCCTTCATGGCATGGTGCAAAGCACAGGGGATCCCTTTACCTTTTTTTTTATTGCCTGTTATTAAATAAATGGTATAAATCGTATTAAGTGCAAGTTTCAGGGATTTCATTATCATGTTTATATTGTTAATAATAACTTTTAGACAAGGATCCGACCTATCTGGAAACATTGAGGAAAATTATGATTGAAAAAGTCAGTGAAAAATAAAACTTTACAGAAATATTCAAAAGTCTGGAAGAGCACAGGATTATTAAATATGATTGTTTCACTTGAAGTTAATTTTTCACGCGTATTTAAACATGGCATTTCTTGCAACTATTTTTTTTAATGTTGTAAAAGCACTTGAAGTTATAACATCACAGAATGGTCTAGCAATTTATTAGGAAATTATTAGCAAAATCTGTGAATTTGCTCCGACAAAATAAGTGGTAACTTCTCCAGAGAGATGTGGCTTTAAGTATTGGTAACATTATTTTGTTACTCAGTATTGTTAATATTAAAAAGATATAAATATATTTTTAGGTACTAACAACATCAGGATGGAATCCACCTCCTGGTTATCGGAAAATGCATGGTGATCTTATATATCTTTATGTAGTTACGTTGGAAAGCAAGTACTTCCACATCACTGCTTGTTCCCGGGGCTTCTATGTAAACCAGTAAGTTATTGAAAAGATCTGTATATATTATAATTTATTCAACTAAACTAGCATTAGCACCCAGATAATATATTATAACTTAATGAAAAGTTATTTGTGAAAGTTGACAATGCCAATTGCGGGAGCCATGATAGTATCCTTTCTGCTATGTCTGTCTTATTGGTATTATTTATTAATTTGTATTTTCAATAAATTAAAAATACAAAACTTTGTTGCTTACGTGAAGTGAGTATCTATTTTGTGGAAAGACGTTTCGGAAACAACTGTTTCCTTCTTCAGGTTCTTTTCTTGGTTATCCAAAATATACCATATATATACCTTGTCAATATATATATATATATATATATATATATATATATATATATATATATAAAGTGAGTAAGTCGCACATATCCTGAATTATGAATTCAGCTGTCTTATTGGTAAGTTTTTCTATTGATTCCAGAAACCTCAGAGAAGATTATAAATTATAGCTGGTTCATTCCGAATAGATTAATGTATTTAATCCATTGAGTCTTTGCATGCATTACTTAAGTCTTTCCACACTATGGATATACCTGCATATATCTGCATGTTCCAGTGCAGAAAGGTTGGTGGAAATCAACTTCCATGCCACTATATCATGAATTTATTGTAATTTCAAGAGTGATGCTTTCACTAGCTTCTTGATCCTTTGCAAGTATCAACATGTGGAAATACTGAAAGTAAACTACAGCTACATGTTAAATAAATTTCAGTATATTCATGTACTGGTCTAATGGATTGGTTAGCATAATGTGTTACAAAGACAAAGTACTAGGTTTGAATCCCATGTGGCATGGATGTATTATTGTGTTGTTGCCTTTGAAACACTGATTATGTTGTATGTCTAGTTCCTCTCAGCATGGAGCTGTATACAATATTACCTTATGATTTGGCACACACAGAAGATGAACTACATAGAAATTTCAGCAAAAAATGCAGCTCGTCCAGTATTCAAACCCAGTTGTTTGGCGTACGGTGCCATTCCTCTACAAACTGAGCTACCGAGCCAGTTGTAGCTTCGCCTGATATTTCACTGCCGCTATTTCGCAAAGCAGTGTCATTGTATGCCATAGACCCAGGTTCAGGTCCTGGCTGAGTGTATTCACTAAAATTTCTATGTAGCACATCTGTGTGTGCTAAATCATAAGGTAATGTAAAGAAGAGTTTAGTATTTGCAGATAAAAGTAATTCGTGTGGCCGCGGTGGCTCAGTCGGTAACGCGTCTGACTACCATGCTCAAGGTCCCGGGTTCGATCCCCGGCCGGTTCAAATCCGGGAACTTTTCTAACGATGGAAGCGGCCCCGGCGCCCACCCAGCGTCGAATAACATTGGGTACCTGGGGGAAACCCTGGGGGGTAAAGGCGGTCAGGGGCGTGATGCTGATCACATCACCCCCACTCACGACTGGATCAAGAAAGTGTGGGGCGTTACCCCCACACCCCCTATACGCCTTCATGGCGTGGTGCTAAGCACAGGGGAGCACTTTACCTTTTTACCTTTTAGATAAAAGTAATTCAACTTACTCATTTTTCTGAAACTGCCAGGGCACTAATTACTATGTCTCTGTGTAGGTCAACGGAGGAGGAATTTAACCCAAAGCCTGCCGCACCTAGTCATTTGTGCCATTCTCTGATTGAGCTTCTGAACCAAATCAGTCCTGCCTTTAAACGTAGCTTTGCCAACCTTCAGAAGAAACGAACTCAGAGACATCCATTCGAGCGTGTGGCTACTCCATATCAAGTATATGCATGGAGCGCTCCCCAGACTGAGCATACTGTGGATGCTATTAGGGCAGAAGACAGTAAGTATTTATTGTACTTAAGAAATTCTCCTATATAATATAATTTAATTAAGTGTATTTGTTACTTATTTGTGTGAGTTAGGGATGTGCCGAAGCAGATTACCGATGTATGAATATCGGCAGAAAATGACATATCAGCATCGGCAAAAATCTGATATTTAAATCTGTGCCAATAATACTAGAGTTTTACCTTCTAATAAGTTTCATTTTTCATTTTGTAAGATTTATTGAGAATTAGGTTAATGGATCTTCATCACTGTGGAGTTTTTGTGATAAAATTATTGCAAACTCTCATTCAGAGGATCAACCTACATCAAAATCAGAAATTGAACAGTACATTGCTCAACCGACTATTCCACATGACCAGGATCTGCTGTTGTATTGCAAATTGAAAAGTGAGTATCCAAACCTGAAGCAAGTGGTGAGAAAATACCTGCTGCATCAGTATTCATTGAATGAGTGTTCAGTATTGCTGGACAGATTTGCGATAAGAGAAGCAGGTTACTTTCAGAAGTGCTTGAAAAACTCTTGTTTCTAAAGTTGAATCTGCCAGCATTAAATTTGCAATATTAACAACAAGAATTCATTTTGCATTTCAAGGAACTGCTTGTGTACTAATGTTAAATTTCTGAGAAGATATATTTATATACATATATATAATATCCAATAGAAATGTACAGAGGAAATTAATTTTTGTCATGCAGAAAATAACATTACATTACTCTTGAACAATCTTATGTATCGGAATCTGTTAAATATCAACAACATTGGTATCAGTTTTAAAAGTTATCGGTGAGTACATCGGCATCGGCAAATTTTTGGCTTCATTACATCACTAGTGTGACTTATGATGAAACACATCTCCTTCATAACTTTATTTAGAATAATGTGCATTCATTATATATATGTATATTTGCTGCTGTCACTATATATTTGCAATAGTTTAATAGTCTTACATAGACCTCGATTTTACGTTTTCCACAGGATCAAGCTGAAAAAACTTGAAATGCGGGAAAACGTAAAATCAAGGAAGATTTTATAACGTGAAGATTGAATGTTTAATGTGTGAAAATGTAAAATTGTGGTTCCACTGTATCTAGCCAACAGTGAAAGTTATCCACATGAAGATTCACATGAAGGAATTCTACGCAAATGTAATTTTTCAGAATTTAAAATATCATAGCAGTTTTTCAAATGGAGAAGAAATTTTGAAATCAGCTTTGCTGGTGTTGGCCAAAGGTCCAGCCGAGCCTTAAGTGGTATACTTTTGATCTCTCCAAAGTTTCCAGATTGAAGTCCCAATCTAGGCTTGGAGGTTCTTTGTGAGTATCCCTTCGTCAATTTCATATAATTGTGACCGATCTTCATTGTCACGATTAACCAAAAGTGATATGAAAGTGATGCAATTTTTTTCAAAAGTACAAATTCAATAATGTGTATATTGGGGCAGTTTGAAGATTAAGATAAGAGTATTGTAGACCAATAAACAGGTAGCAAAATTTTCAGAAATCATCCCTCGAGCCATCTCATCGTCACCATGTTAAACCATAGGAGCACCCCCCAGCTAACCCCAAGGCTAGACTGAACATCCCCAGCTAACATTTTCCACTTCAAGCGCTGGTCACATGTTGTTTCGGTGTGAAATCTCCCTAATACCTTTTGCCCCAAAAAAACACATTCGTATAACAAAACTAGGGTATGTATTATACCTTAATATTCATAAAAATAACATGTTTTGTTTGTCTGTGTGACTAATATACAAGTGCGTTCAGTGTGTTGTCTGTCTGTGAAAGAGGGAAGTTGATTACCACTAAACATAACCTACATCAGCTCCATGGCCGTATTTAGAGGGGGGTTTAGGGTTCAACCCCCCCCCCCCAAATGGAAGTTCAGAAACCAAATTTGTAACACATTTTCAAAAAATGTATTCGCAGTTTCACAAAAACACAACAGGGAGACAATCCTGGAATGATCGAGCTAGAAGTTTCAAACATTTTGAATTCTGAAATTTGAGCGAAACTGATTTAATTCTCAGAATCGCAGCCCACACGCGACCCCTTCATTTTCACTTCTGCTGTCCTCTTTCCAGTGCTGTTCCTGGATCAGACTGAAAATTCCCTAGTGATTGTCCCAAAATTCCCCAACTTTTAAATTCCCCCAATGTAAGAGTTCAAACCTAGGATATCCAGCTTCGTATTGCGTTACATTCATTATCCTTCACCCAGCGGTTCGATATAGTAGATACATTTAACCCATATACGGTCCTATAAAATGCCTACTTGTATAGTGCATAGTGGTTGTATATAATGCTGTTTGGTAAGCATAGGAACAATATGAGCGTCGGAAAGTGGGATCGAACTGGTTCATAGAACCCTCCCCCTGTCTCTTCAAATTGACATAGTTTATTGGAAGTTACAAAATAGCATAATGTTTGTTAGTTTTATTGTTAATAACGGAAATAAAGTCCAGTTAGTTGGTATTCCAACAGAATAACCAAAGAAAAACAGCATTAGTTGGAAACATTGAGGTTACAATACAAGCACCAGGTTATGTTTTACGATTTAATCCAAAGAATTGCTGGTTTCCACAGTTTTCAAAATTCCAAAAATTTAGTTTTATGTGAATTGTGAAACAACAAACTTTATGACTAAAATTTCTCTTTTATTTTTAAAGCTTTTTCTTTTTCTTGAGGTACCTAAAACTTAATAACAAAATATAATAACTGTATGATATGTAAAATAAATAAATAAAAATAGTTGTGCTGCATATTCACGCTTCTGATGGATAGAGTAGAAAAGTCTTTTCAAGGATATATGGACAGCAATAATAATAATAATATGTTTGGAATTAATTCGTTCATGAAATTAAAAAAAATATAATTATTATTCAAATTTCTTGGGACACCCATGGAAACAATTATGAGTGCCCCCCCCCCCGAATTTTTTTCTGCCTACGGCCATGATCAGCACACATCTGTGGTGACTTTTACTAGATGGAAACTTCTGCCAGTCTTAACCTCAGGATCAGCAACCTCTGCTTCTACAAAATTCAAGAGTCCTCAGCTATCACCCATCCCAACAAGATGACCACCTTAAAACACCACATTGAGCTTGTCTTTGATAAGGTTTTTGCTATGACAGGGCTATGACAGCATCGATGTAGAACTCGGTAATTGGAAATAATATATTTTTTTATTTCAGCTTTTTCTTCCAAGCTTGGGTATGAGGAGCACATCCCAGGACAAACGAGAGACTGGAATGAGGAGCTGCAGACTACTCGAGAACTTCCACGGAAAAATCTTCCAGAGAGGCTACTCAGGGAACGAGCCATTTTTAAGGTAAGAGAACCTATGAAGAATTTTGTACGTAATTAGTTCATGCTCTTCGTAAGCTGTTCTTAAAATTTTGTCTATTATCTCACTTGTCACAGCGGGTAAGCAGAAAGAGGGCTCCCAGTGCACTAAATTCTTAAAGTATGACTGTGTCTTTTGATCCTCAGTAACCAGGGTGTTTATCAGAGACTTAATAACGTAAGTTAATAGTAATAAAAAATACTTTGTGTGTGAAAGGGAAGAAGTAGAAGGTAATGGACCAATTCCGACTGAAGGTACAGCACACTTCTAGGATTCACTACCAAGTTTGTGTTGTTTGCCTTCAATCACAACTGCTCTTTCTATCTTTTCACTTCCTGCCCCCTGACTCCCACTTGGCATGCTTTTTTTGTCTTTTGTCGCCCTAGCTGAGTGGCTAGCATGTTAGTGGATGTTGAACTTCCAGAACCTTCCTCTGTTTAGCCTTCTGTGCTCAATACCTTCCTATCTGCAAAATTTTGTTAGTTTTCATTCATAAGTGGTCTCGAGGGGTAGAACATCACCACACAGGACATTCTCATGTTTATAGGACATCGCGCTATGACGCCAGAGGTCCCGGGTTTCAATCCTGGCCTGGGCGTGGATGTTTGTGAGTGTCCATTCATCAATTTTCATCATGTCATCACTCATCCCCATCTTCGCAAATTAGCCAAAAGTGGCACAAAAGGCAAAGTAAAATAAAGCAAATCAATCAATCATGTTTATAGGGCATGTAAGGGGTGACCTTCTGGTAAGGCACCCAAAAATCAACCTCACTTTCACTTAATACACCCTGTATCTTGCAGCCAAAGAGGTTCTGGCATCTGTACCTACCGCCAGTATAATCCTCCGTAGGGCTGTGTTGTCTTGTGTTTTTCCTTATATGTGCCGAGTGGCACTTGACAACCCCAGCTTTGTGATTTAAAGGGTTGGACCCTGTATATTATGATGGGTGCAATTAACCTAAGTGTTGATGCACCCCCAAAAATAATTCAAATTTCTTCTGTTTTTTGTCTTACTTTTTATGCGACAATACGATGTCATAATCATATGTATGCATAAGGTATCCTGTGTCTGTATTCGATCTCCCTCACTTTTTCCCACTAAACAGGCTGGGAGAGCATAATGTTACAGTGAATATCTTTACTGATTGTCTAGGTACATGCCTTGTGCTGGAGAAATATATCTAATTTCTGCCTAATATTAGAACTCTTCACATTATTCTTATTAGAAGTTGCTGTATGATGTTGAAATGAGAAACCCAATGAATAGAGACATGCATATTTCGTTTTTGGCAAAAACACGAAATGTGAAATAACACGTAATGTTAATTTTTCATGTTTCTGAAAGGTGTGAAGTGCATTTTACTACCCTGTTTTGTCACGAAATGATGCGAAATGAACTGCAAAATGCGAAATAGACTCTTAAACATGAAATTTACCGTTTATATACCGACGTGACACTTTCTGAAGTCTGAAGTATCCTGTGAGTTATGCAATTCATGGAAAATTGATTAATTCTGCTGTAAATATTTGAAAAGCAAAAATGGACTCCTTTATACAGGAATAAACTAATATTCTTGTAATGATTTAATGCGCTATTAGAAGGGATATGTTTATTTTGTGTAATAGTGCAGTTTTTAAATCAAATTTCGGATTATATTCACATTTTTTAAAACCAAAATGTCATTTTTATATGCTGCTTTTTCACCGCTATAACAGCAAAATTTCATTTTATTTACCGCTTTTGAACCCGAAATTGACTCTGTTTTTGTACTGAAATTTTGCTTTTTTATTAACCAAAAATATGTGCCTCTACCAATGAACTATTGTGTTGAGTCAGACTCAAGATTACTGTTTATTAGTGACAAAACTTAATAGGTCTCCTCTTTCTATTGATTTTCTCATCTTTTGTTACTAAATGTTATTAATAGTTTCTTCACTATCGGTATCCATGTGAGATAAAGGTCCCCAAATTAATTGCCATTGAAGTTATTTTTGCTTTTATATTTCTGATTCATGACTATTTCTAATTAAATAGTGTTTGCAGTGATAATTTAGCTTTATCATATGAAGGCTTATACTACATTTTCCAAATTGATTTAATTTTTCCCCCCTAGTGTATCAAAAATGTTCCATAATCCTATCTTGTAGAACATCACCACTTGTAATAAGTAAGAATGTACTGTTTAATATATTAAAGAATGAGAAAAAATGGAGTGCTTCATTAGAAACTCATGTTCATGTGATTAGTTTTTTTATATTCTTCTCTTGTAGATAAACATAAATGCCATGGAAGGTAATATTTTTTCGAGGCTGGACATTGTAATCTTGGCAGGCCCTTACATTCAAATAACTCTCCACTTCGTTCTTTTAGTTTATTTAGTTTGTAATTGCATGCTTTTCTTATCAGCTCTATTACTCTGAACAAAATATTAATCCTGAAATGATTAATTTATATTAATATGTGCTGTATTTGTAATTTTATATAAGGCTCATTCAATATTTAACCGGAAATATTTTGTAAGATATATTTATATACAAGCACCAAAATAACTACAGTACTATGTTTCAACATAGCCCCCTAGTTCAATGCACCTATGCCACCGCTTGATAAGGGCACTGATTCCACAGGAGAAAAAATATTTTGGATGCATGTGTAACCACTCGTGCACCGCTGACTGGACTTGGTTGTCATTCTGGAACGTCAATCCACTTACTACATCTTTCAGTGGGCCAAAGGTGTGGAAATCGAATGATGCAAGATCAACTGAATGTGGAGGCTGGGGTAAACACTAAAACTTTAGGTCCTCGATGGTAGACAATGTGACGCTGGCCATGTGGGGTCTTGCATTGTCCTGGAGCAAAAGCATACCGGTGGACACCAGACCACGTTGTCTCTGCAGAATGGCTGGTTTAAGTTTTTCATGCAAAAGGTTAGAGTAGGTGGTACTGTTTACGTTATGACCTTCGGGCATGAAATGTTCTAGAATTGGCCCCATTGTGGTCCTAAAACAAATTTAATATGACCTTTCCGGCTCTCCATTGAACAAGTACCTTCTTCGGTCTGGGAGACTAAGTATGTCGCCATTCCATTGTTGTCTTCTCAGCCCACTCGTACACTTGTGATTGACTCATACAGTTGACACCATACTGAATTGTGTGTGTGTGTGAACTGAACGTTGATGAATTTCTATTGGTTTCACGCCTTCACTCAACAAAAATCTCATGACAGTTCGCTGCTCAAGCTTGGAGCACTCCTGTAAGCGTGTTGCCATCTTGTGTAACTGTTTCCCAGTGTTCCGTGCGTGAGGCATGCGTGCCAGCCCCAACTATGAATAGCTTACAGATGCCTTCACAAAATAACAAACACAACAATCACGGTCGTATTTTAGATTTTTTATACTACTTTTCTGGTTATTTATTGAATGCACCTTGTAATTAGTGTATAACTGTTTTTTTCTTTAGGTTCACAGTGATTTTGTAGCAGCTGCAACTAGAGGGGCTATGGCTGTGATAGACGGGAATGTTATGGCTATAAATCCTGGCGAAGAAGCAAAGATGCAGATGTTTATATGGAATAACATATTTTTCTCCCTTGGCTTTGATGTTCGGGACCATTACAAGGAACTGGGTGGCGATGCTGCTGCATTTGTAGCACCTGTAAGTGATCCTTTGAGTATATAAATCCTGAGGAGGTATGGTTTAATAATTGTGGGACCATGTACTGTGGAACCTAGATTTTACATTCCCGGATTTTGCATTTTCCTATAGAATCAATCGCAATGGTATCAACATAGCAAACTATTATGAATTTTTTCTCTATTTTAAATTTTCCCACATTTTAAGTTTTCTCAGCTTGGTCCCCTGAAAGACATAAAAATCGATGTTCACTGTATTTATGTAACACCCAAGGCAAATATGATCCAAGTAAAGTTTTTTGAGTGATTTAGAGCATATTGAAATCACTGATGTATCCACATGCCTCTACTTCCAACACTTCACTTCCCCACACTGTGAGTGTGTTGTGTGCCAAATTTTTGTGGACTCTGTGAACAAAATACCGGAAAAGTATCAGCCAATATCGGTAAATACAATCCCACTGGTATTCACAAGTACTCAGTTTGCTAAAACTGTCCTGAATAATTGCAAATAGTCAACTTGGATCTTGAATTTTCTGCCAGAGGAACTTCAAACATAAGACTGGTAAATTGTAGAAAAAGACAATTCTTTCAAATGTTCGTATCATGTGAAAACTCAAAATTTTCTGTAACAAACTTCCAATTTCCATCATTCTCCATAAGGTATAATTATATACAGGGTGTTGCAAAATACCTGTTACAACGCTTGGGAGGTGGTTCGACAAGTAAAAACGAGGAAAAAATGTCATGTGAAAAAATGTCGAAATCGGCACCGTTTGCGAGTGACAGGCGTGCGAAAATCGCCTCACACCATGCGTAAAGTACAATAACTCAAGAAGGAAGAAAGATATCAATGTCGGAATAAAAGAATACAAACAAAATCGTGCCTGACGAATACAATGGTGCAGCAATTGAGGCCCAGTGTAAATTGCGCAAGGTGACTCTCAAAGAAAGTGGGGAATCCCGATGGAAAATATAGGAAATTTACTACTATTTTCTACATAATGTTGAGATCGGAATGTAGGCAGTAAAAAATGACGACGTATGTCCACATGTCCCACTACTGCTGGGACACCGTCCCACACTCGGGAAATAGGAAATTCACTCGAAAATGACGCTATGCCGTCAAATTACGCTCAGATTGATTTCAGCTAATTGGTACAGAAAGCTCCACTAGAGGCGCTGTGAGTGTAGGTCACCTGTTACGTATTAGTGTTGGTGGATACTACGTAGAGACTGTAGTCGACCGTTGTTTTTCCTGTCTTGTTCTGCATCTCGCAGCGTGGAGTTTAGTCTGGCGTGTGTGTATGGTTGAATTGCGCTAAGGAATACTGTACGTAGAGTACGTATTCCCGTGTTCTTTCTCGGTTTGCAACAACTGCGTGGACACCTGTGTGACATTACGTGGGTGCTAATCACGGTAGTTGTGATCCGTCACTCGGAGGGAAAGTGCCCCTGTTTCTGGGCAGTTCTCGAACAAGACAATGGTGGAGTACTCTACCCACGAGCTTGCTGATATGCATCTCGTTTATGGAGAGGCAAACCGAAACAGCCGTGAAGCACGTCGTTTGTATCACGAACGTTTTCCCAATAGGCGATTACTAGCACATGCACTCTTTCAAAGACTTGATGCTCGACTGCGTGAAACTGGATCTCTACTACCCCGTAGGTGGGATTGTGGAAGACCCCGCACTGTGCGCACTGTGCAATTTGAAGAGGACGTGTTGGACGCGATACGAGACCGTCCTGACACCAGCACACGTGTCATTGCTCGTACTCAACAAACCCACCATAGCAATGTGTTCCGCGTTCTTCGAGAGGAGGGATTGCACCCATACAAATTGCATAAGGTGCACCACATACTGCCCACGGACTTTCCTCTACGCATGGATTTCTGCCAATGGTACGTGCAACAAACTCTTTCCATTCCAGAGTTCCCAACAATAGTTTTGTGGACCGATGAGGCAATGTTCACCAGGGACGGCATGTTCAATAGCCACAACAGCCACGTCTGGGATATGGACAATCCGCATGCAATCATTGTGCGCCATCATCAACATAGGTTCGCAGTGAATGTGTGGTGTGGCGTAGTAGGTGACCACTTGATAGGCCCGTACATTTTGCCATCTACTTTGTGTGGTGGGAATTATCGGGTGTTTCTACATGACGTATTACCTGAACTTTTGGAAAACGTGCCACTGGCAGGTAGACAACGTATCTGGTTTCAACACGACGGCGCCCCCGCACATTTCGACCGGGGAGCCAGAGCCTTACTCAACGATATTTTCGGCGATCGTTGGATTGGCAGGGGTGGACCTTTACCGTGGCCACCTCGTTCCCCCGACCTCACACCACTGGATTTCTTTGTGTGGGGAGAAATGAAAAGGCTCGTGTATGAAACCCCTGTGGAAAGTGCTGAGGATCTCGTTGCTCGTGTTAGTGCCGCTGCTGGGACAATTGGTGACATGCCAGAGGTATTTGCACGTACCAGACAATCAGTGCTTCGCCGATGCCATCTTTGTCTTGAAGTCAATGGCGGACATTTTCAACAACGTCTCTGAGTATACCGGTGTTTGTGTGAGCCCCTATCAGCACCACATAGTGTCCTTTAGTGAAAGGTACGAGTGAAGATGCTGGATATCGCTGTACTTCATACCGTCGATCTGCATGTGCGGAGGTTGTGCGCTTCTCAGTGGAATCCCTTCCAGATGTGCTGTGCCTGGAAATGTTACATGCCATTGTGTGCGTTTTCTCGCCATTCTCCGTCTTCATTCCTTCGAGGATTACCCACTTTCTTTGGGGAGCTCTCTTGTAGTATATGTACAGCCTAACGACATGTGGCCATTGTTTAACTTTTGTTTTTCGTACTGCAAAGTAGTGTGTCAACATTAAGGGATTGAAAACTTTTTTTTATGATTTTCCAGTATTTTTTTCCATTTGGGATGGTGTCCCAGCAGTAGTGAGACATGCGACAAATTGGTTTCTTTTCTTCGAACCGCAATGTGAACCGTGTACAACAGGAGATTTGCAGTTATTTTCCTATTTCCCGGGTGTGGGACGGTGTCCCAGCAGTAGTGGGACATGTGGACATACGTCGCCATTTTTTACTGGCTACATTCCGATCTCAACATTATGTAGAAGATAGTAGTAAATTTCTTGTATTTTCCATCAGGGGATTCCCCACTTTCTTTGAGAGTCCCCTTGCGCAATTTACACTGGGCCTCAATTGATGCACCATTGTATTCACCAGGTACGATTTTGTTTGTATTATTTTATTCCGACATTGATATATTTCTTCCTTCTTGAGTTATTGTACTTTACACATGGTGTGAGGCGATTTTCGCACGCCTGTCACTCGAAAACGGTGCCGATTTCGACATTTTTTCACATGACATTTTTTCCTTGTTTTTACTTGTAGAATCACCTCCCAAGCGTTGTAACAGGTATTTTGCAACACCCTGTATATATATAAAAAAAAAATTGCTGATGCCTATAATGTGCAATAGTTACAAAATGTACTGTTTATTATACTGTTATAAAATTACATAATTCATTCACCTAAATGTATGAAGCATAGTAATTTTTTTTTAGAAACCAAAACCGTATATTTAGTAGGTTTATAAAAATAGGAAAGTTAAAAATTGTACTTACGTATGTGAGTATAGTGCTCTTATTGTAGAACGACGTTTCAGAGATTGACTATCTCTTTCCTCAGGTTCGTATAAAAACTAAGTACTTGTCATAGTACTGCGTCAAAAATGTAATATGAGGATTGTGGTTAAGGGTTGGTTAGGGTACATTTAAAATATTAAGTTTTTGCTATTAGAAGTACATAAAAACCCAAGCCGTTCCCTAAAAAAACTTGTTCTGTAGACCTATTCCCAAGTAAAAAAGTTAAAAATCTAAAAAACCTGCATAAATCACAATGCAACCTGCAGGTTTGGCCTTTCCTACCCAACTGTGCTTATCTATCAACATGAAGGTCAATTCTCAACGAATATTTCCCCTCCCCTAAATTTTCTCGTTTCCCCTTATTACATCACAAATCCAACGTGAATTCACGTTCCTCTCTTGCAGCTTGCATAACTTCCGGAGTGACGTGGAAACCGATATTGGGTTCAATCTTCCAGGCTTTATCCCATTTTTTGAGGAAATTGATCCACCCTTCTTCCAAATTTCCTTCGTCCCTATTAAGATTATTCTTCCCCCCCCTGCAAATACTCGTTGTTTCATACAAGTTTCTTCCTAATTTCCTCCCCTCTTTTCTGATTATCTCTTTTTTTTTGCGATTCTATGCCCACTTTCCAAAATGTGTTCTGAGAGACCCGTTTTGGGAACTTTTTCCCTTATGTCCTTTTCATGCTCGCTCCATCTTTTACCCATATTTCGGCCCGTCTGTCCTATGTACTCCTTCCCGCATTGGCATTCTATTCGATAAACCCCCTTCTGTTTTTCCGGTATTTCCCTAGTTGTCTTTCCTTATAATGGGTGAAGTATTTTTCTACATTATTTGGTGCTTTCATCCCGCAAACGATTCCAAAATCTCTCGTTATTTTTCCGATTTTTTCCAATACGGATTGATGGTAAGGGATGCCAACGTACTTTACCCTCCTATTTTCGATTTTTTCCCCTTCTTTTTGATCCCCTTCTTTCCTAATAATTTTCCGTGCTCTCTCCGCTATCTTATCCATTTCTCTATTTGTGTATCCGTTTTTTAATCCTGTTTTTCTTATCCACCGAATTTCGTTGTCTTTTTCTTTTCCATTATTGCATAGTCTACCGGCCCTAATAAAAAAGTTAAGGAATACGTTTTTCTTTGTTATTTCGGGGTGCGCCGATTCCTTGTTAACATATAAGTTCCCCGATAGGGGTTTATGATGTACTCCTGTTCTAATCCTATTCCCTTCTTTCAAGATACCAAGATCCAGGAAATTGATTTTTCCATCGCTTAAGTTTTTTCCTAGTGAAGTTTATTCTTTCGTCTTGTTTTTCTAATTCTTCAAAAACCTTGTTCAGTGCTACCCCCTTTCCTATAATCAAGATATCATCAACGTATCTCCCATAATATTTAATACCCATTCCTGTTTTTTCCAAAGCTGCCTTCTCAATGAAGTGCATAAAAATGCTCGCTACTATACCCGAAATGGGGTTTCCCATCGCCAAGCCTTCTTTTTGTCTATAAATACTGTCATTGACATAGAAAAAGTTATATTCCGTTACAAGGTTATACCATCGTACATATTCCCAAGCAGTTAGGATGTCTATTCCTTTTTCTAACAGCCACCTTAGTAAACAATCTCCCGCCCGCCCCCTCGGTACACTTGGGTATAAGTTAACAACATCAAAACTACTTATTGTATCCTCGTCATCAATTTCCAGATTTTCTATACATTCTTTAACTTCTACAGCATTCCTAACGCTATATTGGGTGTTTTCATTTATCTTCCTTATTCTTTTTACCAGCATTTTTGCTAGCCCATATCCCGGATGTTCGTATGTTGGTATAATAGGCCTAAGTGGTATGCCTTGTTTGTGTGTCTTAGGTATTCCAAAAGCAATTGGTATGTTGCCAACTTTAATTTCCTTAATAAGGATTTTCTTTTCGCTTGTGCCCAATGTAATGCTTGTCTCTACCCCTTTTTTGATCTCTCTTCTAATCTTATTAATAGGGTCTTTCTCTATTTTATCAAAATCGTTACCTTTAAAGCTATCTTCTAATTTTTGGTGATATTCCTCTCTGTCCATGATAACCATCTTGTTATCTAAGATAGCGGAGAGAGCACGGAAAATTATTAGGAAAGAAGGCGATCAAAAAGAAGGGGAAAAAATCGAAAATAGGAGGGTAAAGTACGTTGGTATCCCTTACCATCAATTCGTATCGGAGAAAATCGGAAAAATAACGAGAGATTTTGGAATCGTTTGCGGGATGAAAGCACCAAAGAATGTAGAAAAATACTTCACCGATTATAAGAAAGGAAAGACAACTAGGGAAATACCGGAAAAACAGAAGGGGGTTTATCGAATAGAATGCCAATGCGGGAAGGAGTACATAGGACAGACGGGCTGAAATATGGGTAAAAGATGGAGCGAGCATGAAAAGGACATAAGGGAAAAAGTTCCCAAAACGGGTCTCTCAGAACACATTTTGGAAAGTGGGCATAGAATCGCAAAAAAAGAGATAATCAGAAAAGAGGGGAGGAAATTAGGAAGAAACTTGTATGAAACAGCGAGTATTTGTAGGGGGGGAAGAATAATCTTAATAGGGACGAAGGAAATTTGGAAGAAGGGTGGATCAATTTCCTCAAAAAATGGGATAAAGCCTGGAAGATTGAACCCAATATCAGTTTCCACGTCACTCCGGAAGTTATGCAAGCTGCAAGAGAGGAACGTGAATTCACGTTGGATTTGTGACGTAATAAGGGGAAACGAGAAAATTTAGGGGAGGAGAAATATTCGTTGAGAATTGACCTTCATGTTGATAGATAAGCACAGTTGGGTAGGAAAGGCCAAACCTGCAGGTTGCATTGTGATTTATGCAGGTTTTTTAGAATTTTAACTTTTTTAACTTTTTTACCTGTGAATAGGTCTACTGTACAAGTTTTATTAGGGAACGGCTTGGTTTTTACGTACTTCTAATAGCAAAAACTTAATATTTTAAATGTACCCTAACCAACCCTTAACCACAATCCTCATATTACATTTTTGACGCAGTACTATGCCAAGTACTTAGTTTTTATACGAACCTGAGGAAAGAGATAGTCAATCTCTGAAACGTCGTTCTACAATAAGAGCACTATACTCACATACGTAAGTACAATTTTTAACTTTCCTATTTTTATATTCTGGATTTGTGAGTAACACGCGACAAACCTATAAAATGCTATTAGTAGGTTTGAATGGATAACGGAACCAATGCTGATATTTCAACATTGCAACAATTTCACTTTGTCTAGAATATTTATAAGTAATAGTACAACCTTGATTTTATAGTTTTCAGGGAACAAAAGTGCAAGGAATTAGAGTTATGAAAAAATGTTAAATCTGGGGAAATTGTCTAACATTTTGCCATATAAAGTTTGAGTGTATAATGCAACAAACTGTAAAATCTGTATTCTGCTGTATTCCATTTGAACTGCAGCATGTCAAATCTAGTAGAATTTTAATTTAGAAGTACATAAATTCCCATAAAACATAATAGAAATATTAAAATGATTAGTGAAATTCATTTTTACACAAAATGCTGGTGCGAAATAATGTAAATTGTGAATTTTACATCATTTTCGGAATAGTTCAACTTCTCAAAAATGTTGTTTTGCATTTAGTTGATTCTGTGAGACAAGACTCGAAAATGTCAGCTGGAATCAGTGATTGAGTTTGACTAATATTTTCTTTAGTATTTAGAAAGTTATTTTATAGAAGCAGGGTGTACAAATTGTATCTTTATACCAATAGAGTATTGATGAATTTAACACATGTGAGCAGCTTTCAGATCAAAGCAACAAGCAACACATGACAAGTAACATGTGTTACTTCAAAACAAACTTAAGAAATAAATGCCACTTTTTGGGCTTAAGTGACACGGCTAGCTGCACAAGTCATTCGTTACTTGCATGTTGCTCAGACCGGGCCATTTTCTGAGTAGTGTACATCTTATCTTCTTGGTCTGATGGTTGTGCATGTACTGTGAATTATTTCTTGCAGGCTGGGGCTCATACCAACTGTCACTTTAGTGTTAAACTCCCGTATTGAATGTTACTTGTTGCCCGTTTCATGTGACTTCCATCTGAGAGTTCACTGTTGTTTATTTCTTTCATGCACAATAGTAGAATTGGTTTGTTACACTTTCTTAAAAATTTTGCCTTCAGTTGTATTTTGTTTGGATTCACTTTTATTTTTAAAATAGGTGAAGGAAATGCTAGAGTATATTGATATGCAGTACTTGTTATTCTGAGAAGAATTCTCACATGTTTGCACCTTATTTTACAGCGAAATGACTTGCAAGGAGTCCGCGTTTATAATGCTGTGGACCTGCAGGGGTTGTATACCCTGGGAACAGTTGTTGTGGATTACCGTGGCTATCGCATCACAGCACAGTCCATTATTCCAGGAATCCTAGAGAGGGAACAAGAACAGTCTGTTATTTATGGGTCCATTGACTTTGGAAAAACTGTCCTTTCACATCCAAAGTATCTCGACATGGTATGTATCAGTTGGTCTTGTTTAGTAGTTTAGTTCTCAGGCATGGAAATTGGTTATGCCTTCAGTGATATATTGTGTCCTGATATACAGGGGCATCAAGGTAAATCTGGAAACAGATGAAGAGCAAAAGAAGTCAAATTCCGTGAAAAAATCAATATATTTGTGTTCAAAATTAGTACAAAAGTAGTAAAGAACATACAGAATGAAAAGTTTCAATGTAGCTTCCACCAGCTTCCATGACCTTCTCGAGCATGGACCGAAACTGGTTGCTGGCACACTTGACCTCTTTTTGGTTTAAGATAGTCATCACCTCCATGATTGAGATGTTTATAGTATTATTTTGTATTGTGATGCTTCGGATTTACGTTTACCCTGACTATGCCCCATACATAGATAGTCATGGGGCTTGGAGTCGGGGTTGTTGGCATTCATTCAACCCTTGAAGAAATGGGGTGCCATGTCACCCTTATTGCTTAAAACCCCAACTTGTTCTTCTCAGTCAAGAGTTGGCTCATGAGGATGAGAGTTATAATGAATGTCTTTTTGGACTGAGAGACTGATTGTCGATCCACTATGCCCATTTCTTGTGCCAGATCACTCACTAATCTCTTCACCATTCTGATTGTGATCAATATCCAATTTGGAGATGAATTCCACTCTTACGTTGTGATAAGAAAGCTTAGTGTGGGTTTACATTTTGTGTTTGACCATGTTGAGACTCGCACTTTGTGTTTCCATCGAAACAATGTGCATGTCCCTATATTTAGAAATAAAAAATTGAAATGTAGGCATGAAAGCAGTTTTGTATGAAAACATCCTTTTATTCGTGATATTCTTTTGTCATAAAAAGTAATATAGTTTTTAGTTTCAACTAAAAAATTATTCGTTTACTTTTGTTGGCAGCTGAATAAGGCAGGGCAGCAGTTGAAGATTCTGCCTCACAAAGTATTAAATGACAAGAACGAGGAAGTGGAGCTGTGCTCTTCGGTTGAGTGCAAGGGGATCATTGGGAATGATGGACGTCATTACATTTTGGACCTTCTAAGGACTTTCCCTCCAGACGTCAATTTCTTAAAGTGTAAGTACTTTTTGTGTTTTCCAAAATAGAAAATACGATTAGACATTAATTTGCACAAAACCGGTTCCTACTTGATCCATGAATCTGATTAGTATTTTCCTCTCTATCTTAGAAAGCATAAGGTGAATCCATTGACCTTGCTTCATTTTTCAAAACCCAATAAAGCTCTTTTCAGTTCCTCTTCCCTCAGGTCCTTAGCATTCTTCAGACATGTTATTATGAACATTCTGGAAAATTTTAATCAGCATTTTGTTGATTGTTAGGTTAGTTCTGATAGATTCTTAGATAAATGAAGTCCTTCACAAAACCTCAAAAGGTGTAAAGTCCAGCGAGCAGTTTGGGTAACGTAAGAAGTACATCATTGTTCAGTTTTATTTATTAATCAATGCATTCTCACATTTAAATCGTTCCCACATGTATTTTGTGGAAACTATCCACACACTGCAAATAATAAAAAAAATCACAGTTAAACTGTCAATTGCCAATTGTATTGCTGTATGTGCAAAAACTAACACATACTGAATTTTTAAAAGTGTTACTTGCTTTATGACTTGTTCTGTATTATAAATATGTTGATTATAAATGAAATAGTGAATAAAATGTACAGTGTGTTTCAAAAGTCACACAACATAACATGAAAACCATATTAGATATTTACAGTGGGGTTTCTGCATTACAGAGCCTCATCAGAGATATTTTTCAATGCTTAACATTATCACTTTTCTCCATGAAGGAAATTCTGTGAATTAATCAGTGGCAGAAGCCAGGATTAATATTTTCTCCAGAATGCCACATTTGTGTGAGAAACATAAGTAAGAAATTATTGAAGCACCATAGTTAGATGTCTGATGCCATATTAATGTGTTATTTGCAACCAATGTGAGTTATGTGCAACATTTGGCGACTATATGGGTTAAATGAAAAGTGTCATTTTAGGGGCATACCACCTTAGCTGGCAACACTAACAGGTCGTAACTTTGACACCAGACTCATGCCTAAGCATTGGCCATGAATTTACATGAAAAATCTTAAATCAAAACTTTGCATGAAAATTAAACTGAAATTATAAATTTGTTGATGTTTTGTCTTTTTCAGTGGAAGGGGAGGAACTGAGCAAGGAAGCAAGGGCTCTGGGTTTCCCACTAGAACACAAGCACAAACTCTGCTGCCTGAGACAAGAATTGATTGATGCCTTTGTAGAGTAAGTAGTGTTCTGAATTAGTCATGGTTTTGTTCTGTGCTTTAACTATGCATTTTGCTTCATTCTCAATCATTAGAGTAGGAGCCATGTAAAGGATACTTTGTCAAAAGTGTGGTGTCCTTAGAACCACATATTTATGGTGAATAAAACATCAAGATTTCGGTACAAAAATTTGGCATATTTCGGGATCAATACTGGTATATTAAATGGCATTGTCAGTGCGCCTTCATCAATTTCATTTAATCATCATTGTTCTGATTAGCCAAAGTGCACAGGAGTGATGTTGGCTAACAGAAAGTGTTGGTTGAGGATTTAGGTCAAATGGTATAGGAAAATACATGTACTAAAAAGATGATGTAAAATACACATACTAAAACTGTGCAATACTCTATTAAAACATAAGAACGTTCAAAGCTGCTGAAGGTGAACTGCCGATCGGTGCTACAGTTGTGAGGTATGTAGCAACATTGAGTTTTTCTTCATACAAATTTGAATCTGTATCAGTTTATTTTTATTGTAGGCATTTAACGTTCTAAATTTTGAAGAATTATTCCATTTCTTTGCAGGTCGAGATACATGATGTTCATTAAGTATGCTGCTTTCCATCTGCAACAGTTGGGCGTGAAGAAGCAGAAGGAGAGAGATGCAAGGAGCAGTCAAGAAAGGGATGTTAAAGAAGTGAAGGTATTTTGATATTACCCTCAGCATTCATGTAATAGTAACTCCCGCTTTCAGTAAATGCAGTAATTTTTTTCAATAATGTTTCAAGTAGTTTCAAGGAAAGATTCCAAACTTACCAATGAGAATCTTTATGATGCTTGCGGAATAGGACCGATAATGGGACCAAAGTTACATCATTTTGCAACATACCTTTTGAACTTGGTGTAAGAGGTGACCCTTCTCCGTAGTACACCCCCAATTGTCAACATCACTTCCACATAGTACACCCAATTGTCAACCTCACTTCCAGATAGTACACCTAATTGTCAACCTCACTTCCACATAGTACACCTAATTGTCAACCTCACTTCCACATTGTACACCCAATTGCCAACCTCACTACCACGTAGTACACCCAATTGCCAACCTCACTTCCACATAGTACACCCAAATGTCAACCTCACTTCCACGTAGTACACCCAATTGCCAACTTCACTTCCACGTAGTACACCCAATTGCCAACCTCACTTCCACGTAGTACGCCCAATTGCCAACCTCACTTCCACATAGTACACCTAATTGTCAACCTCACTTCCACGTAGTACACCCAATTGCCAACCTCACTTCCACGTAGTACACCCAATTTGCCAACCTCACTTCCACGTAGTACACCCAATTGCCAACTTCACTTCCACATAGTACACCCAATTGCCAAATTCACTTCCATGTAGTACACCTTGGACTGCATTTTGCAGACTAACTAGCCTCTGGAATCTGGACCTACGGCCAGTATAATCCTCTGAAGGGATGTGTAATGATGCGAACCCAATCATTTACAGGATAGTCTTTTTTTGTTAGTTCCATTGTTTTGGTGTTTCAACCAGAATTTGTCGCAGATAGCCGAGTACCATTAAGTGGTTGACTCAATCTTGTCATTGACCTTCGTATGCTCGAGTCTAGGCCAGGCCATGGGTGTTTCTTATAAGTATCCCTTCGTCACTTTCACCTGATTACCATTAATCATTATTGTCATAATTAGCTAAATTAGCTAAAAGTTGTGGGAAAGTAACACTAAATAACAAAAGTACAAATGCAGTATGTCACAGATTACAAATATATTAGAACTCCCATTATTACATTTATATATCATATATAATATATTAATGTTACCTACAAGACACATTATCACAGCAGAATTGCATACAATTTATTGTATACAATAATTGAAAATAATATATTTGCTTATTATTTGTTGTATTGATCATTTTTAAGGAAAAGGATGTGGTGCTTGAGAAAGCAAAGGCCTTGCTTGGAGCAGACAACAAGTTGCTTGAGGGGAGCCGAAACGAAGGAGAGAAAGCAGCATCTGAGAAGGACATAGAAGCAGACGAAGCAAAGAAAATCGTTGAGAGTCTGACAGACTCTATTACTAGTGGAGAAAAGCAAGAAAGTAAGTTAGTTCAGTTGTGTCTGAATTGGTTGTATTAGGAATGAGCAGGTGCTCCATTTTATTTGAATAAAGTCATGCATCGCAGAGTTTGTCCTGCACCGTGCGGTCTAAGCATCATGCTTTGGGCTCTGGTTATGGGATGCATGCAGGTTCAAGTAACCCGGTCATGTAAACCTACGATGACTGGGGTTCGTCATGCTGACCACACGTCACCACGTAACTGCTTGGACGATCGCCCACCTCGGCAGGTAGGAGTGAGTAGGATCAGGTGGGAGTGTGTGGGAGTGTGGCTGGCAGGCGGTAGCTAGGCCCAGACCATCTATGGGCTGTGGTCTAGTGATACGCACACACACATACATATACCCCAAGCACTTAGGTGCTCTGGTGTTTTTGTTTTGTTTTTTTCCTGAGCCGATGCTGTGTATTGGTCACAAAATGACTGTTTTAGACTGTTTTAATTTATTTACCTACACAGTGCTCAAAGTGGAGGGAGGCGAGAGTCATGCTTTTCCCCAGTTAAGAAAATTCTCACAAAGCATCATATCAGAGACCACGTAATCTACTGTCTTCTCATGCTACAATTTCACCATTCAAATTACATGAAGTCCTTCAAGATATCTCAGGAAGGGCAAGCACCCATGGTAACATGTCGGATTTGTTAATTTGTATGTACATTATAAGGGTTCCCACTACTGTGGAAGTCCGGGAAATCCACTTGGAATAGAAAAGTGAGGGAATTTTTACAATATGTCCAAAACGTGGGAAGGTCAGGGAGTTTTGGGAAAATGTTCCAAAACGTGAAATGTCCGGGAATTTTGTAATAAATAAAATAAAAACTTGATACGCACCCACTTAATTTATGAATTCAGTGTTTAATATGTTAAATGTCTACAACGTCATATTTGTGTTACTGAGTTTTGTAGTATTTGCATTTGTTATTGACTAACCTTGATATAATTGAATGTTGGTTGCTATGTGAGATATATTATGGATTCTGATAGCTGATGTAAGTGTCTTTTAAACTGAATGTCGTAATTTGTGTACTTGTGTAATAATTTCGAGCTTAATACAGTTTTAATTCTAAAAGGAAGGTTGTTTTCGAGTGCAATTGTGTGTTATGAAGATCAACTGAAGTTATAAGGTATTTTAATTGTGAGAGATTTAATATATTTTACATAACCATACCCTTAAGTGATTCCCACATCTCGAGATGCCTCATAGTAGGCTGATACATCTTGTGTTCACCGGAATGGATTAAATGTACTAAGTATATTCTTTTGTCTAAAGTCTACAACACTTCCTCTTTCCACTGATATATAATGTTACATTTTACATAAAGTTTCTCGCATTTAATGAATTTTTTCTGTAACATTTTTTGAAAGTCAAAAATAAATTATAACATTGCATAAAAGTTAACTGAAAACATATTTTGAATAGGTAATGTAAAATTTATTCGTGAAAATTATGTAAAACTTTCTATTAGGACCAAGTCATCACCAACTGCAAAATCCTTAGAAATTTCCACAATGTGGATATAAATTATTAAATGCTCACCCAGCGTCAAATGACATGGGCACCTGGGGGAAACCCTGGAAGGTAAAGGCGGTCAGGAGTGTGAGGCTGATCACATCACCCCCACTCACGACCGGATCAAGAAAGTGAGGGGCATTAACCCCACACCCCCTATACGCCTTCATGGCGTGGTGTTAAGCACAGGGGTGCATTTTACCTTTTTTTATGACAGACTTTGCCCAAGTAACAAAAAACTGTAAGGGAACAGGGTGTACTGATACGATGCAGAAGGAAGGTGTATTCCCAGTGTGTCTATGTTGATTTTTATTTTCAGTGGAAGAGAGTACCAGAGAGATAGTGAAAAAAGCAGCCCTTGCCGTGGGATCCTTGAAGGAAACTGAATTTGACGTGAGGTTCAACCCTGATGTGTATTCACCAGAGGTCCGTCACATTGATCCTACAGGAGAGCAACTGAAGAAGGAACGCCAGCTGGTGAAAGATGCTGCAGACTTTCTTCTCACCATTCAAACTCCTTCGTTTGTAAGGAATTTTTCCTATAATAAGTGCTTCCACTTAATGTTATTAATATTGCAAAATATTCATTTTGTTAGTAAATACTATAAATGGGCACCAGTATAAAATGCATTCTAAATGTGATTTTAGTATTACGCAGGTGATGATCCGTACAGCCACTTTGCAAATTTAATTGGTTTGATCTAAAGTGTGTTTCATAAAGTGCACAGGTTTTAAATCGCTTGTAATTTTTTTTTGTTTGAAGGTTGGCAACACTGTTCTTATCATTTTTGTTATCTCCCATCATTCCCATTATTAATTGAGCATTTTTTATTTTTTTTTATTTTTATTTTTCAGTTGAGTTGCCATGTAACTGTTCACTATCGAGCAACGCATCGTTATTTTGAAAAACACATTATAGAAACAGGGAGTGCTGTGCAGAGACAGTTCGTCAATTGTCGACTATGTGGTAGCTATTCATTGTTTGTAACAGATGTTTATTCCTGTCACCCCGAACACAATAGAAAAGTACGGGAAATATTCACGGTATCCAGTTCATCCAGCGCAGGCCACTCCCCGTTTCTATAATGTATTTTCAAAATAACGACTCGTTGCTCGATGGTGAACCACTCCATGGCAACTGATCTGTAAAAAAAAAATTCTCGATTAATAATCGGAATGACAACATATAACAAAAATAATAAGTGTTGCCAACCTTCAAACAAAAAAATTACAAGCGATTTAAAACCTGCACACTTTATGAAACACCCTTTACTTGCTACAATAGTGTGTACTCAGGTCTTGTTTGTGGAGTGGGGGAGGGAGAGAGAGAAAGAGAGAGGAAAGAGAAAGGAGGATTTTCTCACTCACTCACACTCTCACCCTCACTCACTCACATACTCACACACACTTTCTCACTCTCTCTCACTCACTCACTCTCTCACACTTTCACTCATTCACTCAATGTTGTGTACGAGGGGAGAAGAGTACTTGTACATAATGTGAAAATGATTGACTAATATTTTTGTCAATTTTATACAACATTATTCTAGATGTAAGTCAATAGAATACCATTAATACTTTTCTGATTTTTTCCCCTTGTTCCAGATCCGCGATTGTTTGGACCACTCTGCTGCCCCAATGGATGGAGTGACGCTGACTGAAGCCATGCACAACAGAGGCATCAACATTCGCTACTTGGGGAAAATTACTGACATGTTGGCCAAGGTTCCTCAGTTGGAGTACGTGTATGCAATAGCTGTTGCTGAACTCATTTCTCGGGCAGTGAAACATGTGTTCACCGTATACATGCAGGTACTGTTGTTAAGTCTTAATTGATCATGTATGTTTAGTATTAATTCTATTCATGGAGGCAGAGGGAGAACAGTACTGCTTCGTCTTTCATAAGATGAGGCTGAAATGATGTCTCCCCCTGTTCTCAAAAATTACTTTGAATGAAAATTTTCCTTAAACCTGTTGTACATTTTCACACAAGATTATATTTTGTTTAAATGTGAAAATAATCAGGTATTTTAAAGTCTATGGTGGAAATGCAGTATTGGTGAAATGAAATTTGCCCTTTAATTCAATCCTGCATTTTGATTTCTTCTTGTTGGTGTATATCATAGATATGCAGAAATTTTTCTTTTACCAAAAGTCTAAAACTAGCATGTTGAGATAGTCGTAGTTAGAAGGTATCACAGTTGCTATCCGCTGCTGCTCCTTATCAAAGAAAGTTGTAAGGTTTGTCCTTGCACCCAAATGTTCCATTGAGGTAGGCTTTTAAGACATGAGAGTTTTGCCTTCGGCTACTAGGAGTTACTTGGTACAGGTATATGTTAGTTTATAGCCTCACAACACCGTCAACGTCTCTACCATCTGTGAGGGCCTCTTTTTTTCAATTGGAAGAGGGATGCAAGGCCATTTGTACCTTACAGCCTTGTGTCGGAAACCAACTGCAATCAACGTAATATATCGATTGCGGATACATTCGATATATATGTCAATTGCAAAACTACATCCACATTCTTAATGTTACAACCAACTTCATTTTGAGTCTTCTAATATGTAATTCTAAGTCAGTAATATCACTTATAGCATTTATAGACTCAGCTTTTCCATTAACTTTTGCTCAGCTTCATTTTGTCTTCTGAATGTTTTGGTTGCTTAACAACTGATTCAATATCAACATTTTCCTAGCCTTTGCTTGTAGATATACCTGTATCCGTTTTTCCTTCCACCATTTCATTTTATTCCATTTGCACTTCCTCTGTATTTCGATTACTATGTTCCTCTAGACACATTCCCCACACTTTTACCAAATTTGTTGAAATTTTTACTTGTAGGAAACTTTATCCGGCTGACCCAGAGCCTTCCATGCCACCAAGAATTGTACCACATTTTTTCTTGTTTGTTAAGATGAGGTGGGTCAGTTTATGTGCCCAACCCTGCACTTTATTGGCGAGTGTAAAAAAAATCACGAATAACACATTAATTGCTTATTTGAGTAACACTACATAAGCAGATAAAACCAGCATTTTACTTCTTTTTCCTTAAACATGAATTCTTTTTGTATTTCAGAGTGCAGAATTGATGAGCCTGTCTGCTGCCATTAGCCATTTTCTAAATTGTTTCCTGTCATCGTGTCATTCCCCACATGCACAAGTTCGTGCAGATGAGGTAAGAAAATCCTCCTTGTTATGTTTAGCATTTACAATGATGATTACAGGGTAGAAATTAGGGATACGAAAGACTACGAGGGTTGTTTGAAAAGTTCTAAGAATGACAGAGGAAAAACACAGTTACCTGTTGAATTTGGTTTTACTTTTCTACATACTGTCCCTTGATCAATGCACTTCATCCAGTGATGTTTCAGCATCATGACCAGTGCTAGGAATTTTAGGTGCAAAAATTTGCCAATAAAGGTGCAAAAAAGGTGCCAATTTTTGTACATAAAAGGTGCTAAAATAGGTGCTAATTTTCAGATGTAAAATTTATTGTGAGCAGTGCATACATATATGATGCAACTTGTCCGGATAAACACATAAGAGTATTCTCTGGTTTTAAATCGTTTAATATAACTAAGCAAAGAAAATTCTATCATACATTAGAAAGTGACATAAAGGAAAACATGCTTCTTCTTACTTGCTTAGAATTAGTCATCTAGAAAACTGTTAAAATAGATTACATTCAAAATTTCTATGTTCTTCTGAGTGAGGCTACGCCTGCGGTCACTAAGCAGATACTTGTAAGTTGAAAAAGAACGTTCAACGTCAACACACACAAGTTGTGCGTATTTTCTTTTCAACCGGTCATCCACATCCTTGTTGGTTGCGACTTCTTGAACATCAGGGTTTTTGGCTAAACTTTGTTCTAACTACTCTTTCCCGACCCCTTGCAGCTCCCGTTGCACATCCATCAAAACAGCCCACTGTGCTTCCTTTTCAGGACACTGGTCCTCCAGTTTTGTGATTGCAATAGTAAGGAAGAGAAGCCATGTACAATATAGAGTTCATCTTGCAATTGTTGTTTAAGTGCAAAATTTTTGGCTTTTTCTACAGCTGAGGAATCACTAGGTAAAGCATCTAAAAGTTTCGATATTGTATGGAAATGATTGCAAATAAACACTGTAGCTTTTAACCATGTACCCCATCTAGTGAGGATGGGAGAGGGTGGTAGTGGAAGTTTTGTAATTTCTACGTACTTCTGTATTCTAGAAGGAGCCTTTTTCAGTATTTTCTTAATGCTAGAAACAAATTCGTTCACATATGTATATTCATCTTTAAGAGCTTCACAAACTCGATGCAAAGCATGAACAATGCAGGTCACATGTTTTAAGTTAGGATACATATTCTTCAGATTAGAAAATGCAGCTAACATGTAAGATGCTTGGTCTGTAAGAACTAACCACACTCTATCATATTCTACACCCTCCGGCCTCAATACAAAACATGCATCATTGAAACTTTGCATTCCACTTGCATTATCTGTTTTGCCGAGAAAATACGTTTTTAAAAGCATGGGTTTCACTTGATGTCCATTGAGAGGTGCTACTAAAATGTTCAAAACGTACCTGTTTTGCCTATCTGTGGTTTCATCTAGTATGAAATAGACTGGATGGTCAAGCTACTACTTGCCTGATCTGCGAGACTTTAGCTTCATAAAGAGGTTGAAGGTAAGATTTCCTTAAGGTGCTCTCATCTGGAACTGATTTCCCAGTATATTTTTGCAAATATGATTTCATGACAGGATTGTAAAGTTTCGAAAGAGGTATTCCACACACTATAAATGTCCTTGCTGTCTCACTGAAAAATTCATTTGTATTTCTGGAACTCGAAGATGCAAGCGCCTCACCAATGAATTGCTGTCGCTTCCCACCTTTACCATCTCGTAGCTCTTTATTCCTGATGTGTTTCCCACTTTGTAGATGCTGCACAACCCGAGTGCGTTGGTGTTTGTCATCATCAGCAATAGAAATATCACACACATCACACCTCAGAACAGATCCATCACTCTGAATGCCGCCACCGCTAAACTGTTTAACAATGTCCTGCAGTTTCCCAACATTTACTTTGTTTTGGCATGGTGAACAAGCAAATCCGATGCATCGATCAGTCGATCACAGACTGCAGTTACCTTGCTCGCTGAGACGGGAGAAGGAAATGAAAACAAAATAGCTTTCCTACAACAATTCCTAAACAATACAGCATAGGACAAAACGAGCACAACTTCTAGCAATTGTAACGCGTCATTGTTGGCACTGATTAAAGTCCGCGCGCTTACTACATTAACGTCCAAGAACTGAAGAAAGCCGATTCATTGTTGTCCGGTAAACAAGAATCGCGTGACAAGAAGCCGTGCCTCGAATGTGGGTGGGGTTAAACAGCAAGCGAGTTGTATTTAAAAAAATGATAAAGTTGCAAAAAGGGTGAAAAGGTGCAAAAGGTTCTGAGATTGTGAAAAAGGTGCAACCGAAACACCATGAGTAGAGTTCAATACCTGCTTATTTTGGGGATGAGTCGCTTTTTTTACCCATTTTCACACAAAAAAATTTAAGGTGTAGCACCTAAAATTCCTAGCTCTGATCATGACCCCATATTGAAATGCCGATTCCTCAAGGCTTGCAAAATAGTCATTCAGTCCTGCTTTCACGTCTTCATCTGATGAAAATCTATTAGCACCGAGGAATTTTTCAAGCTGTGCGGAAAGATGAAAGTCTGAGGGTGCCAGGTCAGGCAAATAAGGGCTGATATTTCAGGTGCAAAATTCTGCCATTTTTTAATTTTGATAACTAAACGTATAATTTGTGTGCTTTTACAAAGCAATGCAAAGATTTTCTAAGGCAAAACTCGCTACAATTCACCTGTTTACATACATTAATTAAGAAGGTAAATGAACAATTCAAAGTTTTACAGAACATATCAGTCCATTCCTTAAAAAATACTGTATACAAGAAATATCAATGGCTTCTTGCTTCCTCAAAATGTTTGTTCTGTGTGTTATTCTGTCTTGTATTCTTATGGTGTCAAGTGCCCACATAGATATTTTCATTACTTTTTATTCTTGATAATTAGATATTCTCTTTGTGCATTTTTTGTTGATTGTTGTACCACCTTTTTTAAATAAATCTTGTTCATTGCAGATTCAAAATACTAAAGCAAAACGTCGCAACAAACGAAAAGGAAAATACAACCATCTTTCAATCAGTGACAGCACAGAGTGGGCAAACCTCACCCCGAAGACCCTGTGGAACCAGTTGAAGAATGACCTCAAGTCCTACTATGATTGGAATCTTCCTACGGATGGAATAGATTCTACTATTCAGCAGTATTCCTTACAGAAAATATCCCTCCTCAGGTAAGAATACCTTCGTGGTTCAGTGTAGCAATTGGATTTAGTCTAGTGTCTTTATTTGTTTGTCTTCTTCAGATCGTTCAGAAGTATTTCCACTCACTGTATGTTTATGTTGGCCGCGGTGGCTCAGTCGGTAACGCGTCTGACTACCATGCTAAAGGTCCCGGGTTCGATCCCCGGCCGGTTCAAATCCGGGAACTTTTCTAACGATGGAAGCGGCCCCGGCGCCCACCCAGCGTCGAATAACATGGGTACCTGGGGGAAACCCTGGGGGGTAAAGGCGGTCAGGGGCGTGATGCTGATCACATCACCCCCACTCACGACCGGATCAAGAAAGTGTGGGGCGTTACCCCCACACCCCCTATACGCCTTCATGGCGTGGTGCTATGCACAGGGGAGTACTTTACCTTTACCTTTGTATGTTTATAATAGTTTTCTAGAGGAATATCTCTCAAGAGTTGCACGAAATTTTAAAACTTTGTCACTATCAAGATGTTCAGAGTTGATAAATAATTTATCTGTATTCTTTGTAGGTCCTTTTGCATGAAGAGTGGTGTACAAATTCTATTAAGAGAATATACATTAGATGTCAAAAACAGGCAAACCTTTTTTGAAGATGATATCATAAATATATTCCCAGTTGTGAAGCATATCAATCCTAGAGTGAGTATATTCATTATTATTATTATTAATGCACATAGTGGTTTGTTGCTGAGAGTACCATGTCTAAATATTTGTGATTACGAATAACAATATTGGAAATTTGTTATCATAGTGGAATCTCAATTTTATGTTTTTCAGGGGACCAAGCTCAAAAAACTTAGATGTAAAATCGAGGAATGTTTTATAATGAACATTTTGCTATGTTGGGACCATGAAGATTGAATGTATAATGCGGGAAAATGTAATACCGGGTAACGTAAAATTGGGGTTCCACTGAAAACATTAGAAAGACATCACCATTGACTACACAATATTTTTTACACATTGGCCGTATATTGTCTGATATTTAGTGTGATCATAACATCTGGTATGGTTTTGAAGTGTAGTATCCTATTTCAGCAAAAATATAAATTTTCAATAGAGGACTCTTCCTAGTACCCGATGCAGTGGCATACGCAAGGGGTGGGTGGAGGGGAGTTTACGGGGTTTAAACCCTTGATCTTTTGAAATGTTATGAAAAATGCTGTGAAGAAAATTAAAAATGGCCAATTTTTCAGTCCAAGATCTGCGGCAATAATAATAATAATAATAATAATAATAATAATAATAATAATTTGAATTGTTATTCCCATGCAGCATGGAGAAAAGCACAGCATTCCAAACACACGTGTCTTTCAGAGTGAATGCCTTGAAAATAAACATGAATTCTTGAAAGTAAAGTAAAATATGAGGGCACTTATGATTTAAAAGAGAAAAAAGTTGTTTTGTATCTCAGCTGCAACAATGCTCAATGAACATGTATAGATAAAAGCTAGGCGGACAAGTCCATGCCCCCTATACGTCTTCATGGCGTAGTGAAAAGCTCAGGGGACCATTTTGCTTTTTTTCTTCTCTGACAACTACATAAATGTGCTATTAGAAGGGGAAGTTAATTTTGTGTAATAAATGTAGTTTTTAAATCAAATTTAGGGTTTTATTCACCATTTGAACCAAAATGCCATTTACCTACTACTTTTAATCCCAAAGTGAGTCCAGTTTTTGTATCGAAATCTTGTTGTTTTATTCACCATAAATATGTGTGTCTATGCATAACATGTAAAATTAGCGTTTATCAAGACTCATTTTGACCCCAAAACAGCTGAAATATGGGAAAGAAGTTGGTGTTATTTCAGTAATAAGATTATAAATTGGTAGTGGTGGTGGCGGCCCATTCCGTACTACAACATTATTACTCCCATTTCAATTTTTCCTCCCAACTGGTATCTCTTTTGAGGAACATTTCTTGCATTTGATTGTTCATAATTTAGTAGGGATGGGACCGATTAATCGGTAATGACTGATATAGGCATATTGGTTTAGCGGTTATTTTTCTGATCTGATATATCGATAAATATCTGATCATTTAGTGCAAAATTCTGCCATTTTGTTGTAATTTTTATGGATAATCTCCATGCCCTACTTTCTAAAAAAGTAAATGTCTAAATATGCAATTTCTTTTGTACTGCAGTCACCTTGAAACACACATTTATTAAGGTCAATGATCCTTTCAGGTTCTTCCAAGGACTATTTCTAATTTTATATTGGATCAGTAGAATATCGGTTATTGGTATTGGTAAATTTTATATCGGTACTTTATCGGTATCGGCCAAAATTTCATATCGGTCCATCCCTATAATTTAGTTTTAATAATGTTTAATACAATTTGGTTAAAATGTAAAGTTGATGACATAACACTTATTTATTACATAGTAGGCTACATCGTGTGATTTCAAACATTTTTTAAAAGTGCATGAAAGACCGGAAAAAGGTCAGGAATTTGGTTTTGTAAAATGAGTTAACGCCCTGCTAGACTATTTACTGGAGTCTATTTGTGTATTGTTGAAGTGAAATGTTATTGTAACTATTTCTTGCCATTGCAATAATGTTGGATTAATTTTCCAGGCATCCGATGCGTACAACTTCTACACCACAGGCCAGACCAAGATCCAGCAGGGTTTCCTCAAGGAAGGCTACGAACTGATCAGCGAAGCTTTAAATTTGCTCAATAACGTCTACGGTGCAATGCACCCAGAGATAGCTCAGTGCTTACGCATGTTGGCGAGGCTTAACTACATAATGGGTGAGCATGCGGAAGCAATGGCCTACCAGCAGAAGGCTGTGCTCATGTCGGAGAGAGTCAATGGAATTGATCATCCGTACACCATAACAGAATATGTGAGTGGGTCATCTAGTATTTTTAGGGGTAGTTTCTTCATTGAACCTCTTCAATACATGTTCTTTTTATTCGTATGCTCCATGAAGTTTTTGTAATTTTGGAGAAGCATGACATTTTTGCATTGAATATGGTTTTTCTTGTTCATGAAGTTTAAAAGTAACATGAACTACTGTACTTTGCTCAAAAAATTGCCCAATTACAGTTACTTTAAAAACCAACTGTATGTTGCTTCTGCAGTTAATTTATTCTAGAACATATTGCGTGCATAAATTGCAGGCAGATTGTCCTTTGACTAATGACAAATTAAAGTTAATATTAATTTACTTTCAACTGTAATAAATATCATATGTTTAAATATGAAAGCATAGTTCATAGCATGCTTGAGATTAAATAATGTAGTTTACAAAATAACGGAAATGGATTATATATGAAGATTATCATTTTATATATATATAATATATCTCTTTCTTTCTATTTTTTCTTCTTCTTAGTTTTGTTCCTTAAAGCATGCAGACTCATTACATGAGAAATGTAACAGAGTTAGTTAACTTGTTTAAGAAAGTGAGTGAGTTACAGTCTCATTGCAAAAAGTGAGAGTTACATTTACTATACTGTGGTACAAGAAAATGCAAACCCTGCTCCTCTCTTCGGCCCTTGCCAGGCAGCATTCTCTTACGAGGAACACCACAAAAGTTGAGACAGGCTGTGCTATGGTTCCATGTTTTGTTTCCAAGAAATATGGTTCAGCAACAACATCTTTGCTGATTCACCCATACAAGTTTCAACATGCTCATCTTGTCGGTCTTGCTTGGAGGGGTTTGTTTCTTTATCTCAGTGTGGCATTAGTTTCCTCCAGCTATGATTTACTATGATTTTAAGAGTGTGTTAAACAAGTCCCAGTTAAACGGTTGCAGTAGGCTTTCGGTGACCTTACTCCGTCCCATGCAACAATTTTTCGGATCTTTTGAGAATTTAAAAGAGGTCGAAACTCATTGAGAGACATGGAGAGGAGTGGGCATCCAGCAACCACAGTGACTGTGAAAGACATTGCCGCTGTGAAAGAAGTGGTTTGCCAAAACAATCAAGTGATATTTAAGGACATTAAGGTGCCATTACAGATTGGATCCCCAGCATTGTACAAGATCCAGCACGAATATTTACGAATCAGGAAGGTTGCATCTCGATGGGTGCCTCACACATTGACAAATGAGGAAAAGCATGTTCGTGTGGAATGGTGCAAAGAAATGCCAGATTCGACAGAGGTAACTGTAGATGCGTTTCCAACATCGTTACTGGATTTATTCGTTTGATCCAGAGAATGAGATTCAGTTGACGGTGTGGATCTTCCCCGATGACATTCCAACAACAAAAGTGAAGCGGCCCTGAAGTGTCTGAAAGAAAATGGTGGCAACTTTCTTCTCCAAAAGTAGTCGTGCCACGTCTGTTCCTTTGGAGGATCAAAAGACAGCTCCTGCTTAGTGGTACACACCAGTTTGACTACCAAAAGTTTTCCAAAAACTTGAAGAAAGGTGATCAAGGACAGGACTGCAAGGGATCTTCTTGCACCATAGCAATTCATTCGCCCATACAGTCAACATCACCATTCAGTTTCCGGAGTCCACAGAGTTTAAACTTACGACTCATCCACCTTACAATCCTGAATTGACCCCATGTGATTCTTCCTTGTTCCCTGCAGTAAAAATGGCATTTGCGGAAGAAAATTCTGCAGCCCTGAAGATGATGTTCATGCTGAGTGGAAAAACTTTTCAAAAATGGTTTACAAAAATGCAAAAGTGCATAAAATGTCATGACAAGTATTTTGAGAAAATACAGTAATGAAAATGAATTTATCTTTCTTAATTATTATGTATCTCGAAACTTTTGTAGTGACCCTCGTATTTGTCCCATTGTCTCAACATGAACAGGTGCAGTTCTTTGATGTCATTGATTCCGTAAAGTTGGCTGTTATAATAACATGAGTGACATCAATAGTATTGATGGCAATGAAAATATGTATTAAAAAAGCTGAGTTGCAGTTACTGATAAGAACCAACTGTTACCTGTACCTTCATTAACATATGACTTGTACTTCCAATCACTGATATGAATCTTGACTAATTTTTAATTATTTTTTTTAGTATTACAATTTTTATTCTTGAGCTTGAGAGTGTGTTATTTTCCATTACCTGTTGAAGAAAATGAGTAATTATTTTATTTCTTTGTTTTATTTTGTTTACAGACCCATCTGGCACTATATTGCTTTGCCAATAGCCAAGTGAGTACTGCATTGAAACTCCTGTACAGAGCCCGGTACCTTGCATTACTTGTGTGTGGGGAGAATCATCCAGAAATAGCACTCTTAGACGTGAGTAGCATACATGAATGTGTGAATGCGGTTAATGTCAGTACTGTACAATAGCGAAAATTTGCTCTAAATTTGCTTGTTTTTAGACATCTCAAATTAGAATGCAATTTTCTCTAACTTGTTGTGCACCAGTGTTGGTAGCAATTTATATTTCGATATAATTGTTTATATTGTAAAACAAAACTCTGATAAATGCATGCTTGTAATTGCAGTTGCATATTAATATTATCCACGTATTGAAGAACTTATGTAACAATTTCCAAGCATTGTTAACAGTAAGAATTGGCAAGGCTATCCGCATCTGCACCTTGATATTTGCAAATATGATAACACCAAAAAATGTTAATTGTTGCAAAATAGTGTTTATGTATGTACAGTGACATGTTTTAAATACATTTTTCATGAATTCAAAATTGCAAAATAATGTGAATTTGGAATAAAATGCAAATTGTGGCCTTTTTTTGTGAATTTGAACACTCATGCTTAAAAAATAAAATGTACCATGTTTGAATTGTGTATGACATGCATGTTTCCTAAAATTTTATCATGCAAAAACCTAGGGTGTGTGTTATACATGGAATAACTCAACAGCTACATGAAACCATCGGTAAACGATTGTTGCCAATATTATTTTACCTTCTATCAGACCATTTTTGTATCACCGAGCAAAGTGGTAGGTTTCTGGTGGGCGTGCAGTCACATGGGAGCTGTTACGTCGGTATTTGTCACACAAGAAGCATTTTATGTCGCAGGTAGAAAATAGAGAATACTTAGTTTTGACCGGAGGAACTAAAATCTTCATCAAGAAAAAGTAAAAGTTGGTGGCAGGTAAATGGAGGCGAACTTTAAAATAGAATTACAAGTAATATCTGAATCACTCACTCCATTGTGTGGTTGACGTCATCGCCTTGTAATCAAGGGGTCCCGGGTTCGATAGCCGGTGGAGGCACATAGTGGTTCAGGTCCCACTTTGAACTGTAGGTCCAGTCCCAATTAGCCTGTTTTGGGTTTGTGCCCAGGCTGAACCTTTCCTTTTAGGTTTTTTTCCATCAGTTTTATCTAATGATTCGCAGATCCTTAGAGTTGAGATTAAAGCATCTCACGATATTTAATAGTGCAATTTGTTGTTGTCCCTAAATTATTCACCTATGTTGTCAAATGTACAAGGAACTATTCATAAGTATTAAATGTAAAATATTAATACAATTACATTTTATATGAATTGTTATTAGCCCTGAATTTTCAGAAATTTCATCTTAAAAACATGAAATTGTACTGAATTTTATCTAGATCTTCAAGTAGCCACTGTGGTTTGTGTGAATTCTGGAATAGTGACGAGTATGATTTCTTGTCTCTTACATTTTATATGTGTGCGAGTGAAAAGCTGGATAGTGTAGTTACAGTTTTGAACAATTTATTTTCAGAGCAACATCAGTTTAATTCTGCATGCGGTTGGAGAGTACGAGCTGTCCTTGCGATTCCTGGAGAAAGCTCTGGCTCTGAACATCAAGTACTACGGCTCGAAGTCCCTTAAAGTAGCCGTGAGCTATCATCTGGTGGCTCGGACACAGAGTTGCATGGGAGATTTTCGCTCTGCCTTGCAGAACGAAAAAGAGACATATGCTATATACAAACAACAGGTATTTTTTTAGATTTTAATTTAGTGTGTTGGAGATGTAGAGTATGAAAATAAAAAGTGGATATTGAGAGAGATTCTGTGGGCTCCAATGTTATGCTTCACATCGTCCTGGCCTGAAAAGTCAAAGCTATCGATGGCTGAAAAAGTAATAAAAAAGTCCAGAAATTTCATAAAAAATATTTTAATACCTGGAAAAGTCTTCGATACAGTAAATGTGTTTAATTTGAATCTTTCACATATTTGATAACACTGTTCACCTACAGCAAATATGTGTACTATTAATAATGTATAGAGTAGGTACCACTGCTTTCATTTTTCTACTCTAAAGTACGAGGGTCATTCAGAAAGTAACTTCCGTTCGGGTATAAAAGAAACCCCAGGACATTGTGAGAGTTTTTATTATACAACTGAAAGAGACAATATCTTTCTACATAAGCACCGTTTCTGTTGAGACACTTATCATATCGGCGAACAAGGTTTACAATACCCATGTGAAAGAAATCTGCCGCCTGTGCATTCATTCAGCCACGAAAAAACTCATGGCTGTTTTGGAACAGAAAAGGGATACTGTTGGTGGAGTTCCTGGAACAAGACACAACAATCAATGCCCAAGTGTATTGTAAAACTTTGAAATTGCCCTGGAAAATGAAAGTCAACTAAAAATTATATATTTGACACACACAATTTCATTTCAGCCACAATAATATGTGTTAATTAATGAACGAACACGATAAATTCAAATTTAAGCAATGTTTTTTGAGGGAACAACAGTATTATTGGGGAAAATGTGGCTTCACCCCCCTCCCTCCCCGGAAAAAAATACCATCCTTGCCATGCCTGGAAAAAATCCTGCGGACGTCCATGACGCTCGCCCACATACTGCTGCTTGAACCAAGGAACTTCTCCAAAATTTTCAGTGGGAATTGTTTGACCACCCTCCTTACAGCCCAGATTTGGCCCCTAGTGATTACCACCTCTTTCCACAAATGAAGAAGTGGCTAGGGGCACAGAGCTTCAACAATGAGCTAAAGGACAGTGTTACTGCATGGTTGAATGCACAGGCGGCAGATTTCTTTGACATGGGTATTGTAAACCTTGTTCGCCGATATGATAAGTGTCTCATTAGAAACTGTGCTTATGTAGAAAAATAGCTTAGAGTTGTCTCTTTCAGTTGTATATAATAGAAACTCTCACAATGTCCTAGAGTTTCTTTTATACCCAAATGGAAGTTACTTTCCAATGACCCTTGTACATTTTAAATAAACTTATGGTAAGTTAAAATATTTCTGCATTACTGCAAGATCTGGAAATGTATTTAAAAATACGTGATAAACCTGATTGCATTATGAACCTGATTGCATTATTAAGGAATTTTACGAGATCATCTGCAATAATCCAATTCTCAACAGAGGGTGCAATCTATTAATGTCTGAAAAGATTGCATATGATTCTGCAAGCACCTCTGTGATGTCATAGTGGTAATCATCTTGTCATCAGGGAGCCCTGTGTTCAATCTCCAATGGCTTGGATCCATCTTAAAACTAAAGGTCCAGTCCCGGTGGGCAGATCTGAGCATAAAGTGGATTTATCCTATTTTTATCCTAAATAAACTTCAACTAACTTTTGACATGAATCTACAACACCGATAAAAGTTACGTCTGTGGCGGAGCATTTGAGTTGTCAATTCACAATCTCTCCACCAAAAGTTCTAGGTTTGAGTCCTGGCTGGGCATGAATGTCCCTATGTGAGAATCTCATCAGCTTCATCTAATCATCATTATACTTAGCCTAAAGAGCAGAGGCGTGGCGTGCATGTAGCCGCTGTTACCGCAGGTAACACCAAAATATAAAGAATTGAAGAACTCTTATTAAAATATTATACATACATTGTACATAAACTGGTAATATTGTCGTAAAGTAAAACATTGCAGACTGACATTTTTTCTGACACCGGCAAAAGTGAAGAGGAGGACTGATCCGGTACCCTCCACAGGCAACATGAGGAAAGGGCCCTGAGCCCACCCAAGGAAGACTTTCCTTCGCAGCAAAGACTGTTTCGGCGGGAGGAGGAGGCGGGTTAATGGCATGACTGTTTAGCCGGCGCAGTTGCCGGTGATACTTACCGGAAACATACCAGTGTTGCCATATTCAATTGACAGAAAAGAGCTAAGTCGCCTAAGTCACTTACTCTGAAGGCGTCCAGTCACACTGGGGAACGATGGCGCAGTGGTAGCGTCGCCGCCTTATAATCAAGGGATTCCGGGTTCGATACCCGGTGGATGCACAAGTGGTTCGGATACAACTTTAAACTGTACCGATTAGCATTACTGTTCATGAAGTGGACTTAAATCGCCAAATCAAAATTTTAAACAATCAAATCACACTGGGGCAAAAGCAAACTACCAAGTGATACTTTGTATTTACACTAAATATCAGCGATTATGAAAATCCTCTTTGTCCTTTTTCGACATCATGGGCGAAAAGGAGAGGAGAGGGATGGGTATGGTCAAGGGGTCCGCTGTCCTTCTAAAAATGTCAACCTAAAATTCTATATTTCACACATATAATATTATTTCGGTTACAGGAATTTGTGATAATTGTTGATGATACTGATTGAAATTAACATATGTTGTCGCAGGAATGCAATAATTTCAGATTGAAGCAATGTTTTTGAGGTGGTAGAACTGTTTTTGGGTGAAAACAATACTTACAAGCATAATTTCCCGATTGTTATCTTAGCACGCTCTGAAGTGTCAGGTGTCGCAGGTTCGAATCCTCAGCAAGAAATGTTTATTTCAATGTTCGTTGTTATTATTTTACTTACATAATTATAAAAATTAATAATTACATACACAAAGGAATAATAATTTTATTTCAATAATTCACCATGCATCCTCATCGTCACGATTATCCTGTAAAGCGAAAGCCTTAAAGTTAGCAAAGGACGTAAAATATACGAAATAGTAGTGGTGTCAGAAATGAGATTTCAGTGGATTTAGCGAAACATGGGAGTGGGAGTAGTTAGGAAACAGATGAAGACTACATCCACTCTACATACGTCTTATTTGAAACGATTTGGGCAAATCTGGTTTCAAAAGAACTAAGATGGCAACATTAGTAGAACTGGACTTCTTGCAGGTTCCGAAGGAAATATTGGGGAAGGGCCTATGCTGAGAGGGGAGGGGGCAAGGAGGGTGCTTCACGTGTTACAAAAGTAAACAACGGTTTGTGGGAGGGACTGTGCAGTGGGAGTTTTGTGACTGGTGTCTTTCGTCTTTATGTTGTTTTCGGGCATTGTCAATTAATTAACAAGCGGAATGGACCTTGCTCCGAGTTCCGAGGTGGCGGGTTCATCCTATGTGGACAGTGTGTGTAATCGTGCGATAGAAGATATTTTGAAGCAATCTTTCGGTTCGTTATTTTGCAGAAAAAATCGAAATTGTGGCGAAAGGGAGGTCAAATCCTATTTTGAACGATTTAAAAACCAAGTCGTCTGCTGGATATGACCGACATTTCAATGTTTCGTGGTATAACGACTATCCGTGGTTATGTGGATGTGTGCAGTTGTCGAAACTCTTTTGTTGGCCATGTACTCAATTTTGGGGTGAAAAAAAAAGTGTGGAATTCAGGTGTGGATAACATGACGCACCCAAAAATTCAAATTCTCTTTATGACAGCATCATAGAACTTTTTTGATTTGATTTGATTGATTTTGCTTCGCTTGTGCCACTTTTGGCTAATTTGCGAAGATGGGGATGAGTGATGATATGATTAAATTGATGAATAGACATCACAAACGCCCATGCCCAAGCTAGGTTTCGAACCCGGGATCCCAGCATCATATAACTATTTTCAAAGTCGGATTGATCTCCTCTATAAGTAGCCTTCGATGTTTCTGTAAGTATCAAATTACGTATTATTGTGTCAACAACCAATGTTTGCAATTTCACTTTAGTCCTTATGTCAACATTTGTTTTCCTGATTAATAACTTTACCAAAATCTAGTATTGAATTGCATACGTACCAGATTAATATTATATGAACTACTTGGAAGACATTGGGGGGGGGGGGGGGCATGAGGTGGGGAGGCGCCCAAGTCTTCCTTAAATGTCCTACTGATAACCGGTAACACTTTTAAAAATCCACGCCACGCCACTGCTAAAGAGGTAGAAACTCAATATAAAAGAAAACCACAAATGCAGATTTTTTTCCCCCAAATATTTCTGGAAGCTTTTGTGGCGGTTCGTGGGTTAAAAAAATGTTTATATTTTTGTTATTATATTTAATAAATACAATTTATTTGTTTGTGATTGATGAGGTTTCCTCAGGATATCAAACAGGTAATTTTTGGATAGGCTTCTGAGCTTTCGAGAGCAAACGTCACTCATCTTCAGGGGTTGAAGTCAATCACGTCATCAATAACCCAAGAAAACTTCATTTGTCAAATATTTATAGTTTCTGCTTACTCTTATTATTATTGTGGTACATGCTTATTTGTTAATAAAAGTAAGTGGAAACCAATCACTTATGTAATCTATCCATTCTGAGCAATGTTGCTTCAAGGTGAAAGCAATGCTTTAAGTGCATTTTGTTAGATTTGAGGATATTGAAATTCTGTGATTGTTGTAAGTCAGAGTCTATTGCATTGGCTGTCATCATTTATATTTTTTCTTCAGCTTGGTGAGGATCATGAGAAGACAAAAGAGTCCTCTGAATGCCTTCGCCATTTGACTCAACAAGCGGTTGTGCTTCAGAAGAAAATGAACGAGATCTACACAGGGAAGGTGGGGGCCATGTTCCCTCCAATCCAGATTCAACCTCCATCAATGGGTAGTGTTCTTGATATGCTGAACGTTATCAATGGAATACTTTTTGTGCAGATCAGGTGAGCCATGCACGATTATTTTTTTTTCATATATATATAGAGAGAGAGAGAGATTAATTTTGCATTTTCTTAGGCATCCTGGCTTGACATCTATATCATGTGAATCCTTCTGCTCCCAAAATATAGGAAATTATGCTTAAAGATAAAGTCAAGAAGAATCTTAAAAGTGTCATTGTTTTGTATTACTTGAAGATACAGTTGACTTGGTAGCTAATGTGCTAAGTAGACTTTTGATCTCACCACCGAAGATTCTAGGTTTGAGTCCCTCCATGGGTACCCATTTATTTGAGACTGGTTAACCCCCCAGAGTCATGCAGGGACAAGACTGGGAAAATTTGCAAATGTTGCGTGAAGAATTCTTGAATGGTTCAATAAGCTCCTTGATATTTGTAAACAGGTGACTAATGGGCTTTATTTTTGGAAAATAATCTGCATTTTTACACTCTACTTTACAAAACTAGGGCATTCACATTGCAAACAGTAGCAAATGGTAGAATTTTGCACTAAGTTTCAGGGAGGCTATTTAAAGATACATAACACTGGTATGCTTGTAATAAATGGTACATTTGATATGTACTGGTTTTATGTGAAGATAACTGTACTGATTAATCTGCCTGATCCTTAATAAATAGTATTGTGAACAACTCAAATCGTCATTTATAGGGGTGTAAGGGGTGCTCCTTCCACATAGTGCACCCAATAGTCAACCTCACTTCCACATAGTACACCCTGGACTGCAGACTAACGAGGCTCTGGCGACTGGCCCCATAGCCAGTATAATTTTGTTTGTGTTGTCCTGTGTTTTGTTCTTATTTGTACTGAGTGCTCCTTTACAGCCTCAGCTTTTAACGAAAGTCAGAAGATTTTAATATTTTATGATTTTAGTTACGCAACGTTAGAGTTATGTGTAACGATAAGGGGCTGGACCCCGTATAATGTGACGGGTGCAAAATAGCCTTAGTGCTGACGCACCCAAAATTTTAAATTCAAAATTAAATCAAAATCGTCATTTATATTTGTAGGAATCAGTGAGTTTTGTCTCTAGTACTAGTCGGTCTCTTTAAGAGCATAAAAATTTCACCTTTTTATCATTTTCAGCCAACAAGACATTGAGAACTTCAAGGCAGAGATTGAAAAGCGACAGAAGGAGTCTTCCCCTCTCACACTAGAAGAAGTTGGGAAAGACGAAGGTGAATTCTCTGCTGACGTAAAAGAAGCCGGGAAGCTCCAAGAGGCATCCAGTTGAGCTTGTACAAAGTTCTCAAGCAAATTTCAATGCAGGGTCCAAAACTATAAAAGAAAAAATTATTAGCTTGAAGCAGTACAATACACCATTCAAAAAATACATCCAGTAGTTAAACAACATAGAAGACAACAGCGAAATAATAATAATAAAAGGGAAAGAGAAGTTTCAGAACCATTCTATGTATTTACAATTTATGCTTATCCAATTTGCAGCAACACTACACCAGACTTGTGGGTTAACTTTTCTCCACAATCAACGCTTAACTTTTGTGATATATCATCCTACAAAAAAAGCCTATAGATTTGCTGCTACCTTTTTTCGTGGGGGGTGTGTTAGTGTCTGTGTTCATTTCAGATGTACAGTAGTGTTATAAACATATGTCTCATCATCATCATGCATTAAGAATCGCTCGTTCATAATGTTTTGAATGCAGTGAAGAGAAGAATCAAGGATTAAATCATAAGTATGCAGTGGAAGTTTCGACGAGAAAGGTGTCATCGTAAATTTTTTTGTAACAAGTCCATATCATCAAGCAGAATCGGCAGCAATTAACAGAGATGGGGAGAGAGAAACTAGTTTAATATAAGCGTTTTTGTTATTGTTGTTCTTGTTATAGAAGGCTTCTAGAAGTGAACTAGTTAATTTTTTGGAGTGGTGGGCTAGGGTAAAGAAGGTTGTGTAATTTTCATTTTGCTTCCATGAATTGAAGTTTGAAGTTGCAGCGTTGCAAGCAAAATGAGTGTTAGAAGTTGTCCACAGGGGCATGCTTTGAGTGTTGTTAGGAATTAACATTTAAATTAAGAGTTACGAAGTTTAGGTATAGTGTTATGGAAATATAAGGTTCCTGTTATATTAATCATAGTTGTTGTCTTTTTCAGATAAAATATACAGTTTTTTTTATTTAGATATTTGTTCTTTGGATTCAAATCTGTGGTAGTTGTTGGCCTAATTTTTTGTGTGTGCATTCTTTCTCTCAGCCTGTTAATTGAACACACATTGATTAATAATGCATTTGTTACTAGCGAAAAAGAATTTGGTTCTTGCAGTGTTGCGTAGACGTAGACTGAATTAAAACAGATCTCAGCAATACACATACGTAACAGTGTACATGTGTGTTGGAAAGTATTGTTTTTCTGAAGGCATAGACTCCAATAAGCTTCAGTGGTGCTAGGGTTTAGAGCAAAGAATCTGTACGCTATAAAAGGCAAGTCCGGCATGCTCCTGCTGTTGCACAAGTAGAGCATAATAAAATTTGAGGAAGGATCGAAGATTGTGTAATTTTGTTATCACAAATCTGTAAGCATTCTGTACAGAGCTGTGTGTTATAGTTAAGATAGATTAAGAAAAAAAATCTTGTTTTCTTTTTATATATATATAATTTCATGGCCATGAAATTTCTAGAGTAGTTTTGTAGTACTAATAGTTTGTAAGTATTGCAGGTTTCTAAGTTTTCCCCCAGAGTAGTATTTTTGTAGTTAGTGAAAATAATGCTTAGTTATTAAACAGTACATTCCAGCAGGATTTTGTGACTTAAACCCTTTAAGTGTAGTTCTGTAATGTTCAATGCTGGAAAGGGGTAAAAGTATTTAGTCAGTAAATTGCTTTTCAGTGTATGGAATGAAGTTTACATTGTATGAAAATAATTTTGAATATTCCCCCTGCAATCATGGTGCTTGGGTTGCTTTGTAACAAAATTTTAGAACAAATTTGTATGGCATAGTTATTGATGTTAAATACTTAGGCATTATCACACAATTTACTGCAATAAGAAAGACGTTATTGATGCCTGAGGTAGGCACGGGGCAAATGAGTCAATGCTTGGAATTTGGTACAGCAGATTGTCATATTAAAGTTAACTGTGTTGGAAAGATTAGGTTGATAATAAGTGATGGGATGAAGTAAAAATCAATATATATTTCAGCATTTATTGTTTACTATGGTATACTTCTCTTAAAGGTATTTGTTGATTCATTGCATGGAAAAGTAACCAGTGATATTCAGTGAACAAAATCTAGTTTATCAATTTTTATGATCCTGTGTCTGTGAAAATTATATGTAATGAATGTATAACACTACAATTTCCTTCCAATTGAAATAGTGAAATATTTGAGAGTTCATTTCTGCAATTGCAATAAATTTAAGACTGAAGAAAATATTTGCACTTGTATAAGTTGGTAAGTTTCATGTTAATGAAATTTATGAAAGATACCAATATTGGAGGTGTATGATTCCCAGTAAACAAAGCAATGAAATCTATTGTATATATTTAAGAGATAATCGATATACCAGTAATTGTTGCTTTTATCATATTTCATGATTTTTCCGGTTTTGGTAAATTTGAAGTAGTGAAAATCTTGCTCTATTTTGCCCCATGCAACACCTGCAACAAAATACATTAAAGCAAGTTGCGGTGATAGGTTAATAGATTGGCACCATTTTTATTAGCTTTCTGACCATGATAAGTTCATACAACATTTGAATGGATAAAATGTCCGTAATTTAATGAAAGACGTGGCCTTTGAAATGTTTCTATGCTGCACAAACTTGCAACTGAGCCAAACCAGAAGTTTGTATTGAATGTAAGCAACACAAGATTAAGTCCCAAGATAATTGTAACAATGGTTATGTAAATCTTTATCTTTGTTGAGAATTGAACTATTTTTCATTTTGTTTTTAAAGGTGCAGTGGTATACGTGTACATTTGTTGTGGATTCCAGTGCATAAAAATATGAAAAGTATATTGTTAATCTAAAATTTTATCATGTTCATAATTATTATTTCTGGAATATCCATACATATATATTTTCTATTAAGTATGTATGGCTGCAGTCTGTTGAGTGTGGTAAATGAATCATGACTGAATCATTGTTCATCACAGCAATAGATGCCACTGAATTAATTTTGAGATGACACTTGATGCTTTTTTTTTATTATTAAAAATGCAATAAAATATTGATGTGGTGAAGTAGAAAATGTGCAGATCGATAAGATACTGCTGACATATTTTGAACCTATTTCAATACATACAACTATTCCCAGTGTATCAAAAGCAAACGTAATATAAAAAGTTTCTGTAAGTTGTAAATATCTTCAGATTTACAGAGGCACATAAGCAGTTTTTCATATATAATATATAAGACAGAAGTAGTGAGATTTGAAAGCATAAGAAACTTCAAAACAAATTTTTAGGTTTTTCCCCTTGCGAAAACAAATCAGTACTGTATTGAATACGAACAATATGTATTCTCTTAGACCTTTGCATGTCAAGAATCATGTATGGAATATGTTTAAATATCTGTAAATTTTCAAATTGAATACCAGTTCTGATATGCAAATTTTGATGTATTCGCAGGACTTTACTTCAAAAGAAGGTTGTAAATTTACAACATACAGTGTGTTATCAATTCATTGGAAGATGTAACTCAAATTTCCTGGAAGAATTTTTTAACCAGTCTTGCTCGCAAGATAGAATGATACATTGTAGCCTCAGGGTTCAAGAGAACACTGTGATGTGATGCTCATATAACAATTTATAATAACCCTGTATTTGAATTCTATTGCACTGGCATTATAGAAATTCAGAATAGTTTGTGACCTAATTGAAATTCCCAGATTAAAAATATGTATTAGAAAGTTCCTTAAGTTAGTGACGTTATGGTGTATTAATTAGTGTTTTGCAGGGTAACAAAAGTTAATTTTGTGTTGTGTTATTTATGTAGCCAAAGAGCATCAACCTAAGAACCCCCAAACAAGTAACAATGGGGCTTATCTCACTTTATTATTATCAGTTGTAGTGAAAATATATTTAGTGTAAATCTGTTATGGGTTACTGCGTGCACATACACCGAGGGAATGTTTAGACAAAGGTGCATTGAAGTTGTCTGCATGCTTACAATAGGCTGTACTCCCTTGGAGCACAATAGTTGAGTAATCAACATTTTAGAACTAGGAAAGAGTATTGTCGATGGCAGTGAACATATATAATAATAATAATACATGCTCTTTGTCACAATTTTTACATTTAAAGTGCTTTCTTGTTAAAAGTTAGTGCATTAAATAACAATAATAATATTAATAATTCAATATATCCATGCTATTATTTTTATCATTGTTGTTAACGATGCATTTTTTGGAAGATATCTCACGTTTTGACATGGTTAGTAAAAATCGTACTTTGTTTTTTATATATGAATTTCATGAGAAGATTAGTTACATAAAAAATATCTTGTTTCTCATCTCATGTACTTTTGATAGTGCCATGGTAAAAAAAAAGTTGGAGAGGGGATACAAGGGAAAAATCTGTCTTTAATACACCGAAAGCATCCATTACTATTTATTTGAAATATATTGTGTTTAATAATAATCAGTATTCCACTTCTGATTATCATCACCTGCCATCCTCCCAATTTGACTTTTGCTGTTGACTGAATTTTGCCAAAGCATTATCTCATAGCTTCTATTAGTGGCAACTTATGGCTCGTTACATTATTGCAAATATTTACACAACTCATTTTGATTATTAATTTAAGTGAGTTGATGTTGGTTAAAGCACTTGAATAAGAAGTCATTCAATAATACTTGAATAAGTACTGCATTGTACCGCAATGTAAAATGTATGGCAACTAAATTCTTTGTGGTTACAACAACACTGATATGTGTATCCGAAAAGTTGGGAAGTGAATAGATAGTCCTATTGGGATTGGACCCCTGCCCCCTCCAATTTCACTTCATAGTGGAATCTGGAACTGGTCATCATAAACTAGTTTGTATTTGCAGTTTTCTAGCTTACAAGCTGGATGTGCTGGAGTTGATAATAAAACAGGCATGTTCATAATTGGTAGAAGAGAGATGCGGTAGTAGATAAATACGGAGAAAATACTGTTGTACTGTTCAACAGTACAAGAAGTTTCAATGAGGATGGTAGGGGAGTACTATTTTCTCCGTATTTATTTAAAACAGGCATAGTTGGGGTGATTAATGTGTGTGTATAACTAATACTATTGTCATTTTCAAGTATTTGCTAATGGGTTTCTAATGATGTACAGGTTATCCCCACAAAATTGCACACACTTTGGTTATTGATGATATATTCAGATATATTCAATGTCTATCCAGAGTATACGTATGGTGAAAGTTTCTTACTTCCAGCAAAGATACCTCAGCCTCTGGAGCAATGGTGCTATCCTGAAGAAAGCTCTCACTTGCACTAGTGTTAGGTTCACACACTACTCCGAATGCTTCGGCATCTCTCCTCGTTATGCGACCTCTATGCTTAATAAAGATAGGCCTAGGATCTGGTACGAGCTCCTTTATTTTTCCATATGGAGGTCTTCTGGGTGTAAAACTACTTATGGTAACTGATGGTGCCTTTCTGTAAGTACGAATTGGAAGTGCTGGTTTAATTTCAGGATCTAAGTTTTCTATCTCTGCATCCTGGATACCTTTTGTGCTGAAAATCCAATTGCACAGGTACTCGTAAGCGTGAATGCTTATCACTCTTTCTAACTTTTCTTTCTATTACATTGCTTTTACATGTCGCCACATTTTCACTTAAGGCATTTCTGTTCTTCGAATCCAGTATACGTTGCGACATGTATGGAGATGTAGTCTTGTTCCTTAGCCTTATGTTCCTTACCAGAGGTGTTGTTGGAGTTTTTCTGATGTAGTCGGTAACTGGGCTTAAGATATTGTTAAAATTGGGAACCTTTCGTGTATATATAATATTCATGTCCTTCTTGGTTTTATCTTTAATAACACCTTGCTTGGGGACATTCAGATTTCCTCAATGTTTTTATATTTACAACTAAATATTAACAATAATGTAATTATCAAATTGCCACAATGTTTTTTTTTGGTGCTAACTAATATTTTTTTAGTGTGCAATTTGCTTTTATAGAGAAATATTTCTGGTTTTCAGAATTTGTATGATCAGTTGTGTACCTGTACAGCAAGCTGCCAAATACAGACAATTGCTTATGAAGTGTAAGACTACATTGTCATTAATATCTGTGCATGGAATGTATATTGTAACTTGCGATGTAAAAAAAAGTACCTTGAATGCCAATCTTCAACAAATATTTTGGTTATATTAAGAAGTGCATTAAAGAATTGTAGCTCTGGTTATTTTAGCACAATAATCATATTTCAAATAGTCAATTTTTGTGTACTTATGCCTGTGAATTGTGTGACGTTTGAAAACTTTCACAGCCCAATTTATGTGGGGAACTGGAAAAAAGTGACATGTCTAGCAAGTAGGGAGGATTCTTGACAATTGTGAACAAGAAACAGACATGAAAGCTGGCGATGCATGCCAATGGAAGAATGACCAGGATCTGGTATTTCATCTAGCTGTCTGGGCTAATAGCTCTACACACATTATGTGCGTATCATGACATTAAAATTGCATTTGGAATTTTGAATTTTCATATCTTCAAACAAAATCTTACTCATCTTCACAATGGCTGACACTTTTTACATGGCAGTAATGAGGTTGGGTTTAATTCACAAGGAAGCTCATTGAACAATTTAGTCTAGATTAGCCTTAGCACGTATAGCAGACATCATGGATCCCATAACTAAATTGTTTATACACTTAACGATTTGGTGAGAGTAGTTCTTGAGGGTCTTTGGGTTGACCCAAGGCAATTGGTGACTTGGATGTGGCTAGAAAACCTGATATCAGCAACAATGTTTTAACCGTGCACTACCCAACAAAATGCCACTTGGTTTCTGTGGAATACATCTTTTGCAGTAGGCAGAATCCCAAATATTCTTCATTTCTTATATTCTGGAGCATTCTAGATAAACTGAAATTTTCAGCTCCCAGTACAATTTTCTAAGTTTGTTCAATATGCGCATACCCACGAATGTGCACTCTTATGTTCTATGTGAGTATGTTAATCATGGTCATATTTACACAAAAACTGAAGAGGGCACTTGAATTATTAATGGACCATGCTTTATGTAGACTGTTTAAATTTTTTTGTACATATGTTTCCTCACATATACAACAGACTTTCGTTAACTTGTGCATGCTATAGTGGTGTTGCTTTAATTCATTATTTACCTACAATTAACATAAACGTAACTGCAATAATGTTTTAAATTTAGTTTGTCCCGTATTTGAAACTATTTCGTGCTCAAATGATTGTCATGATATGTTTGTTTAGCCAGCACAAATATATGCCGAACCTGGATTTAATTCCACTTTATTCCGTAGATTCTTTCTGGTTATTTTCTTTATTTCCAGGAAGAAACGTGGTTTCTTTGTATATAAGATTTCACACTGTTGGTTTGTTGAACAAATTAAAGTTCGGAATGGTATACTGTATACTAAGGGTAAAATACACAAATGATGAGCCTTTTCAAAGTGTACCAGATCTTAATTTTAATTCTGGCTGAAGGTGAAAATTTTGATTGTAAGTTAACTGTATAACTAAATATATGAAAAAACCGTGGAAGGTTAATTTTCAAAACAATTATCTTATGCAACTGACACAGATTAATCAGCTGTTTCAGTTGATATATTAGTTATAAATTTGTCAGTAATTTTATCATTCCAATATTTCTATAAATAACCTGTGATTTCTGCATGTCAATTTTGTTTGTTCTTGGAAATATAAAAACAAAATTCATATTGGTGGGTTTCATGTGACGTCTGCCCTCGGTGGATTCTCACAGCAGCCATGTTTGCGACGAGGTTTGTTTATCATGTGCAGGAAATATCATGAAATAACATGAGCTTCTGTTTCAGCAACCGAATACTGCACCACGTACCATTGTAAACAAGGTTCAATCTTCCATCACAGCTGCTCGAAGCCACAATGCAACAGTTTGACACGGGTGAAGCGCACATATACAGTATGTTTCAAACATTAAGTTTAGTCAGGTGAAGTACACACATATAGTACGTTTCAAACATAAGTTTAGTTTAGTTTCATGCTTTTCACACAACAAATGCATTTAGAATTTTATTTGCACAGAATACAAGTAAACGATAGAATTAATGCCCATTGTGCATTACTTCATTCAAGCAAGATTTTCAAACATGTAATTTGGACATTGCCTTCAAGAATGTTCCTAGCTAGTACGAACATAAGGTAAGAAATTGAAAACTCTTTAAATAGGTGCATAAAGTACACTTTGAAAAGGCTCACAGCTTCCAGTTGTACTTTTTTTTTTACTTTATTGAAATATTTCGTAATTTGTGCCATACAGAATTTCCTCCATCCAATGCAGTGATTAAAACCTAGTCTTGTTACATTGAGTATGTATTTGTGGAATGTTGATTATTACTAACAAAATCTCCCTGTTACGTTAAATGCTGTTTCATGTTTGTATGTTATTGAAAAAGAGTTGGTATGAACTGTTTTTTTTTTTCGAAGCCATTCATATTTTGTAAAATATAGAATTTGCCAGAGTGGTTGTTTAGAAAATAAATACAAAAATTAAAAAAGAGAATGTGATTTTGAAAATATTCTCCCTTTCCCACGTTCTTCTGTCAAATTTTGTGTCCAATGGGATGAGCTTTTTCAGAACTTTGGACAATATATCAACTTTGAAAACTGAAAGTAAAATTCCTACTTGAAAGAGGTTTGGGTAGACAGAAGATTTGGAAAACCTTGTTGGTAAGTTGATAAAAAAAAAAAAAAAAATGTTGCCATGTTGTTTGAACCTGGCACATTCAAATACCATGTAATACAAATATATTCAAGGCAACATAAATTAACTCAACCTGTCTGGCCATGAGAGACAATAACCAATCTGAACTCTAAGATCTTGCAAGTTTAATGGAATGTGTGTGTGTCTATTAAAAAGGATAAACTCATTTTATCTAAAAAAAAATTATGAACCAAAAAATTATAAAAAAATAATCTTGAAAGTAGGGAGTAGCTCCACAGGGTTGGTGACTATTTTTAGCCAAATTCTACATCGGCATGCATGCATGCATGCACCAAATGTAAGATAACCCTCCCTGATAGCAAAAAGAGCAAAGGTTCAATAGCCAGTTACTTCGCCAAGTCACTGCTTCTTCATTGTAAAAACCCCATTAAGTCCACAGATACATTGTGGTAATGGCATCCCCTAATGAACGGTTCCTGGGTTCGATACCCAATGGAGGCACACACACTGGTTCAGATCCTGATTAGTCTTACTGTGCACAAAATGGACATCTGTCTCCTCCCCCAAACAAACATTACAATATGTACTATATGTCCAGAAACTAAATGCTCTGTCGCTAAATCTGGAACTAACGATGGTATGAGAAATTATTTGCAACATGTAACAATGCCCCTTCACATTTACAATATGTTGTTTTGTCACAGCAATGTAGACATGAGAGAATAAGTTGCCACAGAAATCTAGTTCCGAGTTGCAGACTTTGTCTATTCCAGCTTGTAAAAATAAACTAGTGTATGTTAACAAAGTTTGCAAGATTGCTGACGATCCTTAAGACAACATTTCAAGTTAGTTCGTTGGAGTGGTAAAGTGGTAAAGGCCTGGCCCATTTGTCTAAAGATCGCAGGTTCAAATCTCTTTTAGAGCAGATGATTTTTTTCATTATGTAGAATTAATGTATTGTAGTAGACATTTATAAGAAGCAAAATACGATAAATCTTAATTCCTCGTCGATGCCACTTAGGATGTGTTTTTCGTGCAGTTTCTCCAATACTAAATTACTTCTTGCAGGAGGCAATAGGGTGGAGAGAGAGATTGGCGAAAATGTTAACCCTTTGAGGCCCACCCTGTGAGATAAAATATGAGTTGATTGTTTTTAAATAAAATAGAACAACAATGACGACCCATATACCCAGTTGCATAGCAACATATCGCGAGGTCCTGGGCAAGATGGGAATAAGAGTCCCCAACCTGTTTTTAAATTTGAAATCTCAATGTGACTTGATACAAAATCTTCAGAGATACGTCAGCAAATTATCATATTTATATAATAAATTATTGAAGAAAATTATATTTAATAATTTCACTCACTCTAGCAATGTCTTTCTTTGTTTTCCGGGATCTGAAATATGAAGCTGTAGGAAGGAAGTAAGAACTCCTTATATTATACATTGCCTTCTTGAGTTGCAAACGCCCCAAGCATTTAACATGTTAAATACCTCATGCTTGCTTCGTGACAGTTGGAGGTGCTTTATTGTTAACATAATAAAATCGGGAGTGCAAGGTCGAGAGAAAGAAGAAAAGACAAGAGAAATTGCTTTTTATCCGAGAAATGGGTAAAAATATCCACGTAAGATATCGTGAATTTTTGTGAAAATGTTACACATGAGAAATATAATTAATTTTTCCGGGCCCCCTTAGGCTTACGCCCCTGATTTGATGTATTATAACGTTTAAGTAGAATTGAAAGCCAGATAAAAACAATGTTTTCATTTTATTGCCTACAAAAATTAGCCCTTTCTATCTTTTCCCCCCCTCACTTCTAGTAATACATTTTTTATATCAAGCCGTGAGATGCGAGGCCCCGGGCGGTTTCCCACTTCGGCCACCCCTTGATACGCCACTTCATATACTCCTTTACAAATTCTTGGGCACCCGGCTGCAAAACAACCAAGGATGACGTTATACTGCTTAGAAAACCTTTGCGTTCACTGTGTGAATTGTGGGCTCGGACAGAATCACGAAGCTTGCCAATCATAGAACTGCGCATGCTCAGCTCGCAGTCTTCTTAGGTAGACTGTTGGATCATACACGACATGGGCCATCCTATATGTGACTAACTAACTAACTCCCTAGCCTTCTTAAACCTGAAGGTTCATGGCTGCAGCAACACAGGCTTTCCATCTTTCCCTAACTTGAGCAAGTTCTATATACTCTTTTCCATCCCTACCGATTTCCCTTAGGTCCATCTCAACGTTGTCCCTCCATCTTCGTCTTGGCCTTCCTACAGGTCTCTTACCATCAGGTTTCCCAACAAGAATCCTGTAAACTCCTCTTTCCTCTCCCATTCGTGCCACATGGCCTGCCCACCTAAGTCTTCTTGATTTAATTATTCTAATAATATCTGAACATGAATACAAATTATGTAGTTCTAAATTATGTAACCTTCTCCACTCACCCGTCTCCTCATCCCTTTTAGGTCCAAATATTTTCCTAAGGATTTTATTTTCAAATACTCTCAATTTATGTTCCTCTTTCAATGTAAGGGACCAAGTTTCACATCCATATAATACTACAGGCAAAATTACTGTTTTGTATATTTTAACTTTTAGTTTCTTAGATATTAAACGAGAAGACAAAAGTTTATGAAGAGAGAAGTAACATGCATTTCCTGAATTAAGCCTACTTTTTATTTCCTCTTTAATATAATTTTCATTTGTTAATATTACTCCTAAGTATTTGAATTTGGAAACTGGTTCAAACGAGTTGTTATCAATAATTAGATTTTGATTATTACCTAACACTTGGTTTCGGCCTGTAAGCATATATTTAGTTTTCTCCTTGTTAACTTCCAAACCTATCTCTTTAGCAGTTTTGAAAAATATTTTAGCATTATTCTTCATTGTATTCACATCATCCCCCAGTAAGTCTACATCATCTGCATATGCTAACAACTGAGTCACACAATTTAATTTTAGTCCTTCTTTAGTTTCTTTTACCTTCCTAACAGCATATTCTAAGGCAAAATTAAAGAGCAATGGAGATAATGCATCTCCTTGTTTTAACCCATCATGAATTGTAAATTTGTCAGACATATTAATACCCACACGAATTTTACTTTCTGTTTCACTGGTGCATATTTCTATCATACTAACAAGCTTCTTAGGTATTCCAAACTCTACTAATATATTATATAATTTATCTCTTTTGACCGAATCCTATGCTTTTTTGAAATCAATGAATAGCTGATGGACATTTTGATTATATTCCCACTTTTTTTCAAGTGTGTGTCTGATGTGAAAAATTTGATCTGTAGTTGAGCTGTTACGTTTAAATCCACATTGATAATCATCTATAATTTCATTAGCATATGGGGTTAGTCTTGTTAAAAGAATGTTAGATAATATTTAAGATAATATTTAAATGTAATTGGTTTGAGAGTAACTACTCGATATAAACTTCTTACAAAATGTGGAAAGGCATGTCAACGAGACATACAGTTCTTGCTTTGCATATCACGCAAGATCAAGAAACAGTGAAACATTAATGTGGAAATTCCTAGCAGCCACGTCAAAAATTCAAGGTTTTATTAAAAAAAAATATTGGTTGAGTTATGAATAGAATTTCAATTTTTAAAATGAAAAGTAGCTAAGAACATATTAGGTTATATGAGTAGACATATTTAGTGCAGATCTTAACAGCTTCGTTCATTGCAGAAGAACACTGAAATAAATAATGAAAATGGTAACATAGATCCAGTATGGAGTTTTCTTTTTCACAAATGGAGTAAGCCACCATCTTTAAAATTTAATGTAACAGAACACATCAAGAGACTTTGTGAAAACAATGATGACTTGAATTACCTGATGATATTTGGGATTCATAATTTTAAATAAAAAATAATGTGATCAATTTTTTTTTATCTGAAATAAAAATAAAACAGACTGCTTCTTTTCACAGTTAAGTTGCTATATTACAACAATGTAAAATTGACAACATCCATTATATAAGAGATTCTTTTTGTTTAAAAAATTGCTAACCATTGTTATACAACCTTGGTGACAATGAAGTTCGACCAGAAAGGAATACATGATTAAATGCACAGAGGCATAGGCGGTGGAATGGGTGACCCGCAGAAATGACGCATGTGTGTAAGAGGAGGCGTGTGAGCAGGCAAGAATCGTGATCCCAGCATGTTGCACCCAAGGTCACGTAAAGAACGAAAACGGGGAACTATACACGTGACATTGAACTTCGACCAGGCACCAGACCCATACGGAAAATTCCAGATAGTGGCGCATTCGACGGAAACATGACGTCAGGGACACGATAAGGGAGTCCGCCGTATATAAGCGCGTGCTGTGCACCGAGGAACCGCAGTGCATCATCACCATGGCCAGGGGCAAACACCGTGAGGAGAAGAGTGGTGGAGTTGCAACGGGATGGACTCAGTGAACGGGAATTAGGGCGCCAACTAAACTTACCCAAGTCAATCGTCCACTGCATCATCAAACACCACCAAAATACGGGTACTTCAGAGTCAGGTAAGGCCCCCGGTCGAAAACGCCTGCTGAGCGTGCGTGACCTACGGATATTTAGGCACTATATCCAGACCAACAATCATGTTTCTGTGGCCGAATTACGACTGTGGACTCGAGAACGCTTTCACATTGAAGTGTCAACCAGAACCATTCGCCATTACCTACAGCGATGCGGTTACCGAGTGTACAAGGCGAAACGTAAACCCTTCCTTTCCATGTTGAACAAAGGCAATCGACTACGGTGGGCACGAATGTACCGGGGATGGACATTTCGGCAGTGGAACAGGGTTTTGTGGACGGACGAATCCATTTTCAATGTTGTGTACGGGAAAATACGGAAAACAGTCATTTGTCGGAAGGAGGAACAGAATGAAGCAAAATGTTATGCACGTCGGGTACAGAAACCTGCGTCAGTGATGGTATGGGGATGCATGACTGCATCTGGGGTTGGCCCACTACACGTCTGTGAGGGCATTGTGAATGCACACGCCTATACACGCATACTGGAGCGGCATCTTCCCACAGTGCGAAGGCACCTGTCCCACAGGCGGCGTCTCATCTTTCAACACGACAATGCCAGGCCTCATACAACGCGGCTGACAAGAGAATGGTTGACTCGCCATCACGTGCGAACTCTACCATGGCCACCATCGAGTCCCGACCTCTCGCCCATTGAGAATGTGTGGCGTGTTCTTAAGCGACGTGTGCAACAGAGGGGACCCACGACAGTGGCTGCTGTTATCGCCTGCCTGCAGGAGGAATGGCACCGCATCGATGTGGAATACCTTGAACGACTCGTCCGCAGTACGCCCCGACGCATTGCCACAGTTATTCGCCGACGGGGCGGCGTCACACCATGGTAAACAGGATCCCCTCTAACAGTGGTCGAACTTCAATGTCACGTGTAGATGGACGAAAATGTTTTATTTTGTGTGGACACCATACATTGCTGCGTTGCAGCGGAAGTTTATGTTTTTCTTTGTTCCATGTAGCCTGCTGAATAAAATATGTTCAGCATATGTGTGTGTTCTCCTTCTTTCACAACGCACTCCTATATTTGTGACTGGTCGAACTTCATTGTCACTAAGGTTGTAACTATATCTTTAGTCAAAATGAAAATAAATGTCTGATTAAGGGAGCGTGTGTTCTCCTGAAACATCACAACGAAAAACTGTTTTCTTATACTTGTAATAACCATAAACTACAGGAAAATAATTCTACAATGCAAGCAATGCATACATACAAGAAAAACTTAACATTATAATTGTGTTGTAAAATCTGTAGCTGTATATAAGAATCCGACTGTGGGTTCGAGTCTGCCTGGGTTCTCTGCCTGTGTATAGGACCGGTAGCAACCCACCATCATAAGGAAATTGGGGAGCTACGAGTGAGTAGCATAACCTGGTTTTGGAAATCACCTATAACGGCTGAGGGTTCGACGTGCTGACCCCAGGTCACCCCATTACCGGTTGAAGTTCTCCACACATCTATGTAGGTTTGTGGGAGGGAGGGCAAGGCCCTTGAGGGCTGTCGCGCCATGGGTTATTTACTATTTATTTATTTAACAAGGAAAAAACTAAGGTGCTTTTCAAAATTAGCATGTGAAATCATGGATTAAAAATGCATGTGGTGTAGTTACAGATTTTTTAAAAGAATCACTGTCTAAATGCAGATTCGAACACACACATGTTGGTGCCTCATTGGCAACAAAAAAAAAAAAAAAAATCTAACTGCGCTCAAACATGTATCCTTCAGAGCATGAAGCCGTAACACTAACCACTCACCTACACCTTCTATTGGTAGGTATTTATTTACTTATGTAAGTTTTCCAATTGTTTCCCTACTGGCAACGTGAATTTCTTTTCGCTTCTTTTCTTTCAGATGTAGTTGTTTTTCCAGACCGATACATTTTTTTATCTTCTGCCAGCCATGGACATCCTTATGAAATACATTATTGGGATGTAACTCACAGAAAAGAGAATATGTTAGTTTAAAAAAAAAAAACTTGAGGTGGGAATGATGTGTTCAATCACAGATTTGACCTCAAAATTTTTCATCTTCGAAGTTTTGCTTGCAACACCACCATCAACCGAGCATTTATTTGATGGACATATGTATAGTACATGTGATGCAGAGGTGGCCCAGATTATGTTGCAGAAAAATTACAATCGTTAAATATGCTTAGGTTTAATAATTCTTGGAAGCTTTCCTGGCAGCTAATGATGAGGTTTTCTCTGGATATCAACCAGGTATTTCCACATAGGCTTTCGAGAGATAACGACACACTCATCTTCAGGGATTGAAGTGCAGAGATGTTATATGTATTTGGTGTGGGAGGGGTCTGGTGTAGGTGCCATTAGCTCTCGGAAGCCTATCTGGAAATCACCTAGTTGACATCTTGAGAAACCGCTTCATGATTATTTAGTCACAAATTCATATTTTTTGTGTGAACAGTCCAGCATGGCTTCCTTTTAGCTGCACTGGGAAATAATTTCTGTTCTCCCCCACACAATTATGAAACAAAAATTCTTCACATGTAAAAACTAAATCTCTTAGAATACCTCCAACAGTTCACTTAACAGTAAAAAACCAACACAAAATTGCAGTATGAAAAAAAATATTATTTCAATTTGTTTTTTACATATTGTAGAACCTGATGCACGCTTTCTCTTCCACCTGTGCCTTCCAAATACTGCATCTCCAAGGAAATCTTGGATGCCAGACGCGTAACATTCACAAACATCCTCAACACACATTCACCTTGATTAGTTTCTTCTTTCTCCTTTTCTTTCACTAATGATTCACATTCTTCTACTTCTCTAGAGTTCATTGAACTTTCAGAATCCTCTGTTTCGTTAGTTTTAGACCTTTTGAGAGGTAGTTTATCTTCACAATCACCAGCACTTCTCTTATTATTTGGCACTGTAGGAGTTTTCATGGATTCTACTATGGAATCTTGATTCACATTCTTGTTTTCATCTTCAGGAACATCTGAACAAGACACTAATTCTTCTGAATCACCAGCAGAGGCAGTTTTTTCCTCTGTTGGTTGCAGTTCATGTAACTTTTCTCGACGTTTTCTGCGTTGATGCATCCATGTGTTTTCCATGGCTTTAGCATTGTATGCATCTAAAGTTTCAGTTTTCTTCACTTCATGTAATTTCATCTATAGAGGAAAACAAAAACATCAAGATTAAATTATCAACCTGTTGGAGATAGGGATCCCACTAATTTCTCCAATGTAAATTCCCTGAACTTGCCAGGAAATTTTAAAATTTCAAGACCATTTTGTGGTGTTTTAATAAGTGCTAAACTGCATTTCATCTTCAAGAGAATGAACTTTATTTTTGTTATTTTCTTTTCAATAACTATAAAATGGGCATAGGACCACCTATCCCATGTAAATAACAAAATGAATCAACCTGGAAGTAATTACTGCTTTGAATTGCATTCACACACACACTCACTCTCTCTCTCTCTCTCTCTCTCTCTCTCTCTCTCTCTCTCTCTCTCTCTCTCTCACACACACACACACACACACACACACACCCACACCCACACACACAGAGAGAGAGAGAGAGAGAGAAATATACATACCTAGTCATATCATAAATTCTGTTACAATGTTAATAATAAACTACAGGCACAGTGAGCAAGCGAATGTATTAATATTTGGATGTTACAAAGGTACAGGTCTTGCCAACACAGAGGCCAGTCGTCGATCGCAGCATGCACGGTCTCGAGGGGAAAGTCCGCCACTGCTTTTACAAGAGAATGCTTGAGACACTCAAGGTTTGAATGCCTCATCCTACACAGCATGCCCTCCAAAAGGAACCACAACCTGTAGTCCAATGGGCTGCTGGAGCAATGAAATCCGGCACATTCCTCTGAAGCCACTTCTGTGTGGTCTTTGCCTTGTGGGCTGGTGCTGAGTCTTGCTGGAAGCTCCATGGCTCAATGTTGAACATGGTGTGGGTCAACGATTATTTCACAAGTGGCTCCAACACTGTTGCTTGGTGCACTTTTGCAAATGTTTTCACACCATGTTCACAAAAGTAGAGGTCAGTTGAGCGTAATGCTGTAGGAGTCTTTTTGTTTTATGCTCCCTCTGAACCTTAAGCTGTGGAGTGAGGAAGTGACCAGTACTTCGCCGATAAGTGCGGAGTCGTAGGTCACTTCGGAGCATCGACATTTTTGAAATGTTCAGCTCTCGAGCCATCAGTGCTTGTTTCGTCGAATACGCGCCGCCACTGCTTTTATGGGCTTCTGGGTCCTCATGCTGTGAGGTCTACCTTTCCTGGGGCGGTCCTCAATTGTCCCTGTGTCACAGTATCTGCTGATGGTCCGATGCACAAACATCCTGCTGATATTCAGCTTTTCAGGGTGTTGAAAATGTCTGATGGTGATTTGCCAACTTTGCGCAGTGCGATTACTGCCACACGGTTCTCGTATACACCCCACTCCATTCAACTCGCAGTGAAATTCACCTTTCCGCTACCACAGCCAAACACACAATGATACTGGTTGTTGCTTGATCCAACATTGCGGGGTTACCTTGCCTACCAGTGTTGCCATCCCTGTCTAAACTTTGTAACAGAATTTATGATATGACTAGGTACATACATATATATATTTTTCATGAATGCTTTTCATGCATTCAGGACACATCATTATAATCAAGTTTTTTTTCTTTCTTTTTGTTAGCAGACACCACAAAGTTCTTCACAAATCTATGAAAAAGGAAACAACCATTCTTACCTTAAGTTCAAGAAGCAACCTTCTAATTGCATCTGCCATAGTCTTGAAAGTATATTCAACATTGGAGGTATTCTCTGGGATCACATATCTTAGCGGTGGCTTCTCTTTCTTCTTCTTCTTTACTGCTTGAACATTTTCTAAATAAATATCTTTACAGAAAGTCCAAGCAAGACCCCACCGCATCGTGTGCCCCTGGCAGAACTCAGTCTGTGTCACTTGTGCTCCTTGTTTGTGCAACTCCATCTTCAATGGACCTAGGCTTGATTTGTGTCCTACCATTGTGGTGTATATCCTGAAAATAGAAATGTTAGGACTATCAGGTTGCTCCATGTCAAATTTGATTGATCTCATTTGAAATAACATTACTACTACAGTATCTGCATAACTTTGAAAAATCCAGTTTTTACTAGGGGTGAGCCGATGCCAGTGCCAATAAGCTTAACAATATCCAGGGTAACACTGTTAAGCCTTGTTTCCATGTTAATAAAACATCAAAATGCTGACAAAGGCAAAATTTATTGTGTAAAAAATATACACTAAAAATCCCTGTTAAAGGGTGGAAACGTTACATTTTTAGTGTATATTTTTTACACAATAAATTTTGCATTGGTCAGCATTTTGATGTTTTAATACCCAGGGTTCGAAAAATACAGGGCACCTGGTTGACATGACACCTTAATTTTCAAATTCTAAAAATTTTTTTTTTTTTAATATTTTGAGTTTACTGATGGAAATTTCCATTACATTGTTTAAAAATAACAAGTATAGTATGTGTTTTATGTATCACGTGTATCATTACATCAGAATAATAAACATGCAATTATAATTTTTTTCCACGGTTGCTAGCCAAATTTTAAAATCTGCTGTGATATAATTGAGTCAGCCATATAATAGAATGTATTTCAAAGTTATTCAGGCTGCTACCGGTTGAGCCTTCTTTAAAAAGGTCACTCTGGTGCAAGAATTAATTACTTTCAATCTAATCTTGTATTAATTAATAAATTAAATGTCTTAAGATAATATTTCAAAATGTGCAGCTTTATCTTAGTTGGATTCATGGATTTCTTAAAGATTTGTTAATGTGATTTAATTTAGTGGCACACAATCACTTTGAAGCACAACTATTTTTTTCACCCACTTTTCACAATTTCATTGTTTTTTTTTAAATGCCATTTTGATGCTGATCACATCACCCCCACTCACGACCGGATCAAGAAAGTGTGGGGCGTTACCCCCACACACCCTATACGCATTCATGGCGTGGTGATATGCACAGGGGAGCACTTTACCTTTTTTTTTTTTTTTTTTTCCCCCTTTTGAAGTTATTTTGTGGAAGAAATGTGTCGATACAGCGGAACCTTGATTTTACATTTTCATACATCAGATGTTAAATCTTAATTGTCCCAATAAAGCCATACGTTAACATTTTCCTACATTTTAAGTTTTTCGTCTTGGATTCTTGGAAAAAGTTAAAAGTGAAGTTCCACTGTATTCAGAAAAAATGCCTGGAAAATAAATTGTAAATTAAGTGAAATTAGTTAATATTTAGTGCAAATAATAACACCAATTAACGATATTCTAAAAATATAATTGTTAGTTTTGAAGCACCTTGAATTATATATTTCTCTTTGAGCAGCTGCAAAGAAAAAGTACACCAATCAATATGCAAGGATTTTTTTTTTAATTAATAGATGAATATTTTTTATTGGGATTTACCAGTGAATTATTCAAGAAAGGTACTGTAAAGCCATACTACCACTGTAAGTGAAATGCGTTATCATGTACAATCACAGGCACTTCTTAGTTGTAATTATACCATTTGCTTTCAGTGGGATCAATACAACCCAGAAATGTCCATGTCTGTACAATAGCAAACATGGCAAGGGAATTATCAGAAGTTTTTCATTCGAGATGTAACTAACCTTACACTGCTTCCCAGTTCCGCACTCTCCTTGATCATGTTCTGGACGAAGGCCACTTCGCCCCCTTCCACAACCACTTCCCTCGCCATCCCAGTCCTTGCATTTCTCGGCTTGGGTCGATTTGGAGACCGAGACTTGCTTCCAGGCTCCAGATCCTTGTTGCTTGCGAAGAACGGAGGGTTGCACATCGTGAAGTGATACCGCTGCTCAGGATCCACTACACCCTTAAGGATAACATTCGAATCTACTTTTTTAACTGAAACAAAACATGTGACATCTGCATTTTCATAAATATCATGTATTTTAATAGATGTTTCCAATATCAAAATATTCAAATTATTTATTTTCTTGGCAATAATAATAATAATAATAATAATAATAATAATAATAATAATAATAATATAATGACATCCCCGAATGCATAGTGGTAATGTCTAGCCTTGTAATCAAGGGTTCCCAGGTTTGATACCTGGTGACTGCACATTGCACTGTGGTGTGGGTCCTACTTGAAACTGTAGGTCCAGTCCTGACTTGCCTATCTGTGCATAAGTGTACTAAAACAACAATAATAATAATAATAATAATGGAAGTGTGTTGGTGCAATGATATGAATGGATATAAATTAATTTATATTTTTATTCAACTCTGTAAATACTGAAAACACACCTCCAGCTCTTTAATGTACGTGAGTGTCATGTTTGGTACGTGACTTACGAGAAATTAATAATAAAAAAGTTATTATTGGTAATTCTATTCTTACCAAGAATAAGATCCTGCAAATTGTTCTTTTCTACATTCCTCTGTGCAAAACTGGCAAGTTGGTCATCTACCTCTGATGCTGTCATCTTCCAACTATTCTGCTTTGCACCTAGCAAAGGGTAAATGCAGGAAGCACCTGTTCCTAGAAAAATATATAAATAATTAAAATAGCAAACAATGCAATTACATACTCACAATTTATGATTGATGCGGTAAACGCGGTTTAAAATTACTTACGTGAACTTCTGTGTTGCACAATTTAATGGTAAAATCCTATTAATTTCGAAGATCCTCTGTCTTCATTCACTCCAGATGCCGTACCCTTAGTGAATGAAGACAGAGGATCTTCGAAATTTCTAGTAAGTAACATACTCACAAGTATGGGGGTGAGTGAGTGCAGGTGATCAGTTCTATTGTAGTTCTATTAATTAAGCAGGGGAAGAAAAATACAGGGTGCCCAGTCACTATGGTCCCTGAATTTTCAAATTCAGAGCTAAAAAATATATATTTTTTAATATTTGGAGTTCACTTAAGCAAATGTCTGTTACATGTTTTTAAAATAACAAATACAGTATGTCATTAAATTAGGCACACACACAGGAGATGTACTACGTAGATTTTCAGCAAAAAATGCAGGCTTGACCAGGACTCGATCCCGGGTCTCTGGCATACCGTACCATCAATACCACTGAGCTACCGAGCCGGCCTGGCTTTGCCTGATTTTTTGCTGGCGCTGTTTTACATGTGTGGAATCGTCTCTGTGCCTTTGAAACATTGTAGACGTCGACATTTCCTGGTTCCTCCTACTCGGGTAAAACAGCACTAGCGAAAAACTGGCTTGGTAGCTCAGTGGTAGCAATGGTACAGTATGCCAGACTCCCGGGATCGAGTCCTGGTCGAGCCTGCATTTTTCACTCAAAATCTACGAAGTACAGTATGTGTTGTTCAATGTTTGTGTGTTTTCTGTATCATGTGTTTCATTAAATGAAAATAATAAACATATAATTTTTTTTACTGTTGCTAGCAAAATTTTTAAATGTGCAGCAATATAGTAGAGTCTGCCATATATTAGAATGCACTGTATAGTTATTCATGTTGTTACTAGTTAGGTTTTCTTTAGAAAGACCACTGGCGCAACAATGAATTACTTTTACGCCAATCAATCATGTTTTAATACCATATTTCAAAATGTCTAGCTTTATTTTAGTGGGGTAGAAAAGGGGACTGGTGCCTGAATTAATTTTAGTTTTCTGTACTCCTGCATATAACCCATGGAAGCACAGGAATAAACTTAATATTCTGGTAACTACATGAGTAAATTTTGTATCCCTTCCTCACTTTCATCTGAAAGTGATGCTAAATAACAAAATACAAACAGAGTTCAATGTCAAAAGTTTTAACTGTTCAGAGTTTTATTTTGAGCAAAAATGAATAAAAAAGGCTTCTCAGAAAAATATTCTTGAAAACACAGTAATATTGGTTATGAGTTCTTGCAATCTTTGCTCAAAAATTAATTAAAAAAATCATTGAAATGTCATTTTGATTTTGCTTTACACTTCTGAGTAATATAATATTATTTACTGTGAATGATTGTGTTCTACACTGAGAACAGTATGCCTGATTATTAACTTACTGAAAGGTTATGCGAAAATCGTGGTTCACATGTGATAAAAATGCACATGTGCCAGTGTAAAAACATAATGCAAATTACTAGGCAGTAATGTTATTAAAAAATCCTGGATTGTATTAGCTTACGCCAACCTTCACTGAAATGTTAATAAACTCCACTGTTTACCAACCTATATCTATTCCGTGAATGCCACCAGCACTGTTAATGCCTGCAGCTTCGAGAAGATCTTCAATCCACAACAGATAATTCAGCCTGAGGGGAAGAGTGGGAACAAGTCTGTCTGGTGGAATGTCAATCTCCAGCCCAAAGTCCTTTGATAACAGCGTGCATGTGAGAGCCTTGAGTGCAGCTGGGTCTTTGAAGTCCAGGGACACCTTTCCTGACAGTTCCTGAAACAATAAATAAACACTGTTTTGGTCAAAACTAGCTCTCTTGAAATATATGGAATTCCCTCTAAATGGCAAAATGTACGAGTTCCCATTGATTTCACGAAAAAAAGGGAATGACTGCTCACTTTTAACTTTAAAACTGGTTTTGAGTATTTATTGTATAACGACATACAAGCTCCAATATTGTCTGGTTAGAAAGTAAAAAAATGTAAAGTTCACCATGCTCACTGCACCGTGCCATGTACTGCTCAGCAAAGATTAGAAAGTCTCTCTGGTGCTGCTGTCCTGTGAGCAACTTATTTGTTCGAGGGTGGGGTCGGGTGGGAGGGGGGGTTAGCAAGGACTGCTCGATTTCTGACACCCTTTCAATGTTGCCAAATGGACGAAAGGTCATTGAGTTCGAGTGCGTCTGTTGGGTATGTTGTTTGTACCGAAATCAAGGGCAAAACCGTACATAGTGAGATCTGAGAGGTGATTTCGAATGTCGTTAAATTTTTTGACAACGAAGCCAGAGAAGGATGTTACATGTTTCCGGTCAATCAAGCCTCAAAGCGGCGGCTGCAGTTCGAATGTCTGACACTTTTCATAAAGAAAATTAGAAAGGGCAAGGTCGTATTTATGGAGGGGTGTCCAGGGGGTCTGAACCCCACCCCTGAAAGATTTATCAAGTATTAAAATTAAATAATGAAAAATGTATTCGTTTAGGCGTTGTTATATAATTTCCTCTGAATTTATTGTAAGACAAGGATTATATTGGGATCATACGGCTTTGACGAACGGAAAGGATATATTTAGGGAGACCGGACCCCCCTCCCCAACCGAAAGACTTATTAAATATGAAAATTTAAAAATAATGAGAATATATTCGTTTAGCATTTGTTGTATAATTTCCACATATAATTTGTGTTTATATCCACATTGATAATCACCTATAATTTTATTTTATATTATCTCCATTGCTCTTTAATTTTGCCTTAGAATATGCTGTTAGGAAGGTAAAAGAAACTAAAGAAGAACTAAAATTAAATGGTGTGACTCAGTTGTTAGCATATGCAGATTATGTAGACTTATTAGGGGATGATGTGAATACAATTAAGAATAATGCTAAAATATTTTTCAAAACTGCTAAAGAGATAGGTTTGGAAGTTAACAAAGAGAAAACTAAATATATGCTTACAGCCCGAAACCAAGTGTTACATAATAACCAAAATCTAATTATTGATAACAACTCGTTTGAACCAGTTTCCAAATTCAAATACTTAGGAGTAATATTAACAAATGAAAATGATATTAAAGAGGAAATAAAAAGTCTCTCTTCATAAACTTTTGTCTTCTTAATATCTAAGAAACTAAAAGTTAAAATATACAAAACAGTAATTTTGCCTGTAGTATTATATGGGTGTGAAACTTGGTCCCTTACATTGAAAGAGGAACATAAATTGAGAGTATTTGAAAATAAGATCCTTAGGAAAATATTTGGACCTAAAAGGGATGAGGAGACAGGTGAGTGGAGAAGGTTACATAATTTAGAACTACATAATTTGTATTCATGTCCAAATATTATTAGAATAATTAAATCAAGAAGACTTAGGTGGGCAGGCCATGTGGCATGAATGGGAGAGGAAAGAGTAGTTTACAGGCTTCTTGTTGGGAAACCTGATGGTAAGAGACCTGTAGGAAGGCCAAGACGAAGATGGATTTAAAGGAAATCGGTAGGGATGGAAAAGAGTATATAGATCTTGCTCAAGCTAGGGACAGATGGAAGGCCTGTGTTGCTGCAGCCATGAACCTTCGAGTTTAAGAAGGCTAGAGAGTTAGTTACTTAGTTAGTTTGTATAATTTCCTCTGAACTTATTGGAAGACAAGGATTATATTGGGATCATAGGGCTTTGAAGGACATTACAAAGAAGATTTATGTACAATACTACTCAAAGTAATATGTATAAGATATTAATCAGAAACTTGCTTTTCTCCAACTGCATGTAACATCATTTTTGTTATTCTACAAGTATTCAATTATTTATCTATTTGACATCCAATCGCCACCACTGTCTCAAAGTATATAATTATAATTAATAATTAAATTGAAGATAAAATCTGTTTCTTAGATGGTAATATTTACTATCGCATAGTAAGAATCACAACCTTGACAATAGATTTTATTGTTATTAATTATTCAACACTGACCGCGCCACCCTGAACATCACGTTTCGCGGCAGGTCCGCCAGAATTCCATCTGTCAGAGAATGGCTGTGAGGCAACATGGCAAGAGCGTGCCATTTGAGAGCAGAGGAAAAGAAGGATTTCCCCCAGATTTTCGTCTCCTGCCATTCACCAGGACAGAAACAGGTGGGAGTGGATTTTAGTTTGCATATTTTCCGGGGGTTTTCTCTTCTTTGCTGAGCAGTAGGCACCAAGGGGGATGTGGAACTAGGGCTCCACACGTTCACAATCTCGGTGACTTTTTTTAAGGTGTGTGTGTGTGATCAGCACCATGCTCTGGCCACAAATCCTGTTTTACAAAGCAAAGGAGAATGTTTAAGAACTTGTCATATTGAAAAAGAATAAATTGCAGCTAAGTGTACTTTCCTTCTGAAAGCTTATGGACTTGATATTGAACTTCCAATTGAAGCATGCTATTTCGATAAAGAGAAAGCAATAGTGCAACTATGTTATCAACATTACACAGTGGTGGCGATTGGAGGGGGGGGGCAAAGACAGTATTTTCCCTTTGTAGATAAGGTTTAGCATACTGCGGTAGCAAGAATGATGAAAAGCTGGATTTGAGGCATGAATAAAATGTTTTGACTGTTTTTGAAGGCTTACGTTATGTACATTTCATATCCAATTGATGTCATTCTGTCAACCTTGAGCAATTTGAGAAATTCAAGATGGCGTCCAAAATGGTGGACTTTCCAGTTAATGACCTATATCTCAGCAACCAATTGTCATAAACAGAAAATGTTTTTTTTTTTTAGTCTTGATCTTCATTAGATGGAAAATGAAAAAGATTCTGTTTAGTTTTTCGCTAGTATCAGTGGTTATATGTAATTTAAAAAATAATATTTAAAATATGTACTTTTTCTAGTACTTTTTGCCTTATAACTTTCGAATAAATAAAATGAGAGGAAATTGTTTTGAATAAAAGTGGTAGCCCAACTCATAAGCTTTAAAACAATGTAAGTTTTAATGCATTTGAATGAAAAATACACTATAAAATGTGTCCCAAATTAGAGCATATAAATGTGTCTATTACAGGCCGGCGGTTAAGCCCCGAATCATTGACTTTTTGATGAAAGCAACAGACACAGTAGGATTAATTGTTATCTCATTAAAGATATTTTCAGTCCATTAGCCAATCGATATCTGCACCCTGACGAGTGCCATCTTGAAAATAATCCACCATATTGGATATTTTTTGATTTGTTATAACTCGGGAACGGTGCCCCTATCAATGACCAGTTTCCTCAGAAATCTTCCAAATATAGTAGGCACCCTCTAGTTCGGCCGCCCCTAGTAACGAGAAGAACATCACATTGTCGGTAAGTACTAAGTACTGTAGGCCATATATAGTTTGTTTTTTGTACAGTAAAATATACTTAAACATGGTTTAAACTACCATATAACTAATTTCAATATATGGCTGTACCGTTTATAGGATTTATTTGTCTTTTTTTGAATTACTTCGGTTCGTTCGACCATTTTTTAGAACGGCCCACAGTTCGGTCCCGAGGTGGCCGAACTAGAGGGTGCCTACTGTAGTGTAAACTTTCATAATAAATCAATAAATCTATTTTTGAGAAATAAGAAATAGAAGTTTTGCAGAAAAACTACAAAGAAATTTAAGAGAATAACAGCAAGTTGAAAGTATTAATAATTCTCGAACCAAACAATTTTATTTTATATTTTGTAAAATTACGAAGTGTTTGTTAGAAGTCTTTAGATGAACTGAAGCCCTATTTTATTGCATTTATAAATTTACGTTAAAAAACATTTTAAAAGAATAAATGCGTGATGAAAGTCTCAATAATTCTAGAACCAAACAATAGTATTTTATATCTTGTAAAATTACGAAGTGTTTGTTAGAAGTCTTCAGATGAACTGAATCCCTATTGGTTTTTTAGATTTATAAATTTGCCTTAAGGCGAGGAGGGACAATTACGCACTAGTTGTGCATTTATTTCAATATCGTCGGATTGGGCACTGCTATTTAAAAAAGGGTTTAGTATGCAAGAGAGTGTGAATTTCTCCCCATGTTGCAAGTGGAAACTGTTTTTCAAGTAGATTAGTAAGCTAGAAACGATGTTTGAAAAATATCATTAATAAGTATTTACCGAATCCCATGTATTCCTTATGGGACATCAACTTCAACTTCAAGTTACGGCTCATCAAATGGGAGTTTCGACTTTTCCTTCTACTATGACATAGTTCAACGTGTCCTTTTTCCGTCCATGTACTTTTCTACGTCATCGGATGTTTGATATTCCCGAGAGAACGAATAAAATAATGGTCCCATAAGCCTAGTGCATGTCTCCTTGCCTCCTACGGCCATCCTGGCAGTGTTGCCAAACCTGATGTGCATAATAGAGCTAAATTTCACCATTAATATAGCTAAAGAGGACTTTCAAGGAGCTAGATTAATGAAGGCTACATAAAGTGCCTACTAGGAAAATTTTAGTTGTCAGAGGGGTGGGGTTGCTGCTATTACCATTAGCTTTAAAGTGATGGCAATTTATTCTTAGTTTTCACCGCCTAGATTTGGCGGAATCATCCATCTCAATAATCCAATGATGTTAATATAAAATAGAAAATAAAGGGTTCCCGGATAATAAAATTGTCATCTTCATCTTAGCCACAGCGCTATATATAAAAATACCTGGGGAGGAAAGAAGAGGTGGGTGACGCAGCCTATAGCTATACGAATATCACGTCACATGCAAAATGTACACTCATGGCAAAAGTTGGTCTTTATGGGCCGGAGCCAGTGGTGGCATCATGGTGGGGCAGAGGGCGGGTGCCACAGTTCAAAGTCAAACGAGTGCACAAAAGAGCCAGATCTGGCTCCAAAGGAGCGAAGTTGGCAACAGTGATCAGCAGCTGCCCCAGCGAGAAAGACCTAGGGGAAACTGGAAATTGTCCCTCCTCGTCTTAAATAGCATTCTAAGAGAAATACAATTTACACACGACTCAAGATGATTTCTGAAAAGAGTCATTGGCATTTATACAGTATTAAATTGTTGCATTATTGGAAAGAAAAAAGACAGCAATATTGCAATTCATGATACAAAACTAGTGGAAATTGTCTACCAAATTTTTCTGATATGAATCTCTCTTTGTATCTTTTTCCTTCTTTGATCAGGTCTTCATATCCTTCACACTTGGATAATGTGCAGGGTGTCCACATGAGATATCCCTAATTTTAAATTAGAATTATCAGGAAACTCTTCGATGTAGAACGTTGTTGAAAAAGTTATTTTTTCTTAAAATTTAGTGCACTTCTACATGGGCTCCTTTTGTAACTCTCAAAATGTCTATCCGATACTTGATCTCAACTCATTGGTGCATTAGCATGTCAGGGGTGATAGAGTTGGTGGAATTTTCAATTCTATTGCAGTGATACAAAGGTTACATACAGGTGAAGTGTAGACCGTGTTTTACATAACCCCAAAGAAGAAATCCAGAGGGGTTATGTCCAAAGATCACAGTAGCCACCTGATTGGTCCATTGCATCCTATTCATCGCTGTGGGGACGTTTTGTCCAGAAAGTCACGAACATACAAACTCCAGTGCATTGGTGTATCATCCTGCTGGAAGATATCATTTGGCTGCAGGGTAAGGAGCTGGCCATGGGTGTTCTTTATGACTGTCCCTTCAAAAATTACATCATATCATCACTCATCCTCATCTTCGCGATTAGTCAAAATTGGCAGAAAAGTGAAGTAAAATAAACAAAATCAACCAATGAATCAATCGTTTCCAAGGTTTCACACCTTAAGGAAATCATCCAACACACAGTAGTCAGACTTTTACCTGCACCAGTGTGTGATCAAAATACTGAATATATAAACACTTAATTTCCACACCCATAACTTACAAGAGAATATATTTGCCCAATACTGGGTAAAAGTTTACTATCCACAAACACATTTCTTCATTTTTACAGAAGAAACTACGTACGGAAATTAGTTTCTCTAGCATCGTTGAACATCTGGAAGGTGTTTCCTGTCATGTGGGAATCTGTCATAGCGGAAATTCATTATTTTTGTTGAAAATTAATTATCGGACGCACAATAGCCTTTGCCGCGTACACCTTCGTAGATCATGGCACGTCGTGATTGTGGTTTGTCGATGTTCATTGGGTACGCAGTGTTTCCAACCAAAAATACAAACATAGTTAAAATCCATTGAACCATTCACGATAGCCCCAAGAAACATTACATAAGGTTAGGTTAGGTTCGGCAAACATAGTTAAACAAATTTTAACTATGTTTGCCTATCCTAACTAAACCTAAATTAACTAGTTACATGAATTTTAACTATGTTTGCCTAACCTAACTAAACCTAACCTAGACGTAATGTGTCCTGGGGCTATCGTCAATGGTTCAACACATTTTAACTATGTTTGTATTTTTTCGGTTAAGAAGGATGGAAACACTGCATACCCAATGAAAATCGACAAAACACAAGCACGACGCGTGTTGATCTACGAAGGTGTACGCGCCATATTGTGTCTTACGGAAGCGCGAAAATGAAAAGAAAGAAGTACTTGTAATGTGAAGAATTGAAATTACTTTGATCAAAAAAAACGTGAATACTTCTTAAAGAATGTTCTGCGAAGCAGATACGTAAGTACGAATGTTAAAAGTGACGAAACAAAGAAGTTACATGTGTTTGTGCATAGTAAACTTTTACCCAATACGGTAATAAAAATAGATATGTTTACCTGTTTAGCATGTCTGCGAAATTCAGGATACGTTATTGCTAGTTCCTTGAAGTTCGGTGGGTTTCTGTAGATGTTCCTTGGATGCATATACTTGTTCAAAGACATGGCTGGGACAATTGTGCTTTAGCTCCTATTTGTAATGGACTGGAAATAAACATTACACACAAATTTATTTTATCAGTCGAATATGATTGTAAATGGTTGAAAGTTTAGCAAGACATAAGAAGGTCAGAAGATGGTGTTACTCACGCTTCAGATGATTCTTGATATTTTATATTTGGTTTAGGAATTAATTCGTGCGCCTGGGCAAGAGATGGCGTAACGAGCGTATCGTCCCACAGTTCCGTGTATCCACACATGCGTTGAAAACTCCTGTCAGCGCGCATCGTACGTAGTATAGGGCAGTTGATTGACGCGTCAACAACAGCATTTTGTAGTCAACTGAACATGGCGCAGTTCGTGCCAGATAAAGTGTTTTTGCGGGGTGTTCTGCTTCATTACTTTAACATGCAGAAAAGTGCTACCGAAAGTCATCGTATTTTGGTGGAAGTGTATGGTGACCATGCGCTAGCTGAGCGAACGTGTCAGAAGTGGATTGCACGGTTTAGAAGTGGTGACTTCGGCCTGGAAGACCAAGAGCGACCTGGAGAGCCAAAAAAATTTGAAGACGAAGAATTGAGAGCATTGCTCGATCAGGATTCGTGTCAAATGCAGGAAGAACTTGCAGAAGCATTAGGCGTTGATCAAACAACAGTTTCCAAACGCCTCAAAGCCATGGGAATGATTCAAAAGATGTCACATTGGGTTCCACATGAATTGAAAGACAGAGACGTTGAAAGACGAAAAACCATTTGCGAATTGCTGCTTCAAAGACAGAAAAGAAAGGGGTTTTTGCATCGCATTGTTACTGGCGATGAGAAGTGGATCCATTACGAGAACCCGAAACGAGATATTCACTGTGCAAAGGTTATGCTGTGCATATGGTGGGATATGAAAGGTGTGGTGTACTATGAGCTGCTGCAACCGGGTGAAACTATTAATGGAGAACGTTATCGATGACAATTAATGCGTTTGAAGCAAGCTCTAGCCAGGAAACGACCAGAATGGGAGAACACACATGATAAACTTATTTTTCAACATGATAACGCTCGCCCACATGTCGCAAAACCGGTCAAAACCTATTTAGAAAATGTCGGATGGGAAGTTTTACCCCACCCGCCGTATTCACCAGACGTTGCTCCTTCGGACTACTACTTGTTCGATTGCATGAATAACGATTTGATTGGACAGCGGTTCACTTCTTCAGAAGATATCGAACAATGGGTCTCTGACTGGATCGCTTCAAAGGATGAGGACTTCTTTCGCCACGGAATCCGTAACTTGCCTGACAGATGGGCGAAAGTGGTGGCTCGCGATGGACAATATTTTTCTTAAGGTATTTATGTATTTTGTGTTTGAACTACAGCTTCAATGTGTGCGTAACAACCGCACGAATTAATTCCTAGACCAAATAGTTCATAAGGGGTTAAAAGATGGTTGTCAAGCAGTTGCGGCGATTGGGTTCCAGAACCTGGTGGGGGGGACCAGGGGCAAACACAGTATATTTCCCTTTGTATACATATAAGGTTTAGGCTATTGCAAGGGCAAAAGTGGCAGGCAACTTCCCCCTCGCCCCATAATTGCCGCCACTGTTGTCAAGTGATGAAGAACATAGGTTTCTTCAGCATTCTGTCCCCCATGTCCCAGGCAGCAGGTTACCAAGGCACCAAACTGAGAATATTTTATTTTAAACTGTACCTCATTTATGTTTCTTTGGCATGTTGGAAAACTTTGTACACTCACCTCAATTAGTATTCCTGCAGTTTGTTTCTTTATACAGCATATTTGCAGAAGATAAAATTTAATCTACTAACTAACTAACTAACTAACTCTCTAGCCTTCTTAAACCCGAAGGTTCATGGCTGCAGCAACACAGGCCTTCCATCTGTCCCTATCTTGAGCAAGATCTATATACTCTTTTCCATCCCTACCGATTTCCCTTAGGTCCATCTCAACGTTGTCCCTCCATCTTCGTCTTGGCCTTCCTACTGGTCTCTTACCATCAGGTTTCCCAACAAGAATCCTGAAAACTCCTCTTTCCTCTCCCATTCGTGCCACATGGCCTGCCCACCTAAGTCTTCTTGATTTAATTATTCTAATAATGTCTGGACATGAATACAAATTATGTAGTTCTAAATTATGTAACCTTCTCCACTCACCTGTCTCCTCATCCCTTTTAGGTCCAAATATTTTCCTAAGGATCCTATTTTCAAATACTCTCAATTTATGTTCCTCTTTCAATGTAAGGGACCAAGTTTCACACCCATATAATACTACAGGCAAAATTACGGTTTTGTATATTTTAACTTTTAGATTCTTAGATATTAAACGAGAAGACAAAAGTTTATGAAGAGAGAAGTAACATGCATTTCCTGAATTAAGCCTACTTTTTATTTCCTCTTTAATATAATTTTCATTTGTTAATATTACTCCTAAGTATTTGAATTTGGAAACTGGTTCAAACGAGTTGTTATCAATAATTAGATTTTGATTATTACCTAACACTTGGTTTCGGCCTGTAAGCATATATTTAGTTTTCTCTTTGTTAACTTCCAAACCTATCTCTTTAGCAGTTTTGAAAAATATTTTAGCATTATTCTTAATTGTATTCACATCATCCCCCAGTAAGTCTACATCATCTGCATATGCTAACAACTGAGTCACACCATTTAATTTTAGTCCTTCTTTAGTTTCTTTTACCTTCCTTACAGCATATTCTAAGGCAAAATTAAAGAGCAATGGAGATAATGCATCTCCTTGTTTTAACCCATCATGAATTGTAAATTTGTCAGACATATTAATACCCACACGAATTTTACTTTCTGTTTCACTGGTGCATATTTTTATCATACTAACAAGCTTCTTAGGTATTCCAAACTCTACTAATATATTATATAATTTATCTCTTTTGACCGAATCATATGCTTTTTTGAAATCAATGAATAGCTGATGGACATTTTGATTATATTCCCACTTTTTTTCAAGTGTCTGTCTGATGTGAAAAATTTGATCTGTAGTTGATCTGTTGCGTTTAAATCCACATTGATAATCACCTATAATTTCATTAGCATATGGGGTTAGTCTTGTTAAAAGAATGTTAGATAATATTTTATATGTTGTTGAGAGTAGAGAAATTCCACGGTAATTATTGCAGTTCATTTTATCACCTTTTTTAAACACAGGAACAATTATGGATTCTTTCCACTGTTGAGGGATTTCTTCTTTATTCCATATTAAACAAATTAATTTATGAATTTGACAAATTAATGAATTTCCACCATATTTAATTAACTCAGCTGGTATTAAATCAATGCCAGGTGCTTTGTTATTCTTTAGCCTTTTAATAGCATCTTTAACTTCAGTCAAGTTAGGTTCTGGGACTAAAGGTTCTGCTGTGTGTACTTCATTCACTTCTGATTTATCTCCTACATGGACATTTAAAAGGTCATTAAAGTAGTTCTTCCATCTATTTAGAATATCGCTTGGGTCAGCTAGAAAATCACCGTCTTTATCTTTTATCAAGTTTACTTTAGGTTGCCACCCCTTTCTAAACTCATTTACACCTTTATATAAATCTCTGATATTTTTATTTTTGCTGTTTGTTTCAATTTCGTTAATTTTGCTTTTCAAGTAATCTCTTTTTTTACTTCTAAACGTGCGGTTAACTTCTCGCTTTATTCTATTATAATTGTTTAGATTTGTATCATCAGAGTTATTTAACCACCTAAGTCTAGCCTGATTTCTTATTTCTATTAGATTATGACATTCATTATCAAACCATGGCTTACTTTTTCTCGGTTTATGGTATCCTATACTTTCTTTAGCTGCTGATTCTATTGCATTACGTATGTGCTCCCAATTCTTATTTACGTCTGTTTCATTTATATTTTCATCATCATTTAAATCCTGCAAAACATCAAATCTATTTGACAGTTTAATTTGGTAATCTTTCTTAATTCTTTCATCAGTAAACTTTCCTGTATCAAATTTTATAACTTTTAGATTTTGTTGCTTATGATTTATCACTGAGAGTCTTTCTCTTAATTTAGCAATTACTAAATAATGGTCACTGGCACAGTCAGCACCTCTATGTGTACGAACGTCAATTATACTAGTATGCCTTCTCTTATCAATGAGAATATGATCTATCTGATTATGAGTTTTACCATCTGGAGAAGACCAGGTATATTTATGGATATCTTTATGTTTAAAAGTGGTACTTTTCACAATTAAATTCTTTGAGGTTGCAAAAGTAATCAATCTTATACCATTATCATTACTTAATTCATGAAGACTTTCTTTACCAATCGTGGGTTTAAATGTCTCTTCTTTGCCAATCTGTGCATTACAGTCACCTAACAGAATTTTCATATCATACTGAGAAAATTTATCAAAGACCTGTTCTAACTCTGTATAAAAATCATCTTTAGTATTATCATCTTTATCTTCCGTTGGTGCATGTATGTTTATTAAAATAATTTTACACCACCTACCCTGTAAAACTGCATATGATATCCTATCATTAATAAATTCTATTGTTTTAAGAGCTGAGATAATTCTATTATTTATGAAAAAGCCTGTTCCAAAATTATGATTTTCAGTACCACCATAGAAAAAAGTATAATTTTTAGTTTTACAATTCCCTTCTCCTGGCCACCTAACTTCCTGGACAGCTACTACATCTAATTTATACTTGACTATCTCATTAACTGTACACTGAAATGCCCCAGGCCGGTAAAGGCTCAGAACATTCCAGGTGCCTAATTTAATATTTTTCTTATTCCTAACGTAGATCTTATCCTTAGTCCAGGGACCTCCCAAAGTAGTCCCCACCCGGAGATCCGAACGGGGGACTATTTTACCTCCGGAATATTTTACCTTGGGAACATCCATGGCCTTATATTGCTGATTCTTGACATGGCTTTTTACAGTGCAGAGTTGTCAGCTCTACGCCTAACCCCCAATATGAATGGAGGAACTACTACACAAGACAAACACAAACACATTAGACAGCACAACTACTACACAAGACACACACAAACACTTCACAACTATAACACAATATAAATACAAACACACCACAACTACTACACAAGACAAACACAAACAAATTAGACTTTCAGAAAACTCTGTGAAATATATGGGTTTACTGAAACAATTTCATTATAAATTCTGTGCCATGACTGCACAGAATAATAGCAATCTTGAGTACAATATTTAGGGTCGCCAATTTTGTCTTCACAACATGTTCAACAAATTGCAAATCCAAGACAAAATAAAATTTAAAAGTATCTAACTACCATTGTGCAAACTTCTCACCACGCATCAGAAGATTGTCCTTTTTTTTTCAATCCTGGCTGTAGGCGCCAAATTATTGAAGCAAGTCTTTCACACACACTTCAACGAAACATCCTAGTATTTATCTTTTTTCAAATCTACTTACAGTTTGTTAAATTCAAAGAAAACTCGGATGTCACTATATACAATTTCAATATATTTTTCACTTATTGATCTACTGTGTTTTGTTTCTTTATCGTTGCTATGGTCAAAAATGTATATAGAAATGTATACATCGTAATTTTACATTATCAATAATGTGATAATAATTAATTATACATCACATTAATGCAACAACGTTTTCCAAAATATAACAAAATAGTAATTGATAACAACATAAATATCATAATGCATTTTAAACACAAAATTAAACAATAAATATAAATGAAATAAATGAACATCTTTGGGTCAGTCACACTATCATGAAGGGAGGGAGTTACCTGATGCTATTTGCTTGATTTAGTTTACCGTATTTATTCATGTATAATGTACATCCACGGGATTGGCCCTACTCTACCGATCCAACTCCCCGGAAAAGGCTGCTCAAGACACCGCCGCACAGTGACTCCATAGTATTACCAACTACCACAATCTCAATATTTGTGCACCAAAAGCACAAAGTGAAACCATCAGGTTCAGAAAGACTTTTTTCTCTGAATTTATGGATGGGAGTAATTGACAACTATTTGATTGAGCCCTACGGTCTGCCTGGAACTTTAATCGGGGAGATTAAACTTGTAGTTAATCTACAAGTGAATAAAATTACACGGTATAAAACACACCTTATTACTAACTTCGTGGACCCTCTACATTTCTACTGGAATGAGTGATGCAGATGTATATTAGGCAAAAAATAAATACATATTGTCCACCTTCTACCAGTTTTTCATTGTTCTCTTCACACTTTACAGGAAAAGTGGGATGAGGTAATAGGTAACAAACTTCATGCTATGGAGCCAACCATTTGTACTTGGCATTCCTTGTTCCATCCCTCCCATCGAGAAGTCATTTTAACTTGGCTTCGAACTGGACACATTGTCATTTGTTGCAAGGGCTGAACCTTAAGATGCGGTGTGTTTGTACTGTTGTTTTAAATGTTCAGCACATCCATCTCGAATGTGCCAATTTCAATTTCCTCCAACAGAGTTTTAACCTTCCCAACTGTTTATCATACGTGTTGAGAGATGATGACAGTGTTTCAAGCTTTATGAGAAGAGTGTTTTTTACAGTGTTTCTGTGGAAATTCTTAGTCTCTCTTTAGGATTTTAATGCATTGTGTATATTCTCTCCTTAGGATTTTAATGCGTTGTGTATGTTCTGTGCAAGTGCCTTTACAACCTTACATTTTTAACCCATTTCACTGGGCTCTTTAAGCCTACATCTCTTTTTAACTTTAAATTAAAATTTCAGTAACCGCCAACATCTGAAATTTGTTTATTTTCTTCTTTTTCACATTGGTACTTACATATTCTGCATTGCTAAAGATTCTTGAAGGTGGCATTTCATTTCTTTTCACGACAATAACTTCAATTTTCAACATATCGAATAATTATTGTTCGTTAGTTTTTGGATTGCATTACACACAATATGGCGGGCAAATCTTGACTAGCGTTGTCGATGATCAGTGGCTGTGCAGTGTTTCCAACCTTCTTAACTGAAAAATACCTGATTTTGTATTGTTTTTTTCCGGGTTCGAAAACCCCACGAACCATGCACAGCAAGGTTAGCTTAGGTAAGGCAAACATAGTTAAAATTGTTATTTAACATTAGAAGAATTCAAGATAATTCATTTCGCAGTTGCAAAACTGACTGGTTCTTACATCATCAAACGCACAGAACATTTGGTTCACGCAGTAGAAGGACATCAAGGGAACAGCTTTCGTGCATCAGTCAGACATTAATGTTGAAAAATACATGATTTACCGGCAAAATAAATTAAGCGAGGGAAAAAAACAGACCTTTGTAAAGGGTACTAAAAACAGGTGTTTTGTGTGATGTGGGAATGTATGATAGGGGAAATTCATGTTCATTGTTGAAAATTAATTCTCCGACGGACAATAGCCTTTGGCGCGTACACCTTCGTACATCATCATGCGTCGTGATTGTGTTTTGTTCATGTTCATTGGGTATCCAGTGTTTCGAACTGTCTTTGTTTTCAACGAAAGTTAGAAACATGACGTGTTGTGGATGCGTGGTGAAATTCGTACCGTGTGTGGAAGATCCAGTGGATTTTTTAACTTAATTGAACACGGGATCGTGAAGAAAGGAAAGGAATGTCGAAAATGTGGCAGTGAATGTAAGCTACTCTTTAGAAGGAATGGGCTGTGGGTATATGCCTAATATGACGTGTCGTGGATGCATGGTGAAATTCAGATAAGTTTTCCGTATCCTGGAAACTGATTTCTTCAAATTTAAAAGTTTGGGGCTCATTTGGGGGCAGGTGACTCCGGCCAATTTCTAACATGCCTTTAACAGGGACTCTATAGAGAAAGCCGGAGCGGAGGCGGGGCTACGTTAGCGGTTGAGGGCGGTAGGTCAATTACCCCAGGGGCGGAGCCCAGAATCGGTGGGAAATTTGGACTCAAAAATTTCAAACGAAAATAATTTTTTAGTTTAAATTTCCCACTGATTCCGGGACGGATAGCCCCACGGCTAGCGCCACGAAATATTACAATTTTCTTTGTAAAGCAATGCGAAAAAGTTTTTTTAAAAAAATGGATCAGATGAGCTTTGTTTACAGGGGAACGACTCAAGATGACCAGACCCCTCTCCGATTTTCTTCATATTTGGCATACTCCGTAATTGAGGCCTCCTAATCACAAATCTGAAGTTAAAAATTGTCGGAAATGTCTAGAAATTGCAAAATAAGCGAAAATAAGGCTTTAGTTTTCGGAATGGAAACTGTCGACTTTCGCGAAATTGTTTGTCTCACAACCAAATATATATATTCCTGATACTACCACGACACCAAATATCAACTATCTTTGCCTAACCTAACCACGTGCCAATTGTTCGTGGGGCTAGCATCAATGGTTCGCAATTATTTGCAATTTTTAGACTCTGATACTACCACGGCACCAAATTTTAACTATGTTTGCCTAACCTAACCATGCGCCAATGGTTAAGTAAGAGTGAGGTGTAATTACTATAAAGATCGGAGAGCGGTCCGGTCGGGAAAATTGATTAGCTTATTTTGCAATTTTTAGAAGTTTCCGACAAATTTTAAATTCAGATTCGTGATTAGAAGGCCTCAAATTAGTGAGTATGTCAAATATGAAGAAAATCGGAGAGGGGTCTGGTCATCTCAAGTCATACCCAGATGGGTAAGTACGAATGTCAAAAATTGACGAAACGAAGAAGTTATAGGTGTCCGAAGGATAGTAAATTTTTACCGAAAATTTTAAGGTAAAGTTTTTAGATAAAAGGATTTGGTACTACTTTACTATACCAGAGACACCTATCAATGATTTATTTTGCAATTTTCTACATTGCTAACGTACTCTTCTGCATTGCAGAACATTTCTTTAGGTGAAATAATGAATTTATAACGAAAATAATGTCTATTTCTTACATTAACGAGTACTTACTGTTGTTCCTTATTTCCCACAAACCATCCACGGGTAGCCCCAAAAACCATTGACATTAGCCCAAAAATTCATGATAGCCCCACGAACCATCACGAGGACGAGGTATGCCTACTAGGTTAGGTTAGGTTCCATTAGCACTCCTTTCGTTCAATTTAGCATATACGGACAATACGAGAGCGTACTGTGTTCTCGTGCAGAAAGCAAATGGCGGCAGCAGCAATAGCGCGTCGGAAATAGATTTTCGTAGAAAACCACATGCATTCGCATTAAAATGGATCAAAACTACATTCCCGAACATCAACAACGCTACAGAAGATGATTTGCGTAAGTACTTTCTCCTGTAAATTTGAAGAAATCCGTCTCCGGTATAGTAAAGTGTTACCAAGGTCAATGCACACACACACACACACACACAAAAAAGACTTATTCATTCATTTAAAGAATATGTGGAGAATCTGTATAACGGATAAACGGACAGATTGAATGATACTACTGCTGTATGTACTGTAAATTGATCACCCTTCATGTCCTTGGACTTCACACAGTGCAAGTAACATAAATTCCAATGTGTGTGAGAAATAAGAAACTGTAGCCGAAACTGTGATAAAACATATGATAAAGAGATCACTTTATATTATTCTCTAAAGAATCATGCAATTGTATTGAATATTATGCGTGAAATAAAAAATTGTAAATAATCAATTGTACATTGACATCAACATAATTTTTACCAACATTCACAATATTCACCAGTTACATGGGAGGCATCAGGATTGAGTAATTATCTTTTTCTTAATTCAAGTCCTAAAATTACTGCTGTCAATAAAGAGTTTATATATATATATATATTACACCAAAAAATGCTGAATAAACGCTGTTTCATTTACGCTTGGTACCCTGTTAAATACTTTGAAAACAAAACCGAACGTACTTCCGATTTCCGGTAACGTGCATTCTCGGCATTCTCGGGGTGCGCGAGATTTTCAAGTAGTCTGCGCAAACCTTTCCTTTATGTTGTGTCGCGATTAGTGTGCATTGGTGAAGTGTGTTCTTTAGTTTGAAATTACTGTTATTTTTGGTGAGTGTATGCATCTATTATTTCAGTATTATATTTTGCAGTATAATATTCATTATTGCCCATGTATTTGACAGGAAACTCCTTTTTTATTGAGGAATGTTGAAGTGTTCAAATGGAACCGATATCAAGATGGCCGATGGATAGATATATAACCGTCTTCTCACATATTGCTGTTGATTATCTCCATAAAGTATGAATGTAAATTATTTTCCGGTAGTACTGCTGACCATGATTCATCTGTATGCTGTGTGTTGTGCGTCATGTAGAGGATACTTAGATAAAAATGCATTTCTATAGAATTCGTGGTGTGGCCGGTGTTCTTAATTTGGACCTACATCTCATGACCTAGAAGTAATGTTCTGAACTCTGTTCTCTGTATTCGCTGAAATTTCGATTACAATTTCCAGAAATTATTCCTATAAAATACAGAGACGAGTACACTTCTGCGCTTATTATTTTTCAGATTTTCTTCCTAAGTTAGAAACGCTGAAAGTGTGTACTTGCCTTACCACATGTTGAGTATTGCTTAGAGCTTTTACTTTGCTACTCGTCAACACATTGTTCATGGTAATAAAATTGTCCTTATCTGCAGAGAAAATTGCCGTAAGAAAAAGTAATGTAATTTTACTCTCACCAGTAATTTAATTTGTGGTGTGCTCCGTCACAGAATTTGCACATTTCGACTTTTTGTCATCTTTTTGATTTTTTAAAAAAATATCAGACGTGGGGCTAAGTTTTACCATAATATTTTCGAATTATTTTTTAGGAAAGTACATTTGGGTATGTCCGATACTGGCGCCATATAAGCCCCGTCTAGTTCGCTGCACTTTTTGACACCTGGTGTTGTGCAGGTGTATTCCAGGGTAACAATTTCATACATCGGAGAAACATTTCTACAATTTTACAGAAGAAACTACTTACGGAAATGAGTTTCTCTAAGGTTTCCAACGTTAGTCGAGGTATTTTCTTTCATCGTGGTATCTATTTGACCGGGAAATCATGTCAGTGTTTCCAATACTTTTTTTTTAACTATGCTTGCCTAACCTAACCTAACCTTATCGGAAATGGTTCGTGGGGCTATCCGTCAGCTGCATAATGTACAATTTGCACATGTAACGAACATGATAGTAGATATTTTTCGGTGAAGAAGGTTGTTGGAAACCATGATATTCGAAAACAAAAGAAGCGTTATCATTCGCAAAGTAAGCGATGTCGCACCATTACGTGTGCTCGGTTGCACTTAGAAAAATGCGTTATTTTAGTAGAAAAAGTGTTTGTTTTCGTGTAAAAAGCATAATGCACCTTGAACTATGTTCCGCAATACACAATTGGTAAGTACGAACCATATGATACAGAAAATATCCGATGTTAATGTGTCTCCGATCTATGAAACTGTTACCGTATTCCAGTGTCAGGATGGTGCAAGGGAATGACGTTCAACCAAGTAGAGTGAAAGCGGTGTTCAAGTTCAGAAGATTCAACAAATACCTGTCTGCTGCTTTAAACGGTCATTTGATTAGAAAGCACTCACCACGTGTTCGTACACCGTTCCGGAACGTAATGCAAAAGATGCAGACACCAAAACACTACTGGACTCAAATCAACGAATTAGACGTCTCTGTGTTGCACCGTGTAACCAACTAGATGCTTCAGTTCAAAGAGAGTCAAAAAGTGCAGCGAACTAGATGGAGCTAGAGTTCGCTGCACTTTTTGACTGCATTCTCGTGTGTAGATGGTTACACGGTGCACCACCAACTTGTCGATTTAGTGTCAAGTAGTGTATTTGGTGTTTGCACTATGTTCTGGAGTGGTGCAATGTGTGGTTTATGGTCATGTGGTTAGTCAAACTAATCAAATGAATGTTTAAACAGCCGACAGGCATTTGTTGTTTTGAACGTGAACACAGCTGTTCGTCTACTTGGTTGAACATCATTTCCTTGTACGAGCCTTACACCTGGATACACCTGCACTATGCCTAGTGACAAAAAAGTGCAGTTAACTAGATGGGCTAATGTCATGATATATGCATTAGCTGCGTACATTTTTCTTTAGTGAATTTTAATTGTGTTGCAGTCACAGAGCATCTTGTATGCAGATGTTTGCAACTTGCATGCTGCACACAGTAGCAGCTACTGGAGCCAAGTACTTTAAACAAAGTTGTATTATCCAGGGGTAGAAAAATAAGGGTGCCTGAATTTTTAATTCAGTTAAAAAATAATATTTCAAGTTTTCCATAAGGTTCCCATTATATTTTTGGTATGACTTGAGATGACCGGACCCCCTCTCCGATTTTCTTCATATTTGACATACTCTCCAATTGAGGCCTCCTAATCACGAATCTGAAATTATAATTTGTCGGTCACGTCTAGAAATTGCGAACCATTGGCACGTGGTTAGGTTAGGCAAACATAGTTAAAATTTGGTGTCGTGGTAGTATCAGGATGTAGAAATTGGAAATAATTGCGAACCATTGACCCTACCCCCATGAACCATTGTCAATTTTTTAGTGTAATGTTGAATGTGGTTGAATCATTCAATCCTAACAATGTTTCACTTTCTTCAGTAACCAACGTTTCTCTACCACTCCTGCTAAGTTTTCACTTTTCTTCTACTGATTTATATGAGGAGCGTACAAAGTCTGGTTCAATACCCGGATCTCACTTTAAACTGTAGGTCCAGTCCCGATTAGCCTTACTGTGCATAATGTGCACTCAAAACGCCAAATTAATTAATCAATTAATACGAGGGCTGTTCAGAAGGTAAGTTGCGATTAGTAGCGGCCTTGATCTTTCGCAAACTCAATAACACTGAAAAATCTTAATTCAGGGTGGCTACTCACCAGGAATTATGCATAAATTCTGCTTGAATTTTTCTGCGTAGACTTGAAAAATTGCAACTTTTATTAATCCAAATCCCATTGACTTTATACATATTTATCAATGCTCTGAGGCAAGTTTTTACATTTTAGCTGTTATTTTTATCAAGGAAGGCAGAGAGAAGAAAGCTGTGTGCAAAATAGAACCGAATTCTCTCAATCCCTTTGATTTGTTAGTGTCCTTTGCAGAACAGTCTATCTCATATAGGAAAGATTATTGCAAGATAAGATAGCAAATGTAAACACCGCTCTTTAAATTTATATATATATATATATATATATATATATATATATATATATATATATATATATATATATACTTTCTATTATTATTTATATATATAAAAAATGGGTGTATGTGTGTGTGCGTGTTTGTTCAGGCATAACTGTCGAATGCCTGGAGCGATTTCAACCAAACTTGGTGACATGTAAAACGACTGATATTAGTGTTGAATCTATAGTTTTCGTGGTCTCTAAGATCAATAGTGACACTCCCAATGCCGTTCAACTCCAATACACCTTTGGCACCCCTAGGGCTGGGGTTGGGAAGGGGTTGACATGTAATAATAATCGAAAACAACCAATATTAGTGTGGAATCCATAGTTTTCGGGGTCGCTAAGATGAATAGTGACACTCCCAACGCCGTTCAACTCAAAGTTCATTTTACGCTATAGTTAGAATTCATTATTTTCCTGTCTAATAGAAGATTGGTATAAATAAATACCCTGGCAATCAGCTAGTTTATATATAATATGTATGTATTTCGTTCAATTGAATGTTATTAGAATTTTTGGATAAATTGGAATCTCACAGAACCTTTCTATTGTTAATATATTTGTGTGTGTGTGTGTGTGTGGTGAATATATTTGTGTGTGTGTGCTGAGTGGTTGAAATAGAGAAACATATGCTTGTGTACCCTTGAATTTTTGTAAAGTTCTCCTTGAAAACCAGGAATTAAACTTAAATTTTATGACGATCCTAGAGTACCCACCCTGTAATTGTTGCAAACCAGTGTTCATGAATGTGCATTGATATCTGGATATTTTTTTCATCTATTTGAAACAACGAAATAATGGAAATTTGGCATAAAATGTGAATTATTGTTTTTTTCACTATTTTTTTGTAAAATGTTCTTACACAATGAAAAATACTGTGAAGTCCCAACATTATTGTGTTCTTTAGGCTTAAAAAAGAAAATATGCTATATTTGTGCACATATTTTATCCAAGTTAAAACTATAATGCATGTTATACATGGATTACTTCTAACAGCTACATGAAACCATGTATTTCCCATGATTTTTCTGCTTCTATGGAAAAGATTTGCATCACAGAGCAAAGTGATGAGGTTCTGACAGGAGATCGAGGTCCGTTGATCGATAAATGATGGAAAATAACTTCCTCAAATATCGGTTCCAATATATCAAACTCTCATGAACAGGTGTATGCCGTGTACCTGCAATTTAAAACACCATGAAGGTATAATTTTAGGTACATTTGTCAGAAAATGTGCTCAAATTAAAATGTAAATTATGAGAAAAATAGTACTGAATAGTAAAATAATAGCACAGATTTCGAAAAAAAGATACTGAAAAATCGAGGTTCCTACCAATTATCCATGAATGAAACAATGACATCAGTAGTAATGCACATTTATTGCACTTACAATGACTCCTAACTTATTTTTTTGACATATTCACTGTTGTTCTGACATTTGTTGTAGCATGGCCAGTGCTCGAAAAATTCTCTTCAAAGCTAGGTGCCAGGAAACCACCTACTAGCAATTGTGCATACTACAGTATGTTTCAAAAGTCACGCAATCCAAACTTTGAAAATGTATACATGAAAATCGTAAGAGATATTTACACCTGGTTTTCTGCACTAACGTAATCCTGTAGGCTATCACTGAGTTCATAAAAATTTGTTAGCATTTATTTAAATAAATGCAATTACATTATTTAAATAAAAAAAAAAATTTGTTAATTTGCTGAAAACATCTGAGAACTGATTTTCAACAATAAATACCAACTCTTAAACAATTTTTTGGTGTTTGACTGGTTGTAACACAGTTGCTTTGTGAGGTACAGCAGAAGCAAAGTATTTTTCTTTGAAAACTTCTTGCACATGAGTGTAAGAATGAGTAGTAAAATACTCTTTAGTAAAGCACACGCGATGCTCCAATGTATACGCCATGCTGAATCAATAAAAAAAAACAGGCATAGTAGCGGCGAAAGTGAGCGAAGAGAATTCAGGATAACCAGAGGCAATCTAGGATTCAATTTCGGTACAATATCTTGATTTATGATTTGTCATGTAAAGTATGGCCAAAAATTAGGCACATGTTGCGTGCGTCTGTTGACAATATTTCGACCTGCTTGTGTTGCCATCTACAGAGATATTTCCCAAAAATGTCAGTTTTTCACTCAGACCATAAAATCGTGAGTCAAAAATCCATCAAATGTTGCACATGACCAATATTGGTCGTAAATGACAGCTTGACATGGCATCAGACATCTAATTATGACCCTTCGATAATTTCTTGGATATTTCTCTAACTCAAAAGTGCATTTCTGGAAAAATTTTAATGCTGCCTTGCGCCAGTTATTAATTTAGGGTGGGTGAAGGTAATTATGAGACAGTGGGAAAAGGAAGGTAAAAATGAGACTGAAATATTGCGCTAACACAGTGTTTCAAACTTTGAATAAAAATCATCAAAAGTTGCCTAGGATCTTGTTTCATTATATGTATATTACAGTGTTCTGAAAAAAAGTCATTTACTGGGAAAAATTCTTGACTAAAACTCCTTATTTTATAAAAAAAAAACTTTCAAATTCCGACGACAAACTTTCGCTGTACCCAGCCATCTATTACTTTAGGAGCAAAATTGAAACCATAACCCATTCAAGGTTTAACTTTAGAGTAACATCAATGAAAAAAACGTAAAAAGTATATTTGTGACAGGAGTTATGTCACTTCTCGATTTAGGTGACAAAATTAGACACGTGAAGATAAAAATGAGACAGCAGATATTTACCTCGCCTATCTTCTTCTTTTCCTTTTATGTATTTATAATGATGTTAAAGATGTCTTAACTTAAAGAAAGTAAAATTGACTATCAAGTCCAGTGGAAAGCACAGAAAACCTTCAACGTGGTAACTACATATTCGTTCGCTTCAGAGGTAATACAAGAAAATATACTGAATTTTGGTACGTGTGTATCGTGCAAGAAGTTCTTGATAAAAACTATATCCAGATAATGGGAATGAGACATTCAGGAACAAAAGACACGTTTCTTGTAGACGAGAATGACATATCAGTCGCAAGCCTTTCCGATATCATTGGCAAGTTGGAGGTTCCAGAAACTGTGCTTTTTGGGGACCGAGTGAAATATCTATTCTCACAGCCAATTGATATGTTTGAAACGTAGCTTAGTTTTGTAAATTTCCAGCGTGAATTTCAGTTTCTTGAGTTACCATGTTTCAATTACCTATTTTCCTTGTTTATTTAGGTATTCATGAGCTGTATTGAAATGCTAATACCAGTATAGAATGTTCATTTTTGAGTTTATGGCAAGACCTGTAGACCTAAACTTTTTATACAATTGTTTTAATTTTTTTCAATTTTTTGTGTTAATGAATAATATAGCTTACTGAGGAGGCCTAACATTTCATGTTTTCTTAATAATAGTAGCATTGGGCATAGCCTAATATGTTTATGTACTGGACTAGGCCTATCAGTAGTAGCTACACAATTTTAGTTTGCTTTATTTCTATGTTTATGGCGAGACATAACTGCTTTACACTGTAAAATTTAGGCTAGGCTATGTTACTTTGCCTATTTCATTCATTTTTTATTTAATTTGTAGCATATAGGCCTATACAGTATTCATTACGTCTCCATATGTTCCTACAGGCCTTCTCATTTCTAAGGATTTCTTGGAGCATTAACTCTAGAAGCCATAAGTATGTCAGTTTTCATGTAAAAGAAAAAAGAAAAGGAAACAATTGACTCATATTATTATGCTCTGTCTCATTATTTCGTTCCTACTGTTCCACAGTGCATGGCCATTGAGATATAAGCATGTCTCATTCTTACCTTCATGGTGTCTCATATTTTACCTTTTTTGAGGTTACATATGAGATAGTGTTTTTCATTTTTTTGTTTTTGGACTTTTGGGTGAACATAATCATAACAAGCCAACAAAAATGGAAGTACAACCTAGATTGTCTTGGTATAGCTTTGGTTTCATCGCAATAAACCAGTTCTAAACAAAGTTCCAATAAAAGATTAAAATGTGTCTCATATTTACCTGCACCCACCCTATCTAATTTTCTGTATGGTGTAAACTGATAATTTTATGCAGTGGAAAATATCTCAATGGATGAGGCTTTATAATGCAGAAAACAGGTGTAAATATCTCTTATGGGTTTCATGATATACATTTTTCAGGAAATGGGGGGACAATGAGTAAGAAATTGTTACTGATTCTATGGAATGTTCACAACGTTGATAAAAAAGTGCTAACTTATGCTGTACTGCAATTTGAACTTGGAATCTTGAAAATTTCATACATATTACAGCAAAAGATCCACAGTCTTCAGGCTGAAATTTTTAGTCGCCATGGCGACCTGGCAACCGGAATTTTTTGGAGCCCTGAGAATGGCACTAAATTTTGTATGCCTATGATATGTGTATAACACCAAAGACTGGAACAACCTGTGCTCCTGTGCTGCAGCGTAACAGTCAAAACATTCTCCTGCCAGCTACCTCTTCAGCTGAATAAAGAAATGACAGTGCATGGTGGGGAGTGTATAAGTAGTGGTCCAAGATCTGTAACTTGAAGTGACAAAAGTTCTCTTAGGCATTTAGCTGTATGGGATTGTGGCCTTCCATGCATTCTCTGCACCGTGGTATGACCATACTGTCGCTCATGACATATACGCTTCACATGATGGTAGGTGGCTCTGTGCCGGAGTTTGCTTCCGAGTGTTCAAAAGTCTGATTACTGTACATACCTCACAGTCTGCAGGAGACTAAGAGAGCTGCGATCTTTCTCCTAGCACTTGCCTAAAACGACTGCACCAGATTAGTCACCATCTGAACGTATTTTCTCAACGCCCCTCGTGTATAAACTATTGGAAGCTTTTATCAACAGCATGTTGTTTTAATATTTGTTTAGCTAAATCAGGCACCTGCACAATGCAATACACTCCCCTCTATAGGTTTCCTGCCTTTTAACTTTGAATCCGTATATATCCTTTTCACCAGCAATAATGGTGTAATTGCCAGTCAGTTTCACAGTACATGGATATACTGTGAATGTTTGTACTGAAGGAGATGTAAGGAAATATGACACTTTATTTCCACAATTCCATTGTTTCACTTTCAGAAGATTTACTCCCGATAATCAGCTTTAAGGGATTTTAGGAATTTTGGTGCCAAGCAGACATCGAATAAGCTGCAAAGTTGCCCTGTCTAAATCTCTCTCATATGTGCAAGGGTTAAGTTATTTGCTTTGCAGATAAAAGAGAAATATGATGCATATGTTAATGCATCGAGAAATAAGTGCACTCACAGTTCTTACAAGCTGGGGGTTCCAAACCTCAGTGGAAATATTAACATATAAAAAAATAGTCTAAGGAGACTCTAATCTCATTTAGTCACAATTTTAATAATAATCAAATATTATATTGAAAACTGGCTGGATATAAAAAAAATACGTGTAACAACCGCTCCCCAGCGTGTGAATTGTAATAATTTTCCAAATTCACTATTTTCAGTTTGAATTAAAATGTTGAAATGAAGTCAATTTCTCTTAAGATAATATTAATACTAACACAATCTATACCTGGATATGTCCATTTGCTAAAACATGGATTTCGTTTATAATTGTCAGGGGAAAATATAAAATTAGTCCTGGAAAACCTGGAAAATTCATGAATGCCCTGTTGCTAGATGAATTTTAAAGTCTGCGGTGATATGGTAGAGTCAGCCATATATTAGAATGTTTTACATAGTTATTCATGCTGCTACCGGTTGAGCCTTCATTAGGATGGCGACTCTGGTGCAAGAATTAATTACTTTTAATTCATTGTTTTAACATCATATTTCATAGCTTATCTTAGTTGGAATTATGGCTTCCTGAGCCCATATTTGAAGAAAAAATGGTGGCTCCTGAGAAGAAGGGCCTGGCACTTAAATTATTTTTAGATTTGTCTACCCCTCGTATTATCAGTGTTATGTACATTTAGAAGTACACAGCATTTGTTGGGACTTCTTAAAAGACATGCTGAAATGCATACAACTTACACCCTATCCTGAAGTATAACTGCATTCTGTATTGCTGCTTAATATTTTTACCATGACCAGTGTTCAAAGTAAGGATGGATGGTAACCCCCAGCATGTAAAATTTTCGCAAAGCGTCTACTTAGCTATCTCATTCTCACCATGTTAAACCATGGCATCCCCCAGGAAACATTTTGCACTTCATGCACTGACCATTTACCTGGCTTTTCTGCCAAATACAAACATATTGTAAATTATATTATTTTCAGGTTCAGTTTAAATGATTGCAAAAACAATGACAATTTTTCCCTAACCAAATACTGCAGATAGAGATCAACAAAACAATTATGATAAACCAGTTTTCCTGTCTGGAAAAGGGAGATGGTTGCATATGCGTACAGGAAATCATGCTACCCCATGCATGCAGTTGTTAGGATGACAAGGGAATCTCAAAATGGACTATATAGGACATGCATTTTCCTGAGTGTTTTTTTCATGTTTTATAGTTTAGCTTCTTTTTAACAACAAAAATTGCATCTTTTGATATCATTTGTTGCCCACCGAATATCCTAAATATGGTTGGTTGCCTTGGCTGTCAAAACCATAATTCCCCATAAAGTAACTGTGGCCAAGTGGTCAGCATAATTTCTATGAAGGCAAGAGGTCCCAGGTTCAACCCCCTGATAAGGCATGCATGTAGCATTGTGTTTCGTACTATCCAGAATTTGAAATCTCAAAACACGATAAAATATGTAATGTTTCTTGGTAAAAGAAACACTAACTATATTTCAAATGTTCTTGTTTTATTATGAAAAAGTTTAGTAATTGTCATGAGTAAGCTCAGATTTGTATGTAATTACATATTCTATTCCTTTCTAGATACATACCTTGAACAGGAAAGTGTCAAAGAATTATATAACTGACATGATTTTGCTTAAGTTTTATGTTACATATTTGCCAGAATATTACATATTTGCTAATCTACTTTACATAAAACAACATATTTTGGTAATTTTTTTCCTATCTTGATCCTTTTTCCTTTATTTTTGATCTCTGAAACCCGAAGAAAATTTGTAGCTCATGCGATGTCATATTTTCTAATCAATGAGATGCTTAGTCCATTTGCCAAGCAAAAGACAGGATGGAAAAGAAACTGCAACTGTTATTTATCAAAAGATGCTGGAGTTTGTCCCTCCCCCCTCCCTTCTGGTTATGTATTTTCGTTTCGCTTTTAAGTTTAGGCAAAGCACCCCGAAACTTGGCATCAGTGGACAAGAAAGCTACTTTCCTGTAGCGAGTTACACAATATGTTTCCTTGTACAAAAAGTACAAAAGTAGCCATGTATTTTCATTCGATTGTTCTTAGATACTTCCTTTTACAATTTCTTTCATAAGTTACAAAGAGCTCTCTTATAGGTTACATAGTATTCATTAATTTGCGATGTAAAAAGCAATTAATAGTTCACAAAATTGATTTCTGAAATGTGTACACGTTGCTGTGCTTTTTGGAGTTTATAAATGTGATACAAATTTTAATTTGAACAACGTATGTCCTTAAAATTATGTTGAATATATTCAAATAAAATAAATATCTAACAGAATTCTTGAAATTACTTGGATACTCGATTGCTATTAATATTTCATATTGTTTTCATAATACATATTTAGGTACATATTTTATCAATTATTGTACTTTGATATTACATAAAAATCCGGGGTCTAGTCATGAGTGATGATTTTTTAAATATATATGTTTCATGAAAATCAAATCTTATCACCTAACACTATCCCTTACGTGTTCACTGCCAATAAAATTGATTCGCATTCTTTACAATAGTGCAAGTGCTGGACTATTTAAGATATGGACAGTTTATACACCCTTAGTGCAACAAAATAAGTATGATCTTTCCTACTATGCATACAGAATAGATATTAAGAGTCATAAGTTTAAAGCAGATGGATTCATTTTGACACATGATGCAAAACAGCATCATGGTTCATTCTGGTGAAAGCTTTGTTGGACATTGGTGAATTCCAAGCCCTTAAATCTATTTCATCAGTGATCCTCATTATTGCAATTGATGGATGCTTCTGGTTTGTAACAATAACATTGAAAATGAATGGTGCAATTACAACCTAGAAGTGTCTGTGACTGTACATCATCGTCATTAGTGCTCCTTGTTGTAATTAGTAGGGAGACACAGAAGAGTGACATAAGTAACTGAAATATAACAACAATGCTGCTGCCTCAGTAGCGGTGGATGCGTAGTTTTCAGCTAACAATATCACCACCAAAGGCTCAAGATTTGAGTCTCAGCCTGTATGTGGACATGGGCATTAATTTGTTAGCCGTCATGAATTTAATTTAATTATAATTGGCCAAAAGTGACTAGAAAATGGTCCAAAATAATGGAAATGCCAAATATAAACAGTGCCAAAGGTTTTTTAAGTTGTCTGTAAATTTCAAGTGGCATTCAATTTAAAAGTTTTTATGAATGCTCTGACTAACATAGTGGATACAATACTAGAGGGTTGATATTGATTATTTACTTTTTGCATAAGCGTTGATAATGATGGGTGTGCTTTTCTCATTTCGCATGGCAGCCTCAAGTCTTGCCAAAGCATTATAGTGTTTTCTTGGAACTATAAAGGACTAATTGGGAAGAACTGTATTAGGTACTGTCATTATATGATTGTGTTTCTTCCTAAGGAAAGGAAGAAATGGGGTAGCAGGTGTTATACATTTAATTAATCCATCCATTATTGTTGTTAGAATGCAGTTTGCAACTGGGACTCCTTTTACTTTAGGTCTTACGAGAATATTTGGAGATATGACTGGAAATTGTTTACATTCTGTAATGTTTTTGGTATTATTAAATCTAGATAGTTGAAGTTTGTTTCATTTTATGTGAACCAGAGAGCACATATAGTGGAACATATTATCAAGATTCTTGTCACAAGTAAGAATGTTTTTGCCTTCGATATCTGTATAGAGTAGACTTTTCCTCGAATTGGTTGCTCCTATTGATAGTAATAGGTTTTTGATACTATGATCCTCCACGTACTGAAAAATACATTCTGCTGTACAGTGGCGGAAGGGCCGTTGGGGGATATTACCCTTAACCCCCATCCCCACTGTTTGCCCGCACTATGACCTCTTTAATTCCTTGTTTTGCCACCCAATCTCCGCTACTGGTATATTTTAAATAACGAGCTGGAGTTGATGAACAGTGAAACACACATGTTCCAACTGTAACTCGAACCCACAACTGTCGGCAGGGAGTTTGTGCCATGTAAGCAGTTTAGATAATGTTTGAGTATTTTGTCGTAGAATCGCGTTTCACAATACGTGAAAATGCTGCATCAGTATGTGACTACATTTTATTTCAAATTTATGAAATCGGCATATTTGTAATTTTTGTTATCGTGTTTTTTTTTAAATGCAGAACCATGTGCTCACAATTCGATACCGGCTTCATATTTCTGAGCTTCACGAGATCAATGACTGAAGAACCACAAGGAAACAGCTATCCTGTAATCAAACCCGCAGCCCCAGTACTGTTAGGTAGCAAAGTACCGCGTTTCGGTAAATTTTAGAAGAGTTACACTTGCCGAAAAGTTAGCATTTCAATAAATTTGGATTCTATTAGTTTTTGTACCTTTTGGTGAGACGCATTTTTTATGCTGAGACTGGTCAGCATGCTTGAAAAAGCGAGTCAGTTGATTTGTTTTTCTGGCGCTAATGGCGAAGGTTACAGGCATGACGTCATAACACATGGGTGCATGAGTCACGCTACCGGGAGCTGATGTGTTGAATTCATGAATTCAAGTTACCAGACAGTTGGCGCAGTGTTGCCAGATGATGCTATTGATTCAATAACACGTGAGGTTGGTCGATCGAAATATTTGAGCATGCATTGTATAAGAGCCCTGTTTACTCGAATGTACGCAAAACTTTGTCTATATATTTGATAACAGCACGTTTATTTTTTTTACTTGTGTTGGCTGCTTGTAGAAGTGGCGTGAAGGAAATAAAGGATGTTGGAAAGTGGATGTAATTTGCATAGTTGTACGTACTTGGCAATGTCACCAGGAATGTTCGAAATTACTTGTCTCAAAATCCGACTGTAATTTTTAATTTGGCGCTTACCCTTATTAAGATAATGGAGAATTTGTGTTACTTTAATTTTTTTTATTGTACTGGCGTGGTCTATTCAATATTTTTAGATCACTGGACAATGGAAAAACCTCTTACATTTCATAAATTATACTATTCTGCGCCAGTTAATTACGTGAAATAACCCCTTAACGTGCATCTCTGTTTGTGTTCCTTACACATTGAAGTGTGCCTCCCCGATGACACACTGGTAGCGACGTCGCCTTGTAATCAAGGGATCCCAGTTTCAATACCCGGTGGAGGCACATATTCGTTCGGATCCTACTTTAAACTGTAGGTTCAGTCCCGATTAGCCTTACTGTGCACAAAGTGGACTTACAACACCAACTCAATCACATTGAAGTGTGACTTACCAACATGATTTTTATGTGTTATGCTGATCAAACTGTTTCACTTGACCAGGAACCTTTCGGTGCGAAAATATATGGATTATAAATAAATTTAGATCATATTATTCTATTTGATGTTTAATGTTCATTAAAACAATTCAGATACGTAAATACCGAAGTCTTAATTTCGAACTCTGTTTACGAGAGAGCATCGGAAGTAGTACGATTCCAAAATTAACAACGGGAACGTTTTAGGACCTGAAAGTTAAACATGTCACAATAATTTTCTGGTAGTTTCTCTGATCCGACTTGTATGCCAAATGCAAAACAGTTATAGCACAGATTGTATCGAGGATTTAGCATGTCAGATATTAAAGGGCATATTTGCAATGGCGAGCCCGGGAATTTCGTAAGAGGAGAGAATGGGATAAAGTGGGCCACTCGCCACGCAAGGGTACGCCACTGTTTTCACTTTGCGAGAGAGAACCCAGACGGGTGTAAGTTGCCTTGGCGGATAGTAAAAGATTAGGCGGAGTGTTTATGCGCCGAGCGAATTTCTTCGAAGCAAATGAGCCATTAACGGATGTGGTTCGTTGCTGTGGACAAAAAAAAATGCATGTGTGACATCGTAGCAGGATGATATGGATTCGATTCTGCTTCGCTTTATTTTTTTTAATTACAGTTCATTGGAGTTGGCCTGGTTAGCACATCGCGCTTCGACGCCAGGGGTCCCGGGTTCTAATCCTGGCTTGGGCATAGACGTTTGTGATGTCTATTCATCATATCACTCATCCCCATCTTTGCAAATTAGCGAAAAGTGGCACAAGAAGCGAAGTAAAATAAATCCAACCAAATAAATCTTTCAAGATTAGAAAAAAAAACGTGTGCAGGGGTGGCGCCTGAAAATTTTCATCTGGAGTCCGAATTCTCAAATATGGTTCTAAAATATACTGTATACATATTGAAAATTTGGAATTCGCTTGTGGAAATTCCCATTGGCTTATATCAGAATAATAAACGTGCAATTATAATTTTCACTGTTGCTAGCCGAATTTTGAAATGGGCGGCGATATGGTGTATATTACAATCTATTGCATAGTTGATCATGCTGTTACCTGTAGATCCTTTCTTAGGAAGGTCACTATGGTGCAAAAAATATTTCCTTTTAATCCAATTAATCCAATCTTGTATTAATTAAATGTTTTAAGATCATATTTCAAAATTATGTAGCTTTATCTTAGTTGGATTTGTGACTTTCTTAGATCATATTTACTAACTACCACTGTCTAACGTGACCTCGCCATGGAGAATACCGATCCTTGAGTGAGTGTGAAAAGGGCATATAAGTGTTTCACGCCCGCGTTAAGTACGGCTAGGCATCCCGACGAGAAAAACTCAAGTGAGAGTTTTTCGAAAGCCTTGTGATTCGTTTGCTTGTTAAGTCGCAGACAGCATGTGTCGTTTGTAATCGTCAGATAAGTTTCCTGTGGAATCCTCGGAAAGTTTGTAGATATAAGGGATGTCCGTGGGAAGGAAGAAGTACCCGTTCTGGTTACCAGAAGGTGAAAGTCTAAATGTGCCAGAGTGAGTGGCGATATGCTGTTGCGTTCGTGACGTCCTACTGTTTTTTTTTTTATCGTCTCTGTTGTCATAAGTCAACTCTCCCACGATATAGTGGTTGGCTGCTTTTGGTGGTTTTCCTTGGAATTTAGCCATGGAATTAGGGACGTGGTGTTTGTGTTGATAAGGACATTTTGAATATATCTTTCGCAGTTTTTCTCTGTCTTCTTTCCATTCCGAGGCTGCCACTATTCGCATGTTCAAAAGTTTAGAACTTTTAGACAATTTAACGGATGAATTTGATAGAACAGTTAGAAAATTTAGCTGATGAGTTGGACAGGGGCAATACCAGGGTTAGAAACAGGCTTTCTCAGGGCATATCACACTGTGTGCAAATCATTCTACTGCCATTCCTCATAGGGCATATAGTTGTGGTAGACTACTTGAACAGAGATATAGGACGTGTGGATCATCAGGGAAACTAAATATACAGGGTGAATCAAAAGTCAGGAACCATAGTGTTATTCATTTCAGCTTATATTGTTTACATGATATGATCAATATGTTGACCTTTTTCAGCAAAGCACCTGTTCAGACGACGCTCCCAGTTCTTCAGGACACTTGAGGATTGTGGCAGGCGGTATTTGCGCAAACATTCCGTTATCCTCTCTTGCACGTCTCGAATCTGGGTGGAATAAACCATTGCCTTCAGGTGACCCCATAGGCGTGAGGTTAGGGGACCTCGTGGGCTACTCAACAGGGCCTTACCGACCTATCCACCTCCCCGGAACCTGGTCATCCAGCCATTAGTCCTATGGTTCCTGACTTTTGACACCCTGTAGTGTGAACATTTTGAACGGAATTGAAGAACGGGCGTTTGAAGGCACTGACTATTTTAATAGCTTATTGGATTGGTCGATTGAGTTAAGTCCACTTTATGCACAGAAAGGTAAATCGCGACTGGGCCTTCAGTTTAAAGTGGGATCCGAACCACTATGTACCTCAACCGGGTATCGAACCCGGAACTCCTTGAATACCAGGCGATGACATTACCACTACGCCATCGGGGAGGCAAAAAAGCTTATTGGAGTTTGCCGACCTCGTATACACTGGTTTCTAGCAACCATCCATTGCCTTGCTATCGTGAGTTTCCGGGTTCAATCCCCGGTGAAGGCATATGGTACAGTTTCACTTCGAACTGTGAGTCCAGTCCCGAGTAGACCATCTGTGTGTAAAGTGATCTTAAGCGACCATCCATCCATAAACGTGAGAACGTTGTATTGGTGGTAGTGCTATTTCGTGCGATATGCCGTAAAATATCGGGAAATTCGTAAATAGTAAAAAAGAACAAATTAATGGTACACGTCATTGGAACAAGCCGGACAATGCTTCTGATATCTTACAATATATGAAGACTCAGATTACACACTACATTTTCACGATATTATTCATACGTATCCGGGTAAGGCGTTGATATTTCTTCGCATTCCCCCTTTAATCATTCCATCGTATTCTTGCGATTAATGTATGTAGAAAAGGACGGAAAAGAGCTTTTAAAGTGGAATGATTCAACTTAGAGAAACTTCTTCATGGAGAGTTGTTCGTTTCTGTATAAAATTCCTCGTGTATTCGTCACGAGCAACTAACCATGGAGATATCAGACCGACCTTGAAGAAACAGCCTGCACTTGTTTATATAATTGGTATGTGCCAACGGTTGCTCCTTTCGTATTATTAATCATATTGTCACCCCCTATGAGTCGGTGGTACACAGTGTCTAAATACGTTCTGAAAGTCGCTGTGACTACTTTCAGGATGCTTTGATTTATTTTACTTCGCTTTTCTTCCACTTTTGGCTAATCGCAAAGATGAGGATGAGTGATATGAAATTGATGAAGACCCAAATAACACCCATGTCCAGGCCGGGATTCGAACCTGCTGTACCTGGCGTTGTAGCGCGTTGTGCTCACCATTGTCGGAGGTAGGCTATTTTCAGGTTGCAAAGATGGGTAAAGATATGGTCCAGTCACTTCATTTTTTTTTGTATGCGAATCAGGGGTAGGTTCTCAAACCCGACAATGTAGTCTCCAAAATGCAATAACAAAATGTCCGATGCCAAAACTAGTGAAACATATATTCCTGCGATTTTTAGAAACGCATAACAATGAATAAAATTAACGTACTCTGAATGTAATGAAATATTTCTTTATTTTTGCTTTGAAATTTGTTTTAAAGTGGAATCTTGTGATCAACTTTCCTGCTAGTATAGTGGCTATATCCTTGTAATTAAGAGGTGCCTGGTGCAATACCCAGTAGGATCTCATTGCACTTTCTCTTTTTCCTGCAGGATCAGTCACTTAGCCTAACTTTACTTTTTAAAAAATAATCTTTAATTTGCATGTTAATACCACGTTTGTAGAAATTGGAAGGTGCATCATAACTCATTAATATGGTAATGATAACATTCTTGATACTGTGTAATATTTCAAGGGCGAGATTCGAGACGGAAAAGTGGAGGTACCGGTACATAGTGGTTCGGATCCCACTTTAAATACTGTAGGTCCAGTCCCGATTAACCTACCTGTGCGTAAAGTGGGTTTAAAACAAAAGCTCGAGACAATATTTGAAGTCGAAACTGAGAATTTAATTTTCACTGAAAGGGGACGATTGCGTTTTTGTTTTGTCTGTACACTCTTAGTTCGTCCATAAAGCTGAAACCTGTTTTGCATCAATTTGCTCTCCGTTACAATTACAGACTTCGTTTTCGAAAGGGGGTGAGTGGGCCATTTAATAACTCCGCAAGCAAACGATCTGAGCAAACATTAATCCATTGCGGTAATTGGTAGGTTCCTGGAACGATGCAGTTGGCAAGGTGGTTCGTAGCCGATTTAATCAGCTTTATTGAGTGTAATTGCAGTCCTTAGGCATGGTTGTAGACTGTTCCCGGGGACGCAACGTGGAGCGTAATTTGCGGCACAGTTGCGTTTTATTGCAACAACAAATACATCCCGAGAATTGCGGATGTGCGCTTCGTCAATTGTCGTGATTTTCTGGTAATTTGCTGTCTTTTCAAAACGTTTGAACTATATTAGTGTGTTTTTCATGAATATTACACATACATACGGTGACGCCTCGTTTAGACGCGACAGTCCTTCGAAAAACTGCATTTCTATCTATGTGCAGCCATACATCACAAATTAACGGATGCCACTGTCACTTAAAAAAATGTCAAGAAAGCGACATTTTTTTATGCGACACAGACAGTGTAAACGATAAAAGCAGTAGGGTTAATATTTGAACAAAGCTTATGTAGAGAAATCCATTTTTATGCGAATACATAAAAATAGGATATGCTACTTACACATGGATGCTGATACATGCAAATTTTGAAGGAAGGGTTTAACCCATCTTAGTTTTCACTCTACCTCAGGAAATCAACATGTATGCTTTGGAACATCAAAATGGATTACTAATTGGTGCATCGATAATGTACAGGTCCACGAAAGTAGTTATTTCGTCAGTTGTCAGCTAGTGCCACGTGGGAAAAGCAACAGAAGTAAACGCCAAGTGTCCAACTCAAGATGCTGTAAACAAACGCCAGATTAACAGACGACTCTGCTGGTTCCTAATCCGCTCCATTCCGAATAAAACTATGTAAATATGTATAAAAGAAAGTAGATGTTTTCAGAATATATTGACCCCAGTGTACCCTGCACATACCATCTAGTTAGCGCTTTCGCCTTTGGAGCGATCCGTCCCATGTTCGATCCCCAGTGGAGAACAATTTGGAAGCTACTTGGAGAGTGTAGTATCGGAATCCGGTCTCAAAAGACTAAATGCAACATCTGAAAAAAAAAAAAAGGGGGATCTGTAGCTCAGACCAAATGAAGTTCATCATCGAGGAAGGTGCATAAAAAACGCACTTTGGTAACTGTCACCTTTACAATATACAAAAATTCATCTGTTTTCTGTCTGTACTTGGAAGTTTTATTTCAACTTGCCCATTACAAATACAAGCAATGTAGTTGCGTTCGTTTTTTTTTATGAAGAAAAAAACCTTCATATTTTTATCGTTGTTTGCCTTGATTTTGTGGTTAACCTTCAAGCATTGCAAAGAATAAATTTCCTATGAGCAAACCTATGCGGGTGGCTTGAAGGGGAAGGTGACTACATTTAGCAGAACCTCGAAAGGACAGCGGGGATGTCTTTATTGAATTTTGAATGAGCAAAGCCATCTTTCTTCCCGGGATTCGTGGGTGGAAACATTTAGCGTGCAGGTGCGTGGGAATTTGAGAAGAAAGAGGCCAAGTTTCTTCTTCCCATGGGAGGAACACATTCATTGTTGTTTAGTTGAAGATTAATTGGAACTGTGAACGTTGACCTCCATAATGTTCTAATTCATTTGTTACGGTTGCCTTTTATGCCTTTTCACTTCTTGCTTTCTAGCGAACGCTCTACCGGTGCTCCGCTTGTGAAGATATTCTTCATCGGATATCTGTACCTTCTTGGCTGTACGTTACACATGATCTCACTGCATTGGCGAAGATATACTAACACAGGGTGTGCCATACTTCACGAGGGATTGCAACACTGAATGTTAATTATGGGAATATCTAATTTGTTTATCTATAAGGTAGGCATTCGGGAATTTTTTTGACAGCAAGATGGAGCCACAGCGCACATGGCCAGGGACACGACGGCGCTCCTTCGGACCATTTTCGCGCATAGAATCATTTCTCGAAATGCAGACATTCATTGGCCTCCACGCTCACCAGATTTTTCGACTTGGGGATACCTCAAGTCACGGGTGTATGCTAACAAACCCCGGACAATCCAGCTGCTCAAGGAGAACATTCGTGCAGAAATCCAAGCTATAACATCGGCGACATTGATACGTGCAATTATGATAGTTGTGACAGGAGCTCGTGCGTGCAAAGTTAATAATGGTGGACATTTACGTGAAATACACGCATAGATGAAAGAAATCATCCATATGTAATGTACATAATACCAGGAAATCAATAAATACCAGTAGCATATGCCAATGGTATGCTGCATATCTGTTTTCTGCTTTTGGATTGCAAGATTCGTCAGTACAACGGGGATCGAAACTAGACTTCTACCTTCAGGTGCCAATCTGAAAAATTAATCTCCAAATTTTGATTCAATATCGGTACTAGTGTGTACGAAACACGACGCTATTGCGTGTGTGTTGTGTTCTAATTTGGACCTCACATCTAAGCACAATTAATGCAATCTGAATTTAATAAAATTGCAATATCTTTTGACGGTATATTTTGGTCAGTATCGCACATCAATGTATGAGTGTTGATTGATTGGTGATGCATAGCCGCGAATCCCTGGCTCGAATCTACTGCATTCGTTGTGGCTCTCTCATGCATTTATTGTCATTGTAGCTTAAAAGCTAGAAATGGGATACAAATTAACGAGAAGACAGTAAACTGGAACACAGTTTGCTTGACCAAAGGAATGTAAATGACCCAATTATGTGACATATAGGTAGGAATGGTTGAATATTCCGCTTTGCTGCAACACCATCAAAGAGAACGGTATTATTTTTCGTCTTTAATATTAAAGACTTTGGAAATGGTACACCACTAAGATAATTGAGTACCATTGTAAAGATCGACAGGAATGTTGCATATTGCGCTGTGTGTTCATTCTATATTTATTCTAGAAGTTATTTCTTATCGCTTTAGGGACTTTGGAAGGTGGTGTTAGTCACAAATGTAGAGAGAACTAATTTCAAATTATAGTGTGAAACTTCGTCTTGATGTAATCTTTCTCGTCATAAAATATTCAGTTTTTGCTTCCGCTCATTCGCAAGTTAAGAAATACTTGAGTGTTGGTTTTCCCCGTCCATTGAAGGCATTCGTACATCATTTTCGCAACCGGAACGTGACGGTAGTTGGCCTTGAGAAATCGTTTTTGTCTCTATCTCTGCTTCAGGAGATTTTAAAATTACGCCTCTAGTAATTTACATGAGTATAAGCCGATGCTGGAACAACCTTCTGCTTGCTTACTATTTTTGGTTTTAGGTAAATGATCCTGTACCTTAGAGCCCTGCCTGTCAATGTCATTTGTTATCTCGGAAGCCAGTAGAAATTTAAAGTAGTGGGCAACACACACTATCCACTTCTATTAGGGGGCTTGGATTATCTTGTTTTTCTGGTTATTCATGCAAGTTACCATTTTCCTTTAGTGACAAGTTCCTTACTGCGTCAACTTAGCGGTTCATATGTTGTTGTGAAGGGCATGAGTGTAAAATTTTACTGGATATACTGTAGATGATTGTTATACAGGGTGTCCGAAAAACAATTCCAGTGTTTCAAACATCAGTGTATTGTTTTTGTTGCAGCATACAATGGTAATAGTAAAGCGAAAACATGCAAGTTTTACTTCATGTGTTCCACACAAGATAGCAGCAACTTTACGTTACTGTACAGGGCAAACTGCCAAAATGGGATTTTATGTGGCTTTTCAGTACACCACGACGGCAATTTTAATCTTAGTAGACAGTGTAAGATAATTATCATCCCAAAGATAGACGCGAGTATTTTGGTAATACCATACTCATCTGAATGTCTGAAAAAGAAAATCATTTTATGTTCGCGTTTTGTATTGTGAATGAAGTCTGTTTCATGTCTACATTGTAGAGATGCATCCTGTGGCTTAAACATTCCTCCTGGTTCTTAATTTGGTTCCCCCTCGACATGGCGCGTCTTCATTTTCTGAGCATGAGTGCATCTACCCTATAAATAGTTTCAACCCTTTCTTATCCTAATTTTTTTTGCCTTCCTGCAAGTAGGTTTTGTGTAGGAATTGGTTCGGTCGTATCTTTATTTATAGATTCAGCTCTCGCCTGAAGGCAAGCTACTTGTGACATCTTGCAAGGGTGTCAGCAAGGATGATCTTCTAACGCCCTTCGTTTAACATTTTTACATGGATGGAACCCTTCTACACAAATCAAGTCGAGGGAATGAACGTTCTTGATCGTTATTTTTGCACTTGGGGATGCTGAATAAAGAATGGAACAGTTGCAGTGTTTTATGAAACTTTTGTATACTGCGATCAGCGGAAATGTGTTGTTCTGCTAGAAGAGTAACGCTTTCAAATGTTATTCGTTTTAATAACATAATCTTGTTATCTACCTAATTACATTGCACATTTACAATTAAGATATAGTGTTATATCCAGGAGCCTCCGCGTTTGATGGTTCGAACGGTTACGGGGTCTATCAATCGTGAGAACAATCTGGTAGCTGCTTCTAGTCTAAAAAGCCAGATAAAAGTTATAGTGGAAAAGGATAGGCAAATCTCGCGGCACCCAATCCTAAAACCTCATTGGCAGACCCTAAAGAAGGGTTATAAAAGATCCAGGAATTTTAAATAAACTCTATTCTGGTCCAGGAGAGAAAATTTGCAAGCGTAAATGGTTTCTGGATTGTAAAAACCTTCGTATGTTTAAAGTATTTCAATTCGGATCAACCTTTTTCCGGATCAGTTAAAATACTGCACAGGAACCTTTTTATCCGGATCAATTAAAATATCAAGTTCCCTATTGAAATTAAGCAATACGCAAATGCAGCGCTCGAAAAATCCCGGTTGCCATGGCGAATAAAAATTTCAGCCTGGCGACTGTGATCTTTTGCTGTAATATGTACTAAAATTTGATGATTCTAAGATCAAATTGCAGTAGAGCGTAAGTTAGCAAATGATTTTTTTTCTTTTATCAACGTTGTGAACATTCCATCGAGTCAGTAACAATTTCTTACCCTTTGTCCCCCAACACCCCATTTCCTGCTTTCTCAAATAATATAGCGATGTTTTGAATACCGTGATGCTCAGCATCTTATACAGAGTGTTTCAAAAGTCGCACAACCCAAATTTTGAAAATCATGAAAACCGTAAGAGATATTTTACACCGGGTTTTCTGCATTATAAAGCCTCATCCATTGAGATATTTTTCAATGCTTAAAATTCAGTTCACTCCGTACAGAAAATTATATAAATTAATAACTGACGGAAAGCAGCACTCATTTTTTTTTTTCCACAAATGAACTTCTGAGTAAGAAAAATATGTAAGAAATGATCGAAGGGTCATAATTAGACATTTAATGACTGATGCCATGTCAGTCTGTCATTTGCAACAAATATTTGTCACGTGTAACATTTGATAAATTTTTGACTGGCGATTTTATGGGTTGAGTGAAAAGTGTCATTTTTGGGACATATCTCCGTATATGGCAACACTAGCAGGTCGAAATATTGCCAACAGTCGCATGCAACATGTGTGTGAGTATTGGCTACACATTTACGTGAAAAATCGTAACTCAAGATTTTGTACCGAAATAGTACTCGTGAGAGAATCCTAGGCTGCCCCTGGTTACACTGAATTCTCTTCGCTCACTTTCGCCACTACTGTGCCTGTTTCTTTTTAATTGATTCAGCATGGCGTATTCATTGAAGCAGTGCGTGTGCTTTGCTGAAGAGTATTTTACTACTCATTCTTACACTCATGTGCAAGAGGTTTTCCAATAAAAATGCCCTGCTTCTGCTGTACCTCACAAAGCAACTGTTTTACAACCAGTCAAACACCAACAAATGATCCCACAAATTGTTTAAGAGTTGGTATTTATTGTTGAAAATCAGTTCTCAGACGTTTTCAGCAAATTAACAATGTTTTTTTATGAATCCAGTGATAGCCTACAGGATTAGTTTAGTGCAGAAAACCCGGTGTAAATATCTCTTACGATTTTCATGATATACATTTTCAAAGCTTTAGCAAACGCTGATGATCACTTGTTATCTAACCAGCACGTAGTCAGCAACTTGATAGCTCGACAGAACGTCGAGTAGTATTTCTTGCTGCAAGGACCTTGCGAACTCACCTTTTTCTATACATGCTATCAGTTTGCATGAGAAGGAATCCAGCTTATGTGAAACGTCGTGGTCACCTTGTTTAGGGAAGGTCAAAGCAGTCGTTATTGCAAGGACTTCTTTTTTAAAACGTTGCCATATTAGGTCGAAGCTGATGCCTTGCATGATACCAAAGTATACGCCCTCCTATGCGGTTTGTGCATTGACCACGCGAAAGGAATATCTAGGAAGGAACTTTGAAATGGAGAAGTTCCAGTTTATATCCTTCTCCCAATTCATCTCCGGCCACAGAATTGAAAGACAAAATACTAAGTAGCAAGAAATTGTATTGGCAGCTTGTGCTTGAGTGGGAAAGTACACAGGAGTCAACAATCATAATTTCCATTGCTCTTAAGTTTCGCAACATTTTATCGGTGTTCTGTACAAGAAGATATTTGGCTTACTTTGGAATCTTCAAAACAGTTTCGTAAGTTGATTTTTCCTATCAAATTCAAGATAACGTACAATTCACAAAAAGTGTTTGTTATGGCTAAGGCTAAACTTAAACTATTCTACGTATTGATGTACTAGACACTTACATATGCACATCCTTCTCAAATACTAATAATATAAAGAAGTTAATCACAGTTGTGAAAGGTAATTGTAGGCCTGTCAACTTTCAATCTCGTAACCAAAGTCCCGGGTTCGAGTCCCGGCCTGGACATGGATGTTCTTACAGCGTGTCTCTTGATCAATTCTATGTAATCGATTAGCGACGTAATATAACAAGAGAAGAAATGTCGAAGATAATTGGAATCTATTTTATAAGAAATGAAAGGCTCTGGTGTAAAACATGGTGACATTTTGGTTATTTCTGAGTTCATTATGAAAAAAGGTTATTAGAAGCTATACTGTAGATAAATAGTTTTCGTGTTGTGTTTACCAATTTCAGAAGGCTTCACTGAGTCTAATGCAAATTGTATGACATGGCAATTTCACTCGATAATTGAAGGATGGGGCACATTTTACTTTGTAACTCAAAAATTACCAAAATGTCACTTACCAAGGAGGAACCATGTTTTACACCCAAGCCCTTCAAATAACAAACAGTATATATTTTTTAAAACAGACAGTAAATAATTCATTATAAAGCCAATGTAGGTTGTACTTTATAACACAGGCTCGCAATTTTTTTTAGATTTTTCACTGGCTGCTTTCAGAAATATGATGCTTTGTACCTTATTTGTAATGGTTATAATTCATTATCTTTTGCAGCTGAAATTAGGTTTCATTTCACTCTTAGCTCTGGAGAAGTTTTCGTGTGTAGTACATGAAGCATCGAGCAGTCAGTGTAGTCACTATATAAACAGGTTTTTTTTTTGTAGGATTGTGACTGCGGGAACATTCAGTACAAACTAAAGATAACGTGTGGTTATGTGCAATGTGGATACGATAATGAGATGGCGCCATTGTAAACTAACGGCGTGCAAATTGTAAACCAAACGACCTGTTATCGTTTACTTTCCAAACAACAATTGTTTCTTCAATGGCTCTTTTTTTAATTGTTTGCTATTGACGTCACGTATTTCTTCCATTGTGCTACATGATAAGACTGCCTCTGAAATTTCTTTAGTAAATCGCATCAATTTTGGAGGCCATAACATATACATATAGAGTGATTAAGAAGCAGTTCACTAGCATGCATGATACGTATCCGAATCAAAAGTCAAATATATGTCATTGCTGCAAAATAATAACAGACCTGTAACTACGGAATTTATACGAGATGAAATAAAAGTGTTTTAAGGTACACCAAACATCGTGTGAACTATAATCTTGGTGAGGGTGACAGTATCAGGGAAAAAGCATTTCCGGTAGAGTAGGAATTTAAAACTTTGATGATTGTTCATCTACATGTTTGAAATTTCTCAAAAGCTTATACGATCTTAAAATATTCTGTAAGGAATTTATAGATGTACGTACAAAAGTAATTTGTAGCTCTCAGGATGTATTTTGCTGAAAGCACATTAATTTCATAATTATTCAACAATGTTCATTAGGTGCTGAGACGCACTTAGCAATTTTCAAAGGGAATGTGTAAACTAAACTATAAACATACTCAATTTCTGTTGCTTTTACAACACAGTTATGTTTTCATGGACAAAAATAGCAAATATGTTGTATAGAAATATGTGCAAAATACCGATTATGTTGAACTCTTGTGTCATTATCATCAAGCTCTATCTAAACACGTGGATGATAGAAAAAATATCAGACTTATCATTTAAAAAAACCAGCACAATTCAGCTGCAACAAAACGTGTGTTGTTAACGTTAAGAGAATTTTAATATTAAAGTTTGGGTGGCAGTCTCCGCAACTGCATTGGTATATTTTGTATTAAAATACCCCCCCCCCCCAAAAAAAAAAAAAAAGAGAATACATTCTCTTCTAATTAAACGCAAGCAGATTAGTAAGTATACACTTTCAGTTTGTTTTGATGTGACAATTTTGCATAGAAAGGTCTTTTGTAACACTTTAGATATAGACCAGTGGTTCCCAAAGTGTGCGCCGCGACGCCTTGGGGTGCCGTGGCTAAGCCAGTATCAGGGAATAAGCATTTCCGTCAGAGTAGGAATCTATATTCCAGGAGCGCCACGAAATGTTCCAATATTTTCACTGAAATTACACGTATTCATAATTATTTAGTATTTTTACACAAAATGTTTCTGAATTTGAAATGTGTTTATTTTTTAACTTGATGCAAGCAACCTAACCTAACGTTGCAAGTGTTAAATAGGCCTACATTCTGACTTGGGTGCCGCGGAAAAATCTTGAAACACTAAGGGCGCCAGGAAACGGAAAAGTTTGCGAACCCCTGGTATAGACTATAGACAGGAAAAGTATTATCTATGCCGAAAAAACATACAAGCAACTTTATGCATATGTTTTCATCATAAACTTATATAAATAAGAAGAAAACGGTGTAAATATCAAATAATGACTTTTATCGACCCTGCTGCATTGCTATTTGCTTAGTTGAAATGATGAGAATGACTGCCAATTGAAATGCATGAGAGAAAACCTATAAGTGTTTTATTAGGGATTTTAACCCGGAACTCTTGGCGTCGCATCATAAATCAACATGAGCTCTCTCAAACACTGAAGTTTAATGCATCAGCTGATGTGTAAAGACATCTACGTTGTGTAGACCTATAGAGAGCAGAAATGTACAGCTAATTTCGTGTTTCTCGATCAGATCATATATTGATGGTTCGAAATTCCAGGACCATTGCCATTCTTGTGACCGTCCAATGCAGTAAAAGTCCCCGTTTTCTAACAGATTTCCTTGGCAAAGTTGGCTTTGTCACCGCGATAATAACAATCGCACCCTGTGATGCCTAGCAAGCTAGTTAAAGGTCCAAGAATTTTAAATAAATTCAATATTCGAGAACGAGACGGGTGTTTAAATTCAGACAAGACCGAGGACGAGGCGAAACCCGACCAGAAAAATGTGAAAATTAGTATTGTTTGAAATAAATAGCATAACATCTTACTGGTCCAGGAGAGAAAATCAACAAGCGTAAATGGGTTCTAGACCGCAAGGGACCTTTTTATATTTAAAGTATTTCAATTCGGTCCAGGAACTTTTTTCCGAATCAATTTAAATACTGTCCAGGAACCTTTTTTCTGGATCAGTTTAAAAAGGTCCAACTTCCGTATTGAAATGAAACAATACGTAACTTGGACCGAATTTAAATTGTGCGAGAAAAAAAGTAAAAAATGGAAGTGGCCTTCAGTGGCTGATGTGATCCAACCGACGTGGAATATCAAACAGGAACTTGGTCGTTCCCATACGACCTGACAGGCTTGCTACATACCAGCGATTGCGTTCCTGGAGATAAGAATTCACTTGCTCATTTGTCATTCCACCAGACACGTAACCTTGACATCATAACCGACTTCAGAGGGAGATGACGTAATTGTTTTTAGCAGTGGCATCAGAATAGCAGCTCAAGGAACGTGAAGCACCCCTTGTCATTGAAGACAACCTCGCAGATTGGCTGGTCTTGCTTGTGAGCCGCACGAAGCTCCCAGATTCATCAAATGTTGTTCCTTAGCATTTTCAACGTGTCTTTCTAGTGTTTTCAGGGGCGTCCCAGATGCCGTCTTGTAATCAAGGTTCGATACCCGGGGGGGTGGCACATTGCACAGTGGCTCGGATCTCACTTTAAACTGTAGATCCAGTCCCGATTATCCTATCTGCATAAATGCCTTGGAAATCTTTAATGGAGGTAGTGTAGTAGCACTGACATCACTTTTCTCCTATGCAGCTTCATCTTTCAAAAAATGTAAAAGTTCTCATAATCCATTGTGATACTACTCACCACACCAACCTTCCAAGCATCGTTTTGCATTCGTTGTAATCAGAAGGGATAGACTTGTAATCAGAAGGGATAGACTTGCTGAAGTGAAATGGACATTGTTACAGATCATTGAGAGGTCAATCAAAGATAATTTTGTTCCAAAATTATTTAATATCTCGCTTCCTATAACTGAAAACCATGACTAATAAATACACCTTTGTATTATATGCACTTGGCTTGTGAAAAATGTACTAGCGTCACTGTAGCCAACCTAGGTATAAACATTTAAAACTTGACACTTTTTTTTTTACCATATCATCAGTATTCCATCACGCTACCTGGCATTGTTTTGATTTCAAGTAATTTTTAGTTTCACCGTTTTCCATATGATGTTTGAGTTTTGAAGTCCACACTATGCAGAAATAGGCTGATCCGAACCACGGTGTCTCCACGGGAGATCAAATCCGGACCCCAAAATCACATGGCGACGACATTACCACTATTACACCGGGGATTCTTCATTTGTATGTGTATTGTAGAAATATAAATAATTTTAAAATATCCCACTGGTATAGGTTGAGAGGCAGATAGCGCCGTGTCAGTACAGTCCAGCCAGGGAACACAAAATTAGCTGGAAAGGTCTATTCCAAACGCTTGTTTTCATTTCCATTCTGAACCCTTCCATGATTTGAGACATATCTCTACTTACTTCATTGATGTTTCCACAGCAAACTATTTTCACGGAACACTTACCTTCTAAAATTGCCATTGCTGCCACAGACCGGAAACGTGAGCTTTTTTTTATGGGTCAACTTTAAGCCAAAAATTTCGTACAGAGGGGAATACTATCATGGCGATGAGCATGCGTTCATATTTCTACTTGTAACAACTATTTTGAAGATTGTGAGTCATTGCACCACACAAGATTGTAATTTTTAAGTTTACTAAGAAATATATAACTACATATTACACTCCACAAGTGAGTACAAATAATTTATTCACTAAAATGAAAACTTAACAAGCTCTAATGTGCATCTCCGCCATTTTTCTAGCCCCAGGATTATGCACGGCTTCAAACAAAAGCCCATCGTTTTCAGTCTGTGATTTCTGCCGTCACCCCTATTTTGACACTGAACAAGTCCAATTTGCGCATGCGCACTTCTGTCCATGGTTTCGGCTAAGGCAGCTGGACTGTACCTGCTGGTTCTTCATTAAGATATAGAATAATCTTGTGGCAAGAGCTCCATACTTTGTTTTGTCATTTTAAGGAGTCTAGTATGAAAAAATAGCCAGATTTGGCTCCAATCTAACTAAGTTGACAACAGTGCTATGGAATCTGGTTCAGTCAACGTTGTGAGCAGACGACCGTAAATGCTAGACCCTCAGATAAAAGCATGGGCGTTTCGCCTCATATCATTGCAATGTTCTACACAGACGAATCCCTGCACCAGCTTAAATACTAACGCGTGATTCATGGAGTTATCCCATGAAACAAGAACACACATTTATATTTCCCCTCCATTTACGATTACTGCTTTGGAACATGCCAATGTAGATTTGTGATAGTGAGCGAGCATTGTTCTGATAAATGCAAATTGATACGTTCCGTGAAAATAGATTAAACGGAGCTCGCGCAGCTGTTTGTCGCACGCTTAAAAGAGCTGGGTGTTTCCCGTTTACGATTGGCGAAATTGCTGACTTCAACCTGCATGTGATGGTTTGCATATTATGTGGGCTTCCCTTATGTAAGCTCTCGTTCACCCGCGTTAAGGTGTTGCATGCGTGTGGGTGATGTCAAGGTCAATTGAATATGAGCTGATGTCATATGGGAGTGCCGTGTTGATTCAGGGATTCTTGTCTCTACATTAGGTGTTTAACTTCCGTTAACATACTGTGAATGTTCTGCAAGAGGAAATGACACTTGAGGGGTTCATTATTATTTTTAACTTGTTTTGAATTGAAATGTCGCCATTCAAATTGAAATATCTTTCCTTTATGTCAAGACCGGGAATTCTGCGTGAAATTATTGGTTATTTTTCTCGGTAGAATTGAAAATTTGCAGCTTTTATTAATCCAATTCATGCATATTTATAAATGCCCTGTGTCAAGTTTCTCAGTTTAGCGTCTCTTTCTATCGAGGAAGGAAAAGAAAGTTGCGTGAAAAATAAAATAGAATTATCTTAATCCTTTTACTGTGTTAGTGTCCTTTGCAGAACAATGTATCTGACAGACGCAAGATAAGATAACTTGATTAGGTAAATTTGAGTTCGAAATTCTTATACAATTGACCAAGTTTCGTCGATTAGTATATCCCGTAACATTTGTTACTTGTATTTGCGGATGTATTTCGAGTCTTGAGTATGTGAAATGGCAGATGTAAGCTCCGGACCTAAAATTAAATATTTAAGATTTATACTCTATTTAATTTAATTTAGAATTTTTGGATCCCTTGGAATCTCGCAGCCTCATTATATTGTTAATATATTTGTGTGTATGAGTGATGAGAGGCGGTAATACGGAAGGTTGAAATAGAGAAAAAAATTGCTTAGTATATCTTGAATTTTTGGAAAATTCTCCTTGAGAACCGGGAGTTGAATTTTATCATGGTCCTAGAGTGGCCACCTTGTTATATCAGGAGAGCATAAATAAATTACCACGAAGCTTGACCAGGCAATATTTTATTGCAAGAGCGTTATAGATGTGGTCATGTACCAGAAACACGTCTAATAACCGAACAAGGTTTTTCACTAACTGAACGCACTGATTGATCTTTGGTTTGTCTTAGCGATAAACCAACGATGATATGGCAACATTTTGTGCTAAGTGGAGGCCTCTTCCTTGGATAGTTGTCTTGACCTTCCCGTGGTACCCCAGTTTTGAAAACTTCACTCCCAATGCACATATCATTCTCCCCTCCCATCCCCACCATAAATTAGCAACTACAGGGTGTCCCCCAAAAAGGTGACGGGAAATATTAAGCCGTTAGTATTTTGGTTAACTTGTTAACCGCATTTCCGCACAGTGTAAAAGTATCGAAAGAAGTTTAATTTATTTTTGTTTCAAGGATGAACAGATTGGGACTGCAGCTAGAGTTAGACACACCCAAACACTATTTTAAAAAATCGAGGGTTTCCCCGATGGCACAGTGGTACTGTCGTCGCCTTGTAATCAAGGAGTCCCCGTGGAGGCCCGTAGTGGTTCGGATTCTACTTTAAACTGTAGGCCCAGTCCCGATTAGCCTTAGTGTGCATAAAGTGGACTTAAAACATCCAACTCAACCAATGTAAGAAATCGAACCCAGGACAGTACGATAGCAATGACCACGACGCCATCCTGAGAGTTGTCCTGTATTTGCTCAAAATCACGAGGATGTCTGCTGTTGGACTTCCTCGTGCAATGCGTAGTGCATCCTTGTTTTCCACTTTTGCAAATGCAAAGAGGCCCTTACTTAGTGCAATTACAGACTTTGAGGCGGATAAACTTTCGCTTTAGTAATGCAGTGTTTAATAGTCTACCTGCTGATGATGCGAGCTTTTTTATTCTTTGACGTCTTCCGTCTAAGTTACGTCATAAACTGGCCACTTGACATAATTCAGAAGGAAATGCAACGAAAGAAAAGACGAATAAAACTTGCCTGATGTCGTTATTTATGGCTACTTTCTCCTGTGGTGTTACAACATTCATCTTCAATTGCTTGGAGGAAATAAGATATAAATGGAGATGACGGTGAAGTTAGTGAACTTTTAAGATGATCTTGTTTTAGCTGTTTTCGATCACTATTATCTCAGCAACCAACTAAGCTAGTAACTTGTAGTTTACGATGGATACTGATAATTTTGCTGACGAACCATTATGTGAAATATTCATTTAGTACATTTCTTTTTTGAAAAATATATTCCATGTTTACAACTTTATGGAAAGATTAACTCAGTCTTCCTAGTATAGCTCTCGAAAATAACTCTTTACTGCAAGCCAACAACCATTATTATTAACTGTATTCACTCAGAGTAGAGGTCAGTATGAAAAGTCGTGTGAAATATAGGTGTGTTTCACCTACGTCACAAACTGTTTCATTGTGGCTTCGATTAGCCACGATTGAGGCCAGTTCTTGTAAGCATAAGGAATTCAAGCGGGCGGGCGGGCGGGTGATCCTAGGATATTTCCTTGCAAACTACAAATAAAATTGACCGCAAACATGGCGGCTGTGCGCATCCTGACACACGAAACCCGCCTGCATGATTTATTTGTATGGGCCAACACATTGCGCATACGAAAAGGAGGTTTTTGGGCTCGTTTCCACTGTAGTGGCTTGCAAGAACAATAATATCACAAGCATAATTCTTATGTTAGAAAAATGAAGTGAGCGGCGAAAAGGGGAAATGTGCATAAAACAATAGTGGTACTGCACATGCGCAATACCTCCTGGGCCTCCCATTTTCGGCTAAATTTTCCAGTTGAAACAAATAGATTACCAGGAATTCAATGTTTGAACGCACATGTTTTCCCGTACAAATATCGTCGCGGTTATTGCCCGTATACTGGAGACACGCGAGTGATTCCTTGCAACCTGGCGATAATTTTATATCTGTCAACAAAGGTAGTGTGTTATGTTAAATTAAATGCTGCGCGACAACTTCGAACAAAATAACATACGTATGCATGGCGGTCTTCCTTGTAGGTGTAACATTCTCGTCACGGTTAGTACAGTTCGGTGTTCGTTCCTGTCGTGGTGGTCCTCATTTAATAATAAAGGGGTGGGTGCTGTTTTTGAAACTGAAAAAAAAAGCATAAGATGTTTGGAAGTCTAAATTTTTATATTCTCGTTTAATTTTGGGTTAATTTTACTCTTGTAGCCGTTCACTCGCCAGTGGGTTCGTGCAAATCCGTATGTCTCCATTTTACCTGCACTAGGTTAGATACTATGTCCACGAAATAAATTTCTGAACTGGAGAGAATCGTTGCAATTTTTTTGGGCGGGGGAGGGATTTTTGGTATTAGCATAACTTTTCTGCCACTTCTGGCCAATCGCGACGTTGAGGATCAATGATATTAAATTGATGAATGACACGAAGAACATCATATCCAGGTCGGAATTCGAACCCGAGGTCAAAGATCGATCACTTAACGCATGTTTTTTTTCCTAGTTCACGACGCTCTTCTGCCGTTTGAGGTTACTTGCGACGATGAGGATGCGTGGTGATTAGGTGAAAGTTATGAGGGGACACCCGCAAAGAGCACCGATGCCCAGGGCGGGACTCCAACACCAGAACATCGGTGGCGAGATCGAAAGTCGTCAACTTAAAGTAACTCTTTCGGCCACACAGCCGGTGAGAGAGAATCGTAAATTATCGATGGAAAAAATGAGTGAGAATGCGTGTAAAAAGTCAAGTTTCCCGTGCATATAGCACCGTGCCATGAAGGCACATTTAGGGATTGGGCGGTAGGGCCGAACACATTCTCGAAGTCAGCAATTTTGGAGGCAATGTGATCAGCACCACGTTCCGGCCGCTTTTACCCCCCCCCCCTCCCATTGATTTGAGGCTGGGTGAGCCGCTTTATTCGGAGACAAGACCTTAGATCACCACGGGAATCGAACCCATGTCTCTCGCATGGCAGTCAGGCGCCCTGCGGACTATACCCCCTACGTGATAAAAAGTGGCAGTCGTCTTTGTTACGCTTCTAAATATTTGACGGTGTGATATGTTTTGGGTGAATGAATGCTCATTTAAATCCTACTCTGGGGCTTCGTAGGATATTTTACAGCGTCGATTCTACTTTGCCCCCAGAATTGCCTTCGCCTCAATAAATCGTATGCAGGCTATCTACGTCGAGTGGTTTCTGAATTTCTTTCCAATACAGCAATAGCATGCGATGCGAGAAGAAACCAATAAATCAATGCATCTGGCGAGAAGAGGAGGGCGCTAAGGAGAGAGAGAGAGAGAGAGCTGCAAGTGCATTGCTCACCTAGAGGTACCGTTGACCTTGCTCTTCTCGCACCGTTTCCATACAAGAAGTTACCGTGCGTTCGTGCATGCGTTAAGCGACCGATCGTAATGTTGCCACACTGTGAACGAGGGGCGGAGCGGAGAGCGACTCATGCCGTGCTGTTAATTTCAAACCGAATCGAAGGCTGTCCCCGCCTTTTCCAGCAATTTGTACTCGAAATAGGCGTACCCTCCGGCATGTAAGTGTACCTGAGAGGAAGGGTATAATATGTGGAACGAGTTGATTGTCGCAGTCATGAACCTTCCCCTGATAAGGTCAAGCACTTGGCTCTTTTCGGAAGCCTCGCGATTCAAGGAATTCGCAAGCCCCTATCTGGAATGTTGGCCAATGCGTATTCGTTTCTGGGTGTGGCGAAATATTTTTTTTTTTTTTTTTGCTCACGAGGATGAATTTCTCGAAACGGATCTGTTGTGTCTGCGACAGGGGCAATGACTTTCGGTAGATTGTCTAGGAAATCACTTTCCAAAACTAGTAGCGCTGTAATATTTTCTTAGAAGCGTATGTTAAAACGTTATCAGGTTGTTGACTTTTTATCACAGCGATTTCATTCAGCCATAGTACAATGTTTCATTCAAGTCAAGTTCTTGTGGATCGATTATGTCCGTGTTATATCTACAATTGTTTAAAGGTTTAATTGACTTATACCTGTGGAGTGCAGGTAAGACCGATCTTCTTTTAAAAGTGTTTACAGAAATAATACATGTTCCTTAAAGTGTTCCTGTGTGAGCTAATTTAACCATAATTGACGAAGTTTGCATGATAGAGATGCACAATTTCCATCCTGGAATCGCACTTTTCATTAATGTCTGTAAAGTACGCAGATTTGTCCAGTTTATACTCGTGCGCTAATAGGGACTTTCGCGGTTGCCAGTGACTATTTCTTCTGTCTCAAAACAACATTTTAGCACTTTGACAGTCTTATGTGACCAATGAATGTCATTCCTACCCATGTAGTGTGACGACTTCTAGACAAAACGTATGGAACTTTCGTCTAATGCAAAAACGTAAAATACAAAGTGCAATATAATGAATGGATGGCGAAACACGTATGATTTAATGATTTATTCACAGAAAAGTAAATGACGGTCAAAACAATGAATTTGTGCCGCGTGTCTGCATACATACAGGATAGAAAATATGGTTTCTCGAGACTTCGCTTCGAAAATACACTGAAATTTCGTCCGTGTTCTACGGCAGCTACCTGTATATTGGAGCGATTTAACACATGGTGGCAGTGAAAGATCTGTGTTTGAAATCACTATTCAAGCACATACGTATGATAGTTCCTTCCCTTGTATGGTGATGCGTTGCTGTATTTTCCTTCGCATTCTTCATTCCATTTTCAGCATGATATTTATAAAGTTCAGTGCGCTGACGAGGGTACGGAAATGTCAGTGACTGGTGCTTGGAAGCGAGCCACTTCGTTCCGCATTCACCGACGGGAGATCCCAAGGAGGCCAAGAGCAGTGCAGGGGAAATGCCAGCTGAGAAGATTCCACAGATCCTGAACGTGACGTGGAGCTCTCTTGAACGTGATGTTCTGAGCATTATTGCGGTTACCAATGCTAACGATTGCTATGGTTATCAACTGGACGCGTGCTTTCAGTATTGTAAACTACGTAGCGAGTACAACGTTCAATTTCCCACACAAACGCATGATTGCAAACTTCGGCGAGAAGTTGCTAAATCTGATTCCGTTTGGTATGAACTTCACCCACGCTGAATGCTCTGGTTTTTTCTCAGTTTGATGTTTTTGTAATATCTTTTACCATGAAGACCCTTCCTTGAAGGTAATAGTACAATAGCGGTTCTCAAACCTTGACCGCGGCCCGGTAAATTCTTTTGTCGATAGATGGATGCCCTGATCCCAACAATGTTACTCGCACTCTATTTTTGAACTTCATTCAATACGTAATATGTGCCCTTGAAAATCAATGTTTATAAAATTATGCCAAAATCATGAAGACTAAATAGTTCAATTATGTCTAGGCTAGTTAAGAAATATGAAATTAGGTGTCAGTTATTTGCCAACTACTGAATCTTATGAATCTCTCATGGCCCGATATAAGTGATGCCAGCGCCCGGCGGTTGAGAAACACTGCTACAGGGCGCCATATTTACGCCATCCTTACTCCTCCACCCAAGGTCGCCTCCAGGTTCAATTTGTTAGAGCCTGGATGAGCCCAAGAGCCACTCAGTGCAGGTCGATGCTGGGTACTGGAAAAACCCACCATAAATCACCCACCCCGGGAATCGAACCCTGGACCACCGCGGATATACCGTATTTGCCGGCGTTTGACGCACTTTTTTTCCTTTAAAAGTAAGTCCGAGTAACAGGGTGCGTCTTATACGCCGATACTGAGGTTATACAATCAGGAAGAAGGACGGTTAAATCATTTACGAAGTGTGGCATTAGTAATGCACTGGGTGGTACAGAGGATATTTCGTTGCTTTAGGACTCATATTCTGATTTAGAAGGGGTTTCAAATTACTCTATTTAGCTCTGAAGATGAATGTCTTTAGTTTACATTAGGTAAGTTATTTGTTGAAACTAGACGTACATATTGCTTTATATTTGAAATACTGTAAATTGTATGTGTGTGTGCATAAAAGTTTTCTTCCAAGAGGATGTTTATGTACTCCCCACCCCTCACCATAAAGATATCCTGAGGTCGGTTCAGTTTGAATAGGCGAATGAGTCACGGTATACGTATTCAGCTGCAGAGCGTAGAGGCGCACTTGCTGTTCGTTACCATAGGACACCGAGATCCTCCGACACCCACCATCTGCTTTCCTCTTTGTGGAGGGATGCTGTGTGCGTCACAGCCGATACCGAATGACGTAATTCAGAGAGAACTCTCGCTGTGGATGTTTGCTCTAGGAGCGCAACGTTTTGTCCGTGTGGGATGCGCCGTGTGCCTTATTTCCAGCGAAGGGGGAAAAGATTAACTTGCCCGGCATTCTTTCCTGCACAGCACAACAGAATAAGGCCGCCGGCTTTAGACGAAAACATTTCCTTTAACATTTTTACTAGCATAAATGCTTCCAAAAATCTTATAGCACACATTACTTTACAAGGAAGCATTTCATGTAAAATTTCGGTAAGTTTTTGCGATTACAATGTATAACACACGTCAAGTTACACCATCGATGCTTAGTGCACTGTGTTTACAATTGAAACAAGTACAATATTCTTCCATATGTGTACAGTAAACGTTGTAAAGTATGCATTTAAGCAGCGCCATTGCTTTGTACCTAAAACCGCTTAATACGAAACGTTATATTCCTCTCAGTTGAATAGTTATCGTGTTTTAAAAAATGTGAAGTGAAACATTGTTTACATCTCACGCGGCTGCTATTACATTTACACACGTGACCTAGAGGTTGCTTCCGTTTGGTTATGCTATGATAAATGCTACCGAAATAGAGTCTGTTCTATCCTTGAGAATTGCTATGAAATATGGCATGACATCTGAAATGCTATAAGATTTTTCAGTTTACACAGTGGTAACGTTTTGGTCTTCGCGTAAATGTTATGCTAAGGAAAATGCTTTCGTTTAAAGCGGGCATAGGCATAGGATTTCCGCGTTGAAACGAGACTCGTCTCCCGGAAGGAAAGTACCAGCTGATTCATTGAAAATGAAAGCAAATTTATGTTGGAACGGCTGGTGGAGCGTATTTGGGCAGCGAAGTGAAGTAAGCTGTCGTGATCAGTTGAATGTGCCGAGCGAAATTCCTTAGGCTGCCGATTCAAACCTTGATTGTTCAGAGGAGACAACTTTGGTAGCACATAGAATGCTTCTAAATTCTTGATGATGAGCTTTTTCTCATTATTACAATGTGGACACTAAATTAATAAATCCCGGATGCAATGAAGGTAAATTCTCTAAACTTTAGAGTACGTATGGTCATATTAGTCGACCTTTTTTTTCTAATAGCCAGCGCTATTTTTAACCATATTTGCATGTAAGGATGGTTCTATCTCGTTTTGTTCGATACTTTATTCGATACTTTAATAATTTACAAATCAAATTACGTTAAAAATTACGGAAATTAAAAATTACTTCAGTTTCCTACTATTTGACACTACCAAGGAGGTCACTGCCTGTTTTATGGACATATATGTGTGTTTAATGTGTAGAACATCGTAGCGCGGTATGCTGACCACTCCCACTGTGGAGGTCGGCTTTTTATGTATCTATCACTCCCAGTGTGGAGGTCGGCTTTTTATGTATATATTATTACGAGATTGAGAACCAGACTCAATTTTGAAGCTCGTGAAATGACCGAGAATGATGTTTGTTGGTAGAGACGAAACCGATGATGGAATTTGTCTTCCCAGGCGAGCTCTAGAACGTCGCAGGCATTTCCAATCCGAGACTAGATGAGACGGTAATTTGCATATCTCGAGAGACCGAGGACGAGACGAGCTTCGTTCACTAGCCGAGACTATGCTAAGCCTCTTCTAGGTACTGTTGCATGTATCACCTTTTTATAAAAGAGGGAATGTCATGCCAAAGTAGGGCTTCTAACACCATCGCTCCGACTGGACGCTCCACTGACTCATATATGTCAAGTTGATTGTAATTGTGGAGCGTGTGACCTTCCACAAGCTAACACAGTCTTGCAAGAAGCATAACTTCCTCTCCGCTTGCACAGAAGCTCGTCTAGCTATTTTGTATATTCCTTCTCCATTCGATGAGCGCATATTGACCTTCCACTTTTGTTTAGAAATATCCCCTAGATCTTTTGTTCTTCGGTCAGTGTATTACTTGTGTCACGAATATGCATTCCATTCCCCCTCCACGGTCTAGTTCTCCCCACACCGTCGGTGGAATGTCGGGAAGAAATCAATACAGTAGGCCGTCAAGCGAGGAGAGCCATTCAGACATTTTAGACGAATATGATTGCTTTAAAACAAAATCCGTTGTTCGGAAGTTGGGGGTGAATTTATTCCTGAAAGAAATTACACGTGCGTTGGTGTTTTTGTAATGTCTACACGGAATTTGTAGTTGCTTGTTTCGGCATGGTTTCATCACATCCTGTCGTTAATTTCGAAGATTCCGTGAAGTTTCTTCATTCAGGTACAGAGAAAATAGAAAAGAATTCTGAAACTAGAACAAAGAAAATATCCTATTGGAAGATAGTTATGGCTGCAACAACATAAGCCTTCCATCTGTCCCTATCCTGGGTAAGGTCAATCCAGTCTTTTCCATCCCTACCGATTTCTTTTTGGTCCATCTCAACGTTATCCCTCCACCTTTGTCTTGGCCTTCCTACAGGTCTCTTAGCATTAGGTTTCCCAACAAGAATCCTGTAAACTTTTCTTTCCTCTCCCATTCGTGACACATGGCCTGCTCACCTAAGTCCTCTTGATTTAATTATTCTAATATCTGGACAGGAATACAAATCATGCAGTTCTACATTATGTAACCTTCTCCACTCACCTGTCTCCATCCCTTTTTGGTCCAAATACAGGGTGATTAAAAAAGAATATACGTATTTCAAACAGGTATATTTGAAAAAATAGAAATAGTACAACTCTGAAAGTTTTGACACTTACGAATATCTAAAGATGTTCAATATGTCCTCCACCTGCGGCACGAACATCACCACAGCGGTACTCAAATTCATTCCAAACTCGGGCAAGCATGTTCATCGTCATTGATGAACAGTAGTGATCCGATTTTTTCAGATCATTCGGTAGTGGTGATACATAAACGGTTTCCTTAATGTACCCCCACAAGAAAGTCACAGGGATATAAATCTGGTGACCGTGGAGGCCAGCTAAAAAGTGCCAAGTCTTTAGCAAACTCGAGGACACAAAACGTCTTCTGTTGCTGAGTCGTCATTTTCACTCTAACGGAAGTAGTGAGATCGTGAAGACAAACAGCGCTGCACGAGCGATCTGGCGTCAAACTAGACAATGTTATCTTCCACCAGGGAGCACCGTGCTGTTCAGTGATCAGTAGTTTTGACAGCATACTGGTTTCAAATTCGTATGTTCTTTTTGAATCACACTGCATTTTCCTAATGATTTTATTTTTCAAATACTCTTAATTTATGTTCCTCTTTTAACGGTAGAAATATCATTAATATTGTACACAGGTGCTTTTATCCATATCTAAACCTAACGCAAGAGAATAAGCAAGTTGATGGCCTAAAAGGTATTAAAAATGAAGTGTATAAAATTACTGTAGTTATTAATATGTATTTTCGCTCAGTCACGTGGTTGGATAAATCGACACAACCGGACCTGCACGCTTCAAACGCGACAGATCCCGTTGCAGTATTATAGACAATTTCACACACGTAAAATAACGGAAGCAAATAAACTGGATTACAGTGCTGGGTCGGTTGCTCATTTGGTATATCAATGGCACGATATGCCAGAGATTCAGGATAGAGTCCTGATCGAGCCAACAGTTTTTGTCCAAATGTCTACACGCGGATGTTTGGCTGTTTAAACGTATGAAAATATAATAATTAAGTGTAATTGAAGATCCCGGTGCAAGAACCAGGCAGCTTCAAATTATAAAAGTTTTCAGGAGACACGAAAAACTGAATAAAATAATGGAATATGGAAAAAGTAAGGGGTATTCACGTATAATAGCTAGAAAAAAGTTGACTTTTGCATCACCTTCGAGCCCTGACCTTTCAAGACAATATTCAATCCTTAATATTATAAATCGATACGACGGGAAACTTGGAAAGGAGAAAGAAATTGCTGAGAGATCGTTAGAGCTGAGTAAATATGAGCTCTCTCTCTCGAGGTGGTGGTGTTACGATGCCCTTGAGAAAAATAAGCAATGATATTTGTTTGATTATGCTGCATTAGGCGTGTATACATGTTAGAAATTCTAACTGTATAACGTGATTATCCTACTGAGGGAGAAAAGCGTTCAGAATATACAGGGTGTGACTAAAGTTTAGAACCAATGAGGAAATTGATGAACAACGCATTTCTTTAATGCAAATCGTGCTCCACTTGTTCACCAGTCTCAGCACACTTCAACATGTTTCCTTGAATTCCCTTCAAGCTGCTGCTGTAAAGATCCTGGATTTTCACGGCTTACACGATGTGGTTTAGGTCAGGTGACCGTGGTGCCCATTCTCCATATCAGAAAGTACCGGCGTTGGTTCATGTCCACCTTGTATGATACTTAGAAAAGATCTAATTGACAGGTTAGCGTATGCTGGATTAGACGTGTATCCCTGTTAAAATCCGATTTATTCTACAGAGATAGAAAAGCGATGTTAGAAATAACCAAATGCAAACATTAATACATAATTCAGAATGTATAATGTGTTTCCATATAAAATGTCAAGGAAGGCTGGGTGCAAATAGTCATGATAGAAACAGGTTAGGGGGAACCCTATTAAATTCATCTGATTTATTTTTTTTTAAATGGGAAGTAGATGTGATATATCAGATCAGGCTAGAATTTCACGAGAAATGCAATGGTGAAAGTTTTTTCTACGTATCTTTAACCAGACGTCCGCTTGGAAAACACCAATATGGTTCCCCCTAGGCCTAACCTGTTTCTATCATGTACAATTAATTGTACCCAGCCTAATGCCTTTACATTCTATAGGGGACGTTAAAGGACTTTTGAATCACCCTGTATTACTGCTTGTTTTGAGAGAGAGATAATTTCCTAATTTTTTCTCCTTGTCGGATTTTTCCTCCTATTCCACAGACAGCAATCTCAATTTCATGTTGAAACATTTGCGAATTTACAGCATACACAGGTTTCAAATCTACATGATCTGCCTACCTTATATTGTTGTTTATTTCCTCTTTAGGCCATTTTCAAGGATGCCTTTATCATTCAGATTTCATCAGATAGAGAAATTGCTCCAATCCGGCGTGGCGTGTTCTCCGAATTGCGTGACAAGTAGTGCACACGGCCGTAAATACTGTGTGTGATTTATCAACATCTGCAGAATGTACAGCGGCGATAACGGACTGAAGATATCTCTTAACTGTTGTACACATTGCGTTCGGTAGAGCTCTCGGCGCCTCAGGAATTCGCATTTGTGTTACATACGCGCGTGAATATTTTCGCTTCATGGCTTGAGAATACATGCGTACAATACCGACAAACGTTCACATCGTGTGTGTCACGATAGGGCAAACTTTTCTTAATGTTTTGTTACTTCTCATGTCGCTGTTACCTTACGAGCACTCGAGAAACCTAATTTGTATATTTGCAACCACTCATCAGAAATCTACTGTTAGTAATAACTAGATCTGAGCAGATAGATTAATATTGATGTGTAAATATTCTTCTGCAGTTATATACATCAAATTACCTAGAAATATGCTTTGGAATATTAATGAATTACATCAGAATATGAAAATAGATGTTATGTAATCGCAAAGTATAGTTTTTCGTGCAAAATGAAGAAAAACTTCGAATTTTGCATAATTTCAGGATAATTAGACTCCGCGAAAGAGTGACTTGGCATTTTTGCGGATCCCGTGAAAGACCAAAATGCCGGGAAAGTATCGGCCGCAGGGTGTGAAATCCTGGGGAGGGGGGGATATCCCCCCACCAACAATCTTGGCCTTCAAAATTTCCGGGGGGAGAGTTTTTGTTATAACAAACAAAAGATAAGCAATTACTTTTAATTTCAAATATAGTTTATTAAGAATAATATCGAAAACACACACAAATTAGTGTAGTTGTGAGTATTGAATGCTTTCTCTCTCAAGAGATAATTAACAAATTTACATCAATACGCACAACAAAAGTAAAACAAGAAAGAATAACTATGAAATCTAATTCATTTATCATAAACCACCACACAGTGGTTCGGATCCCACTTTAAACTGTAGGTCCAGTCCCGATTAGCCTTACTGTGCATAAAGTGGACTTTAAAAGCACCAAATCAATCAATCAATCAATCATAAAGCACGAACTAAACAAAAAACTTACACATAATAAAACCACTTGAACTATTCCATAATTTATTAACATCTTTAAGCAGTTATTAAACGAATTAATTAGCTACTTTGCAATATCTGATATGTATAAAAGTAACAAATTAATTTCCTTTATGTAAATAATAATAATATAATATATTTTTAATCTAGTAATTAATTTTTACTTTTAATAACATTACAAATATGTATCGTATAATTTACACATGTCTGTGGGGGAGGTGGTTTGTAGATGAAGAACTTTCTCACCCCCCAACCAGTTTTCAATTATTTCGCACCCTGGCCAGCCGATACCGATACATCGGCATCGGCTCAGCCGTAGTACTAACATTTCTCGGGAATTATTATGTGACATACTGAAGGCAAAAATCTTGTCAATTGACTCCAGTCACAAACCACACACAGAAAAAAACAACAGTTTTGGAATAATAAAAAAAATGTGCAGGATATAGACAGTCTTATGGAATTCTTAACTTTTGTCCAGATCTATTCATACTCCAGAGTTCGAACCTTACAACGTTTTGCGACAAAATGCCAGTGGGAACCGTATAAATCCCCCATAGATGATGTACCATTCGAAGATTGATTGCGTTTTATTTTATTGTGCTAGTTCCTTACATGCATGTGTTCGAGTTTTGATGGGAGTACAACGGTTATATCATGCATGAATCGCATAGTTTGCTTGTTTCTTCCATCCGTTCGAATTACATCCAGTTCATAGAAGAATGTGACGGTCTGTCAAAATTGATTGAAGGCAAGTTTAAAACTGGCCCCCTCCAGTTAGAGACGTTACTTCTTTCACCCAAATTACGGCAGTGCGTTTGGAGTATCTCTCTTCTAGTTTGCTCTGTTGCAAAATTAGCCAGTTTCAAGCGTGTTTCATGTTTAAAGATGTTTCAACAATACGTTCATCGGGCGGTCTGATGAGTGTCATAACAGAGATAAAAGTAGGACAGAAAGTGGACCATAGAAGACGTATTACTAAAATTGTTGTTTCTAATTTGGTTATTTCACGTCGGTTTTCTCCATTTCTAAGTTAATCGCGAAGATGAAAAAGTGAGCTGACGACATACACGAAGAGACAAACTCGCATCCCTGTCTTACCCGTATAGGACCTCTGGCGTCGTAGCATGTTGTAACTATTTCAGCCAAAGATACTGGCTTGAGGTGACTTAGACTTCCTACAGGGTGGCTACTTACCGGGAATTCATTGAATTACGGGAATTATTCGTGGATTATTGGCTTCGGGAATTCTGCGTGAATTTTTCTCAGACGTGAAAAATTGCAACTTTAATTAATCCAAATCCCATTGAATTTACACATATTTATTAATGCCCTGATGCAACGTTTTCACAGTTTAGGTTTTATTTTTATCGAAGAAGGGAAAGAAAGCTAGGAGGGATAAAATAGAAGTCGTTCAGTCCGTTTACTTTGTTAGTGTCCTTTGCAGAACAATCTATCTGACAATTATAGTAGTGGGTTAAGAAAATGATTTATTGGGTTTTTATTTTTATGGTTAATATGTAGAATCTGGAAGATTATTGCAAGATAAGATATCTTCAAGTTGATTAGGTAAATTTGAGTTTGAAATTCTTATACAATTAACAAATATTCGTAGATTAATATATCCTGTAACATTTATGACACGTGTTTGTAAATGTATTTCGAGTGTGAATATGTGAAATGGCAAATGTAAACTCCGCAATTTAAAATAAGTATTATGTACACACACACACACTGTTTAACTGAATTAAAAATTTTGGATAAATTGGAATCGCACAGACCCTTTATATTGTTAATATATGTGTGGGGTGGGGGGAGGACTGAGAGGCGGTATTACTTAGGTTGAAACCGAGAAAACATCTGCTTGTAGCCTTGAATTTTTGGAAAGTTCACCTTGAAAACCGGGAATTATACTTGAATTTTATCATGGTCCTAGAGTGTCTACCCTGTCCCGGTAATGTACTCAGTTTTCCTAATTCAACCATACTTAAGCATTGTTTTGTCAGTTTTAGTGTCCTAATGAAAAACTGTGTGTGCAACCTACGGCTTTTTATTGTTGTACCAAAGCGGAGGCCATAGTACAATTTTTATCTTCAGGAACTGCTCATGTAGAGCAGTCATAATTTCCGCCAGCCATTCACGTATCAGTGCTGTCACGTTTAGCTTTCTATCACTGACTTAAAAGCGGTAGCAGTTCTCGGCTCTGCTAGAATCAGAACGCGCAAGTTCCGAACATGTACTCTATGTGATCAGAAGTATCCGGACACCCACCTGAAAATAAAGTACAAGTTTGGACAACCCTCCATCGGGAACACTGGCAGTCAATACAGTATTGGCCCACCCTTAGCCTTGATGACAGCGTTCACTCTCACAGGCATACTTTCAATCAGGTGCCGGAAGGTTTTCTGAGGAATGGCAGCCCGTTCCTCGCAGAGCGCCAAAATGAGAAGAGGTATTGATGTGGATCGGTGTGGTCTAGCACGAAGTCGGAATTCCAAAACATCCCAGAGATGTTCTATGGGATTCAAATCAGGATTCTGCGCACGCCAGTCCATTAGTGGGACGTTGTTGTCGTCAAACAACTCCCCCACAAGCCCTGCAGTATGGACAGTGCTCGGTCGTGTTGAAAGACACAATGGTCATCCCCAAACTGGTCTTCGCTCCTAGCACCACACGAGGCGGCGTTTGGCATTTTCTGTGTGATGTTTGACTTATGGGCAGCTGCTCGGCCATGGAAACCAAGTTGCCGCACCTTGCGCCAAACAGTAATGGTGCTTGGAATAGATCCTGATGCAGTTCGGAATTCCTGTGTGATGGTGGCGATGGATGATTGACGATAATGCTGTACGACCCTCTTCAACACTCGATGGTCTCTGGAGGTCAACATGGGAGGTTGGCCTGCACGCTTTTGGGTTGTACACATCCCTTCACCATAACATCGGAAACAGTGGACAGAGGGATGTATAGGAGGGTGGAAATTTCACACACAGACTTCCTACACAAGTGGCACCCAACCAACTGACCACGTAGAAAGTCTGCGAGTTCCTCAGACCATCCCATACTGCTGTCTCACACTGTCTGCAGACTACTGAGTTCGCTGACTGTGTTCTACGCAGTAGATGGCAGTACTGTGTCGCCCTCTATGATAAACACACGTTTCGCGGTGTGTCCGGATACTTTTGATCACATAGAGTAAGTGTAGATCCAGGGTTGTTAAAGGTCCAGGAATTTTAAATAAATTCAATTCCGGTCCAGGAGAGAAAATCAGCAAGCATAAATGTCTTCTGGACCGTAAAGAACCTTTTTACCAGATCAATTTAAATACGGTCCAGGAACCTTTTTTCTGGATCAATTTAATTACGGTCCAGAAACCTTTTTTTTTTCGGATCAATTTAAATACGATCCAGAAACCTTTTTTTTTTCCGGATCAATTTAAATACGATCCAGAAACCTTTTTTCAACGAAACAAAACGCAACTTGGGTCGAATTTAAATTGTGCGAGAAAAATGGTTCCCGCCCTGTTACGGAACCAAATACGTAGAACCCATTAGAATGTATGGATTTCTGGATTCTTAATAATCCAGGGTTATTTCCAGGAATTGTAAATAAATTCAATTCCCGTCAGGAAGACATTATTAGAATAATTAAATCAAGAAGACTTAGGTGGGCAGGCCATGTGGCACGAATGGGAGAGGAAAGAGGAGTTTTCAGGATTATTATTGGGAAACCTGATGGTAAGAGACCAGTAGGAAGGCCAAGACGAAGATGGAGGGACAACGTCGAGATGGACCTAAGGGAAATCGGTAGGGATGGAAAAGAGTATATAGATCTTGCTCAAGATAGGGACAGATGGAAGGCCTGTGTTGCTGCAGCCATGAACCTTCGGGTTTAAAAAGGCTAGAGAGTTAGAGTTGAGAGTTAGTTAGTCAGGAAGAGAAAAATCACGAAGTGTAAATAGGTTCTAGGCCGTAAAGAACCTTTGTATGTATAAAGTATTTCAATTCAATCTAGGAACCTTTTTTCAGGATGAATTTAAATACGATCCAGGAACCTTTTTTCCCGGATCAATTAAAATTCTGTCCAGGAATCTTTTTCAATTAAGCAAAACTCAACTTGGACCGAATTTAAATTGTGCGAGAGAAAAGGTTCCGGTCCTGGACCTTTAACAACCCTGTGTAGATCCTCCGCCAATATCTGCGGCTCCAGATTAGATTACAGTATTTTCCGTCCTATTTTGGATCCTCGGATCATACGCAGCCTGCTTTATTGGCGTATAATTTCCCTTACAGGAAGCCTCTCAATTGTCCTTCCTTGTTTCCAGCTTCTTAGGGTGTAAGGGATGATCTTTTCTGAACACGCCCAAATGTCAACCCCTCTTCCATGTGGTACATCCTGGACTGCATTTTGCAGACAAACGAGGCTCTGGCGTCTGGACCTGGTGCCAGGGTAATCCTTTGTAGGTATTGTGTCGTCCATGTGTGCGTCTTCCTTCATCCACTGTATATACTCACCTTTCATTCCTGTCGTCGCGATTAGCAAAACGTGGCCGAAAGCGACGTAAGATAACCCAACCCAATTCAATCAATCATATCCTTCTTGGTCTGAATGTATTCACCACTTTTTTTGTCTCTTGGTATAAGCCCAGTTTAATTTTTTATGAGTAATATTCCTTTATTCAGCGTTTTCATATTTCCGTAGTAGCTTTTCTACCTATATCATCTTTCTTAGGTCTTCATTTCTGATTATAGGCCTATCTATGTTTTTCTCAACCTCCAAAATTAGCAAGAGTTTTATTGACGAATTGATTTCGTCTGATCATCACAGTTTGGAATGAACCACGTGCCAAATTAATTTAATGCCACTACGTAATTGGTGCATGCGGCAACAGAAGCACTATAACTGTTTCCATCGTCCACATCTTGGCAATCCCGTCGTAGCGTTTTGCGGATTCCGGTTCGCAAATAAACTTATTTGCATGAATGTCCCGACGGCATCAAGACTTTCTTAATGACCACATAAGCTAATTGCATAATTGCGTGAAGGGTACTGGGGTGATGAACAGTTGCATAATGTGTTAATGTTGCTGGTAGTGTGCTATATTTTCTTTGCTTGTATGCTTCACAATCCCCTCCCCTAGTTCAGCCACATGGAAACGACATTGCAGGCCCACTTGTTTCAATAGTTTCGGTGATCTTTCGCTATTTCATAACTTTATGGTTGTCTATTGGAAGAAAAGTTACTGAAAAATATGGTTTCATTAATACACCCAACAAACATTTCCATCCATAGTAAGTTCATATATAGGCTACAGTATCAGAAATAGAAAAATATAATAATTTATTATTTGCTTTAATCAAACTATTCAAATATTTTACATTACTGTTTACCAGAAAAAGTTTTGCTATAAAAACTGTATCTATATATGGTGCCAAAAACAATACAAGTAATTTTAAGCATCTTTTTTAAAAAAATCAATAAAAATGATTAGGCAGTTACTCGGTAAGCGGGGTTCAACTCGAAATGTTGTCTGCATCCTCTCATTGAGCACCTGTATCGCATAACCTATTCGGTTTAAAAATAGAAATGCGTTCACTGATATCGCAAGACTGCAGGAGTGTCTTTCTGGCCGTGTCGGTGATAATCTTGATGGCGTGTTGTGGGTTGTCGACCGCCGTCTACAGCATCCCAAGAAGTCGTTTCGCATTGACTGCGGATTCTTCTCCCGGTGATGCAGTAGGAAACCACGTCTTATCGATTGGGTTCTCTTTAACACTCAGGTCAGGCAGGCATGGTCTTGAGAAATCGCCAGGTGGGTGTCGGGATATTGGATGGAATCGAGCCTTTTGAACTCTTGCAAAGAAGTTGATGACTGCCCCCTCACGTGTTCCGCACTGGGAGAGGAATTGTGTTTTTCCAGACCACTTTTTATATTGGCGTCCTGTGTTTTTTTTTACCTGCCCTGTTGAATACATTTTTAAAGAATTCAGTTTGATTTTAGTGTAGCAAGCGTTACCGCTATATTAAGCATTATTAGCAGGGTGTCTTAAGAAGTCAATAAAAGGTCTAATACATTTTTAATTTATTTATATCGGCTTTGTATACATGGCAAAGTTACAGCTTTAGTTAATGCCTTTTATTCCACTTAACCATCTGCTTACATGTTTACAAATAAAGTATAAAAGAAAGGAAAAGGAATTAAAAATGAATACATTATACTTGTGGTCAAGAATTTTTGCTATCACAATGACTGATTTAGTTTATTTTACTTTACTTTTCTGCCCCTTTGGATAATCGCGAAGATGGGGATGAATGGTGATAAGATAGATGAAGGGACAATCACAAATATATAGGAACTAGCTCCACAGAATATTATACTGACTCAGAGTCCAGACGCCAGAGTCGCCAGTCTGTCAAATACAGCTTCAGTTTTCATTATAACTGGCCTTCAGGTAGGCGTTTTTTCATTAAATAAATATTTATTTTCTTAATTGCTAATTTTCAATTTTTCCAAAGTAGGGGTCGAATAAATAAAGGTTAAGAAAAACGAAAAAGGGATATATATATATATATATATATATATATATATATATATATATATATATATATATATCCCTTAGTTCGCCGCCGTAACACATATGTTACAAAAAAAGTATGTCCCTTGTACATATGTTACAAACAGCTTTAGATACAATTATCGAGGGTTTGCCACACTTATATTTGTATATTGAGGTTGAAACACTGACAGTTCGTTCGGGAATATGTTTTGCAATCGTGTTTCGAAAATTCCAAATCTCCCCACCCCCTCCTTTCTCGGAATATGTCACGTGTTTGGGCTCACCCAAACACGTGTTCGCTCTTCAGTTGGCAGACACAATAAATGCTTGGTATTTACGATGCTGTTTTCCTCCAAGCTTCCAACGCTGTGATTTAGTACTGATAAGGCACACATTCTTCTTTGTGTTTAGACCTGGTGATCGAGCTGAAGTAGTGGCGGGGGTGGGGGGTAGGGCAAGGAGAGAGGGGATTGGATGAGGTTTGGCAGTGTCAGCTTTCTGTCGCCTCTATGTTAGAAATGCAATGAAGCTTGACGATAGCCAGAGGCCAAAAGCATGAGTCTAAAGCGTGCGTCTATCCAGAAGTATAGACAAAAGAAAGGATTGCAAAGGCTCCCTCCCTCCTCTGTTAGGACTAACAAAGGCCTCACCATAAACACTTCGTATCATATAACAGCTCATCGATTTCCCTAACGCTCAAACGTTTCCTTCCGGACATATTTCCACAAAGAGCCGAGTCAAAAGGGATAAATAGATTCACAGTAGCTACACAAGATGCAAGTGCGAACGAAAAAAGCAAAAGTTCGGGTTTTCTCCCCAAAGTAGCTGGAGAAGAGGGGGCAAACTCCAAATTTTTATGATTTTTTCATTGAAATTCGGGGGATGCAGCCCCCGCCCGTAACCCCCCGCGGTTGGGGCATCCAAATTTTACATGGTTGCATGCACTGATGTTCTGCCTGCAAAACAAAAGTTATCCGAAGTAGATTGGTCCCATAGTGTCAGTTATAACAATTTTATGAATAATATGCAAATTGGCTAAAATTCGCTAGAGTATTACGTTTTGCCTTATTATTCAAATTGTATTGCACCCACGAACATGAATCAAGTTTCATTCTGTTGCGGAAGGTCCATTCTTTGAAAAAAAAAAGCAAAAGTTTCTGTTTTCTCCCCAAAATAGCTGGAGAAGAGGGGGCAAACTCCATATTTTTATGATTTTTTCATTGAAATTCGGGGGATGCAGCCCCCGCCCGTAAGCCCCCCGCGGTTGGGGCATCCAAATTTTACATGGTTGCATGCACTGATGTTCTGCCTGCAAAACAAAAGTTATCCGAAGTAGATTGGTCCCATAGTGTCAGTTATAACAATTTTATGAATAATATGCAAATTGGCTAAAATTCGCTAGAGTTTTACGTTTTGCCTTATTATTCAAATTGTATTGCACCCACGAACATGAATCAAGTTTCATTCTGTTGCGGAAGGTCCATTCTTTGAAAAAAAAGCAAAAGTTCCGGTTTTCTCCCCAAAGTAGCTGGAGAAGAGGGGGCAAACTCCACATTTTTATTTTTTTTCATTGAAATTGGGGGGATGCAGCCCCCGCTCGTAACCCCCCCGTGGTTGGGGCATCGAAATTTTACATGGTTGCATGCACCGATGTATTGCCTGCAAAACAAAAGTTATCCCAAGTAGATTGGTCCCATAGTGCCAGAGTTATTACGATTTTTCTCCATTATGTATACGAATTCAAATTTCCCGCTCAAAGCCTCTGCGACACTGGGCTTACTTTCGTCAGACCGTGCGGCGTACTAAGGGATACATATATAAAGCCCAAGAATTTTAGATTTCTTACTTTGGTAGACTCCCTGATTAAGAGTATAAGGGTATTATAAAAATACCGTATGTGGTTTTGATTTTCCATCTACTTTATCAATGGACCTAATGTCTACCTTATTCCGTTGGCGAAGGCGACGTCTAGATTCTTGGAAAATTGACAAGAAATTAAAGATTTTTAAATTCATAGAACATGTCTACAATGTTAATACAGCCTTCTTTCTAACTTCTAATGGCTAGCGTGTATTTCTATAAATTAGTTTTTTTATGTGAATAATTTTGACCCTTTGACTAATTTCCACTCAAGCAATGCATGGCGTATACGGGTCTATAATTAATTCGTGAGTTGCTGAATGTTTTTGTTTTCTTGAGGATACTAAAGATTGAGGCCCTGGGTGTGAAAGAGATTTGTAAATAGGCAGAGTTGTAGGCTGATTATGAAGCCCGGTAAAACTCGCCAAGGGCTGTGTTGAGAGAGAGTGTTAAGTTTTCTTTCATGATCCGTGGCAGAATCAAGGTAAAGTCAACATGCCTGACATTCTCCGCATTCTTTTCGAACTTACTGAAAAATAGATGTGTCTGGGACCTTGCTGTTGAGTTTTTTTTTTAAAAAGGAAAATCTCGCCGAAAATTGTGAACGTTTCACTGTCGTTGAAACATGCTGCGACGAATAACTTGGAAAATGAGCAGCTGTCGGCATCCGAGCGTGAATTTTTGTTCTCTCGTGAAGTGCATGCTTCGAGGCGAAGGACGCCGACCCTGTGTGACTTGTCATTGTTCCCAGCTCAGAACGAGCATATTGATGCAGTTTCAACGTACTGTCGGAAGGAAAAGTGGCCTGCATGGACGAAATGAAATGCTGTATTTTGAACTTGTGGTCGTTCAATTAAGGGTCGCTGGGGGCAACTTAAACTGCTTGCTAAGGAGTTTCTAAGATGAACTCCAAATACGTAGTTTTGCTTGTGACTACATAAATATGGAGCGATAATAGGCTGTGCATTTTTGTTTTCAAGATATAAAACAAAATGGATCAATTAAAATTTTTTCGTGATGTTTTGCTAATACTTCCACATTTCAAATTTAAATGTCTGATGCAATCTGATTGTTGTTATTACTTTTGATCAAGCGATTTCTATTTAATTTTCTGGAAAATATCTTAAAGATGAATTATTATTAGTTTTGATATTCAGACCTAATTAGAATTTTACACATATAAGTATAACTAAGAAATATATCAAAAATGATAAGGTTGTCAGAATATATAATTTTTGTGTATAACCATAGCAAAAACGGGAATGTGTGTTAAAATGTGAATGTGTGCTCTCATGTGGTTCATATTTTTGCTTTCCAAGTCCTAAGTGCCAAAAAGGAAGTGTGTAATGATGAAGATAGAGTGAAAACCATACCACCTTAAGAAATTTTGGGTACGCCTTGCTGTAAATGTGGGCAACAGTCGATGGGTTGAAAGACATGTTCGTCGCCACTCTAATGATATATAACACACACACACGGCAGGCGTTGCGCCACCATTTCGTAATTTTTCCATCTTCGAAAATAGCGTATAGAGGTAGGAAAGCAATGCAAAATACAAGCACTTCATTTTAAAACTACAACCAAGGTAAAAATGTTTAAATAAATTTCACTTTCCTAAAAACTTTTATTTGTTAACATGAAATTCGATTTTTTTTAACATTTATTGATATGGATAATGTCCATGAAAATGTAAAAAATGGGTTCCTTTATTTTTCGAGTAATTGGTAATCCTACTTGTACACATTCCTTGATCCCCCCTCCCCCGATTTTCATAAAATGCCTGCACTAACATCATGCTTCGAGCATATGGATCGCCGGTTCTAATCCAGTGTAAGACTGTGGCCACACAGAGCGCTACATGTTTATGTTACGTTTTGTACGAAATTTGTCAATTCTGTCCGAGATGTTAGCGGATAAAGTGCTCTGGAAGAGGAATGATGATTCTGAAGTTGATTTTTTTTGTTACTTTCCATGTGTAAACTTAAAAGAAAGTGGGTTTACGACATGAATTTGAGAACTAAGTTGGGTAAATTTCATTCGTGAAGACAAAGTGAAATTAAAAGACTGATTTCGAATTTATACAATCAGTATGATCATTTTTTATCACTACAAGCATGGATACTTTTACACTTCTTCAATTAACTCTTAACTGCTCATGAAACGTCATATTTGCAAAGTTGGATTTCAGCAAACACGTTGTAGCAACGACTGAAAGTAAGGTACGGGTAGCAGGTTCTGAGCTCGAGTCTACTTCTCGGGCATCTTCTCCCAAATTTTAGCAGTTTCGTAATTTGTTTCTCTGTGTTGCACTTACACCCGCCGCAAAATGACTTCGGACCTCATAACAAAAGCACAAAAAATTACATCTTTATCACAGGCCGGAGGATAAGTCCGAAATCATTGACTTGTTGATAAAAGCAAGACACTTGGTAGGATTAATTGTTCTATCATTAAATATATTTTCAGTCGAGTAGCCAATCGATATCTGCGCTCCATCTTGAAAATAATCCGCCATATTTGATATCTTTTTTTATTTGATAATATCATATCTCGGGAACGGTGTCTCCTATCAACGTCCGGTTTTCTCAGAAATGTTCCCAATAGTGTAAACTTTCATAATATATCAATAAATCTATTTTTGAAAAATAAGAAATAGAAGCGTTTCAGAAAAACTACAAAACATTTTATGAGAATAACTGCAAGTTGAAAGTCTTAACAATGATTCTTTTTTCAAAAATTATATGGACGTGTTTGTAAATTGTATTTATCGTAAAATGTTATTTAAGGTAAATTTATAAATCTAGAAAGAATACAGGTTCAGTTCGTCTAAAGACTTCTAACAAACACTGAGTAATCTTACAAAATAGAAAATGCCATTGTTTTGTTCGAGAATTATTAATTAAGACTTTCTGGAAAACTTCTATTTCTTATTTTTCAGAAATAGATTTATTATGAAAATTTACACTATTTGGAACATTTCTGAGAAAACACGGACGTTGATAGGAGACACCGTTCCCGAGATATTATCAAATCCAAAAATATCAAATATGGCGGATTATTTTCAAGATGGCGGCCGTCGGAGCGCAGATATCGATTGGCTGGCTACTCGACCGAAAATATATTTAATGATAGAACAATTAATCCTACCAAGTGTCTTGCTTTTATCAACAAGCCAATGATTCGGGACATAGCCTCCGGCCTGTGATAAAAATGTTTTTGTGCTTTTGTTATGAGGTCCGAAGTCATTTTGCGGCAGGTGTAACACCGAGAGTTGAAGGGACAAAATGCATCTTGGATAGGCAGTATCATTTGTATTCTTTTTGTGCGTAAGGCCCGCTGTAGATGGAAGCATTTCCTTTTTAACATTTTTGCTAGCATACATGCTTCTAAAAATCTTACAGCAGATAGTACTTTACGACATTTCGGTTAGCTTTTACGATTTGAATGCATAATATACGTATATAGCACGAAAGGCACGTCAAGTTACACAATCTATGCTTAGTGCACGGTGTTTACAATTGAAACAACTAAAATATTCTTCCATGCGTGTACAGTAAACGTTGTACAGTATGTATTTAAGCAGCGCCATTTATTTGTAGCTAATATCGTTGTATAGGAAACGTTATTCCTCTCGGTTGAATGGTTATCTGCTTTTAAAAATGTGAAGTGATTCTTTATATCTCACTCGGTCGCCATTACATCTGCACTCGTGACCTAACAGTTCGCTTCTGATTGGTTATGCTACGGAAAATGCTAAGACTGTAGCCAGGGTGGATTGATTTAAATCACTCTAAATTAATAATTTTAGAATAATGTACAAGGATTTTGTAGATATCAGAAACACTTTTGATGAAACTGCATTAATCTCGTAATCATTTAATGGTGATTATTAGGTTCTAACATAGGAAAATAAATAAAATAAAATATATGTGCTGATGGTGTGAAGCTCATACAAAAGCAGGATTTCTCTTCATTTAAAATTCAATAATTGTATGGACAAAAATAGCAAACATTTTGTGTAGAAAAATATACAAAATACTAATCATGTTAAACCATAAATAGTGCCAATATCATTAAACTGTAAATAAACATGGCAGCTGATATTTTTTTGAAAGTATCACTAAAAAAATCTCTAATTCACCTACAAAGACTAAAAGTTTTTAAGTTAATATTTTAAGTTACAATTATGTAGTACATACAGAATGTTTATTTTCACTGAAAGAAAAGTTACTGAAATTATTATTAGTTTCATTAACACACACAACAAACATTTCCATAGTAGTTACAGTATCAGAAAAAAATGTATGTTTACGTATATTTTTATTTGCTTTAATCAAACTGTTCAAATATTTTACAGGGCCGTTTACTAGAAAAAGCCTTTCTATAAAATTCACATCTGTGTATGTGCATGGTGCCAAAAACAATGCAAGCAATTTTAAGCGTGGTTTTTTTTAAATAATATAAAAAATCAGATTTAAATTAAAAATCAAGAAAAATATTTTTGAAATAAAAATCATGATTTTATCCATCCTAATCGTAGCAGAAATGATAAAAAAATGTGGCAAGAAAAATGCTTTCTTTTAATGCGGGCCTAGAATAGACAAAATACATCTTGGATAGACAATACACTTTGAATTCCTTTTGTGCGTAACAGTTGAGGGGGGAAAGTGATGTAGCATATATATTGCAGTGGGTTGGAATCATTGCTTCCCGTGACACCCCCGCAGAGATAAAGTTGCAAGCGTGGTTCATTAGCATTCACATCCAGCTGGAGCGTTGTATTCTTTCATGCATGAGTCGGCTTTCTCATATCGCCCAATAGGCGCAGGTGAACTGCTACAGGAACAGTTTTATGTTCCCCATAAACTCTGTTCCAGTTGCCAAGCTCTTAAGATGAGCCCGGGACCTGACGTGTAGGTAGTACAAAGTATTAGGCGTGTCAGTGTGAATTGAAGGTTGCAAGTTCCTTATGGCCCAAGTACGTTCTTTCTTCGGTGATGCCAAAGAGATGATGAAGTGATACCAGTTGCAATTTACTTAGATTCATCTATGATATCCGCAAATGTGACTTCACGAGTTGCTAGTTGGCGTTATTCGTCAAGAACTTGCATTTAGTTGCTTTTGCTTGTGCAGTTTAGGAGAAAATTACAGAGTAAAGCTTTCGGAGTCAATTGCTATATTTTGAGAATTTCTGAATTTGTGATTTTAGGCAGAAATACTATGAAGTTAAAACTTCACTGCGTAAATGATAGAACCTTATCTTAACTGATTGAGAGGGACCTTTTTTTACCATTCGGTACGTACACGGTTCAATCCCGAACAAAATTTAGTGAAAACATATTTGCCAAGCTGGATCGTCAAATAAAAACCAGGCCCGTAGCCAGAATTGATTATTATAAAACATTATTATTATAAATTGTTATTATAAAACATAAAATTTAGAAATATCATGCAAATACTAGTTTTTTCTATATCTTGTAAAACATTTATTGAAGTGTTAATTGACTGCTATTCACACCATCGCTTAATACACATACTATACTATTTTTGATGATTGATTGATTGATTTGGTGTTTTAAGTCCACTTTATGCACAGTAAGGCTAATTGGGACTGGACCTACAGTTTAAAGTGGGATCCAAACCACTGTGCCATGTGTCTCCATCGGGTATCGAACCTGGGACCCTTTGATTACAAGGCGACGAGGCTATCGCTGCGCCATCGGGGAGGCCCACTATTTTTGATGATATAGGTATTTAAATCATACAAGTAGAAATGTACAATATTATCTTCAATCATAGTGCCTACCGAACACCGGCCGAAGCATTGAAACTCCTCTTTGTCTCCAAAACTATGGATCTGTTGGTCTTTGACACAGCTGTGGAAGGAATGTGGATGATGACGTTAAAGTCACAGATATTTGTGAAACGAGAGGCTGCAACAGAGCAGGGAAGGTACAGATAAATAAGCTCCCCTATGAAATAACTTTCTAAAGTCTAGAGAATCTTCTAAACATTTACCGGTACTTAGATTTCTGGTCACAAACAAGATGAACAAATCTAATAGCTGCTGTTCATCTTCTGTGAATTTATCCCTCGCGAACTTGTGAACAAAATAATATCTGCTGTCTACATTTCACCTCAAACAAATTAGATTACAAAATAGTTTTACCTAATGTCAAGGAGGCTGGCGGCAGTGTTAGGGGGGCTGGCAACCCTGTGGGGGGGGCTGAGCCCTCCTGGCCCCTGCCTGGCTACGGGCCTGATAAAAACACAAACACAGTAAATATTCAAGTGCCTATTTCAGTTGTGTACGTGTAACGTAAATAATGGCTACATTTATCCCATCTTTGCCTGCTGGATTACATATTTCTGCACCTAAAAGGAAGGAATAAAGGAAACCTCATCATGCCTCAAAGGAAATAGAAAATGCAACGGATGTGAATCGTATGTGTAATCACACGCACATACATACATATATTTAAATTGTAACTTGTGCAGGTATGTGTGTGTGAGAGAGATTTTTAATGCAAGAATATGCTTGATTTGCGTGATTTATGCAGGTATGAAATACATGTATTACTCTCGCTGGGCGTGCGATGCGAGAAACCATTTTCCTAATTATCCATGATTACTTGTGGGTTTTGCTGCTAATCGCATGCGCATAAGACATCATCATTCACACGGCTTAATCAACATAAGACAAGTGCGATCTTACTTGCCCTTTTGAGCACGCACCGCTAACTTCAGTGGCAGGAAATTGCATACCGAATACAAGGAACGTGAGATTACCTTCTTTGACGCGGAGTGGCACTTTCAGTATAATATGTCGTTACTGTGAATCAAGTACGTTCGTATGTATATTTTCACATGCTAGCATCAGAGCCATGTTAGGAGTTTGCCCATCATGTTGCAGCTTGGATCATAAGCGATTTTTATTTACTTCATGTAGTCCCCCTTTCCACTTCTTTTAATATAGACTGGTCCAATAATTTCGTGCGGTCCCTTTTTTCTGTATTTGACACTGTTCTGCATAACTTTAACGACGACGAATTCAGGATCACTCCTTAGATCCCTTCCCTTTTTCTATTTCGGCAGTTTTACGTTGCTTTTCTATGTGACCATAAGAGTAGATGAACTGATTATATGGATTATGGTACAATTACAATACTTTTAACTAGGGTTCGAACCTGAGACGTCTGGCTGACTATGGCGGCCAGCACCTTTAAGATTACATACATTGGAAAGATGCAGTTTTTTTCTGAATGGTGTTTTCAAATAGCCGGCATTTCTGAGTTGTAAAATATCTGCTCGAAATACCTGTATGCAAAACCTATTAGACTGTCAGACATTGATGGGCATATTTCAAATTCGGTACGTAATAATATCCGTAATAAAATTTGCACGAAATGTGACTAGAATGTGCCTTCTTCAATGGGTGTCATGTTATAGATTGAATTGCATCATGTGTTTCAAATGTTATCAATTTTCACGTTGCTGATGTATTTTTTCTTGTGTCTTTCCAGGTGATGGCGCACTAAATCCACCTTGTGCAGCACAAATCCCCCCGATCCGAACCGATCGAACGAGCGGCCACTCGCTGACACTTTCCACGGGACGCCGGCACGGCCATTCACAGATTGGATCATGAAAATGGTGTTGTCTCAGCGTCAGCGGGAGGAGTTGTGAGTAAACGCTTTTTATACCGACACCAATTTTTAGCATTGGGCAATAAAGCTAAACTACTCGTGTTTTCAAAGGTTGCATCACTTCTTTTTTTTTTTTCTTTCTTCAAATTCTGTTGTGATGCAGTCGCGACACCCTGTCTCATTTGACCCCCCCCCCCTCCTATTTCCCCAATGAACAATAAAAGTGATATCGCTGCAGAAGGCGAGGTTGATAAAATGGATTGTTTGTATTCTGTATATAGATGCTAGGTTATATTAAGATTAGCATTCTCTCTTTTGTGGGGGGGAGGTAAGGCCCCTTTTTCAAAAGCAGTAGGCCGGCGAAATCTTATTCAGCTAAACCGTAAAGCAAAATGACTCCAGGCCTTCCCGATGGCGTAGTGGCAACGTCGCCGACTAAGGGGTCACGGGTTCGATACCAGGTGGAGGCACGTGATGGCTCTGTTTCAACTTTAAACTCTAGGTCCAGTCCCGATTAGCCTGTTTATGCATGAAGAGGACTTCATGCCCAAGGAAAACTCTTTAAAACTCAAAATGACTCCACGTTGTGTAATACCACAAATGTTAAACTAAAATATGACAATAATTTCAAATGTCTTGGGTTGAAAACTAAAGTTCAAAGGCCGTGTTATACTTTGTTGACATTACAAAACATAATGAAATGCAAAAATTATACAATTAAGATACTGCGATCATTATACGTACACTACTGCATCCAACCAATCTGCATGCATTATGAAATTGCAGCCGTTAATGGGTGAGAGAATGTTGTGCATTAATTAATATTTTTTAGTGCCTAGAAATCCGGGTTCTACTGATGAGGCACTGTCGCTTAGCAGGTTGCGAAAGTTTAGTTTGGAGAATAACTGCTGCCAAAACTAACATCAGAAATAACACTAGTTCATAAAAATCGAATGTTGTCCTTTATTAATATACTCCCAGTGAAAGTTCAGAACTATTTTTTTTTCCTGTTAGAAAGAAATCTAACAGGAAAGGAAAGGTAAAATTTAGAAAAAAATGTCCGTGAGAAAATAACCTCGACTTCGACTGAAACGTACGAATCTAAGCAGAAAAATCTCTATCAACATCTCAAATTAGATGATGGTATCTTTAAACTCGCAAAGAAACAACAGTAACCGCATATATTTTCTGAAATACCTGTATTCATCGTACTTCTGATATCCTTGTAACGGTGGATGTTTTGGGTCAGAGGCGCATTAACCACACAATGAAGGCAGAGACGTTTTGAAAACCATGCTTTACCGACTGCCTAGCGGTTGTGGCTTCTTCGATTATAGTCATCGCTTATCGAGAAAGGGAAGGGCTTATGGGGGGGGGGGGGGGGATCACGAATTTCCCAGCCACAGATTGCAGATCTGTGTCATGGTGGTTTTTGTTCAGACTGAGTAATTGCTTCTATATAAATATTTTACCTTAGAAAAGGTTATCGGAGAAGCGCAGGTGGATCTGAAAATCTTATGGATGATTTCCTGTTGTGGTTTGATGAAGGAAGTAAACGAGGCATTCTGCATGAATTGTCTACATCCAAAACTAAACATTATTATGGTAACACTTTTGGTAACCTACCTGTACAGTCACGGACATGCTGGGTTGTAATTCTATTGAAAGTCAATGATATCGGTACAAGCCAAAAGTGTCCGTGACTGTACGATCACCGGCAATAATAATTGGACACCTACGTAAATCCTGAAGTACTAGCTTACCTACAAGGTGTTGCCTAACTATAAGCGAGAAGTGGATTTTAATATCAAATTTTCACCTCCAGTATGTCCGAAATCAAGAATGTGTGGGGCCCTACTCTCCCTCTGGCTATAAATTGATGTTACTTAATTGCATACATTTTTACTATTACTATGTGGGAAATACAGGGTTATTCAAAAAGAATGGTACGAAAGTAAAGTTAATTTATTTTTAAGTGAAAAGGGATAGAAAAGCAATTCTGGTGGGAAAGAAGAAAGGAAGATTGTAAATTTTCCTGGGCAATTACAAATGTTGGATATGAGCACCCTGGGTAACACGGCAGATGTCAAAACGATAATCCATTTCTTGCCAGACGCGTTCCAACATATCCTCGGCGAGTTGCAATTTGTATGGTTTAAAGCATAGACGCTTTCTTAAATACGCCATACAGTGGATTGTGTTACATTAAGTTCTTTACTTGCTTGGTTTGTCGATTATCTGGGGCTCGTTTGAAAAGCAGCACGAATCCTATCCACTGTCTCCCTCGACGTTCCTGGTCGACCGGGAATTTTTCTACTGCACAGACATTCAGTTGCTTCAAACTTCTGCACCCAGCGTGTAATGCAGTGTCTATGTGGTGGTCGTTTCTTGAATTTCGCACGAAAGTGTGTCTGACCTGTAACAACTGCCCCTGTTCGTGCAAATTCCATTACGCAATATTCTTCTTCTACCTTCGTTGTTGCCATTTTAGCTATCAACAACAAGTAGCGCCTCTAGCGGATTTTACGTCAACTACAGCCATATACTATAAATTTACAACCTTCCTTTCTTTCCCACCAGAATTGCTCTTGTATCTCTTTTCACTTAAAAATAAATTAACCTTACTTTTGTACCATTCTTTTTGAATAACGCTGTATAATCCAAATTGTTTGTCACTTGTGTGGTCATTGCGGTACTCTTGAAAGGTTTCATAACAGACCAAATGATACCGTTCATCAGCTGAAAACGAGACCTGAGACTCGTTTGCGAACATCAACAGTGATAGGAGAAAGTTCCCAGGGAAACTGACAGTGTATTAACCTTATAAGGACGGCAGTGCAAATAAATCTTGCATTTTATGAATTGAATTAATCATAAGTTGCATAGAAATACCGCTATACACACAATTAGTTTAGATTACGATTTGTTGAAAATCACGTGACCTGTGGTTTCAAAGTTTACTGTAGTTTTCAAGAGGGTTAAAGTGCATGTACGCAGTAAATGTATATTTCAAAGCATCGTAGCAGAAAATTCACTCCCTCTTTAGCGAGCAAATCTTAATTGATTAAAAATACAACGTGATGTTTATCTACAACTTTGCGGATTATAATGGGACTATTTGAGGTATTGGAAGTTCCGAAGGAATCAATCGCCTAAGCTGAAAAACTTTCATCAAGCTGTGGAATGACTGTTATACTTATACTGATCTCAACCCATCTGGCGGCAGACCTACATAGCTCTTTATCTGTCCACCAATCGTTTTCGGGTGTGCGCGCCTCAATGTCAACAACCACCTCAGTTGCGAAGGTTAAGCTGTAGGGATAGCATCGCTCTCCCGATGCAACGTTTCGAAGCGCACATCTGTTTTGGTCAGTGTTTTTATTAGCTTGTTTGTACGATGTTTAGGTGTTTCGTGTACTAATTTTCCGTGCTTTGTGTACTATTGTACAACTTTTATCCAGTAACGGCGCTGATCAACCTCCCCCCTCCGTTTTACAGTATGTTTGTCAACATGCCGTGTATCCGACGCTTATTTGTTTCGTCCCGCCATTAACAATCGATGGTTCGTGACACGAAAATGCCCGATGTCAGTCGAAGAGAATTCAACTGAAAGCCGATTCGTTGTTTCCCAGCCGCCAGCTGAAAATGCGAGCAGTACAGTATAGTGCATTACAATTGTCGATGCATTTGCCTTAATGTTTTCTGTGGGACAGAGGACTCGCCAGGACTCAAGGGAGTCCTAGTTTCTTAATACTTCCACGATATTACAGTATTTACAATTGCGTACAACACTTGGCAAAAGAAATGATTGCGAGAGAATTGTATGAGCGAGTCCTCAACTTAGTATTGACTTTGCCTCCTCAAGGTGTCCTGGGTTCGATACCCGGTAGAGGCACATAGTGGTTCGGATTCCTCTTTAAACGGTAGGTCCAGTCCCGATTAGTCTTTCTGTTCATAAAGTGGGCTTGAAACAAAATTTCAAAGACAGCCTCCTAACTAGATGACCGTCGATTCCTTGTTACTAACTATTGGTATCTGCCATGCCAGTTTTTACATGTTAATAATTTTAATTCTTATCATATTATTTTTACATTTTAATATAGCGTGTTTTGTTCGTTACCCGGTTGAGGCACATTGAACAATGGTTCGGGTTCCATTTTATACAATTCAAACAAACAGTATAGCGTGTTTTGTATATGGAAGTAAGGTGCGGTGCAAAGAACAGGATATTCTTACACGAAGAACATGAACTAAGAAATGTATTGAGCATGTTCTCAAAGTTACTCCCGTTGGAGAAGAAAAGTGCGGAGGTGACAAGCAATCTGCCAGCTCTTTCTGCCACCGGTCTTGCTTCGCGAATTCTAAACGTGAAGCGCACGTTAAGGGAGAATGAAGTTTTCTCAGACGTCATTTCGTTATGCAACTCACCTTTTTCCTGCATTATTCTCGGAGTGGCTGGACGACCTATTTTTCCGCTTGAATAGTAAACAGGTTGTCAAATAGTGTGTTTGGCGAAGAAACAAGCTCCTCTGCGAAGAACTGCGTCCAAAAGTCTTTACCCTGAAGGCCGTCCAAAGTCAAATCCTGTGGAGATTGGTTCTGTGATAGTCTATTGACTAGTCTACTAAAACTACTACAAGTTTTCTTCAGAATATATCGCGATTACGAACCCACCGCCTAGAGTGGTTGACACTCGCCACGGAATGTTCCTGGTTTCCTGAGTTTTTCTTTAGCGAGCGCACTCATCATTCATCAAAGCGGTTAGCCAATCAATGACAGCGTCAGAAAAAAGTAATTGGGGAAGCATTTAATAGGGTCAAGTGCCCATATTTCGGATACTTGATTTCAAATTAGATTTTCAGTACCTAAATGTAAACAAAATAAGCTATAAATGTGTTGATAAACATTGAACATATATTTATTAATGTTTCTGAAACTTACATTAACATTTATAAGGAATACTTGGTATATTTTATGAAACAAAGAATTGTATGCATATTTTTAGTCGGACAAAAAAGGTTGCCTAATGTCGGATAGGGTTACTAATGAGTATTTGGAAAGGGTATTTCGGATAGTCGAAATTAGGTACCCGTGTAGCATCCGAAATTAGGAAACCCAGTTGCATATTCAATATGACGATTCTGTGCGTTCCCCCTCTGAAATAATGTGACTGAAACTACGTAATAATGTTTGCTGAATCTCTCAAGATTATATAAAATTTAGACAGAAGTGAGTAAATACTAACCTTCCAGTTGTAGGCCTTAAGTTTGGATGGTGAAATATTACATTAAAACTCTGGAAAAGTCAGAAATATCAGCCACACACTAAAGAAATATTGCTCAAGGTCACGCACAAAGGTGAAACTTTGGGACGAAGTAGCGTGTTAGTTCGCACTATCTGCACTTCGGCGCTGCTGTTCTAAGGTGGAAATTTGTTGTTATCCGAAATTAGGAACCTATCCGGAATATGGGCACTTGACCCTATACCCCTAAATACCTTACAAATTTGGTTAGAACATTTATTGATTCAGTTTTTTTATTTGCTGCAGTTCACCCCATCTGTCCCTCCCTGGTGTGACATTTCGGCCTACAGAGGGAGAGAAGCATCGTAAAATAAGGAAAAAAAAATAGATACGATTACGGATCTGGTGCTGTTAACGCAGTTCCAGCCTGACTTTAACAGTTCGCATTTTCCGCCACAGCAAAAGGCTAAAATAAATCATATCAGTCGAAATCGCGTCTTGGTTTAAGTGTAATGCACTTTATCCTCGCACATCATTGTCGTCACTCCACTAATTACTCCTAACTAATTGAGCTGGTTAGGCTTTTCTTCCCATGCTCGTTCGTTGCCATCGCCGAGTCATCATCCTCATGTGTGATTACAAAAGCTCCTGAGTTTCACCCACCCACACACACACACACACACACACACGCATATGCTACAAGGCGGTCGTTGGGGCGGAAAACTGCGATTTGAATCACGGCTAGAAACTATTTTTTTTTTTAGTGCAGCGAGCACGAGGATCGTGTTTCCCAGGCAATGCCTGAAGGGTTAAGAGGAAGCACCACATTAACTCCCACGCGTGGAAGTATTCTGCAGTAATTGGTCTTGCAATTCGCTTTCTCCCAGAAGCTAAATACGCTGGCCAATTTTTATGAGCTGACGTTCTAATCTGGATCGGTTCGTGCATATTCGGTATCGCCACAAGGCTCGTGCTGTGTCCTTGGAAAGTATCCGAACTACAGGTCCCCCCTCCCCTTTCAGCCAAATGCTGTTTGCCTGGATGCTGTATTATATCAGAGCTGTTGTAATTTCCGGCGTGACCCCCCCCCCCCTTTTGAACTAGGCGGCGTGATTGGTCAGTGGACCATATTAGTGAAATTACGCTGCAAAATTGAGTTCAAACAAAGTAGTCACGTAGATTTTTCAGCGAAAAATGCAGGCTCGACCAGAACTCGAACCCGGGTCTCTGGCATACCGTGCCATTGCTATGCCACTGAGCTACCGAGCCACGATATAACAAAACTGTCGAATAGAATCAAATATTTTTTAGGTCAAGAAAATCCCGTTGCAGTAGCATTAAGACTATAAGAGACGATTCATCACAGGTAAAACAGCGGGAGCGAAAAATCAGGCGAAGCCAGGTCGGCTCGGTAGCTCAGAGGTAGAGAAATGGCACGGTATGCCAGAGACCCGGGTTCGACTCCTGGTCGAGCCTTCATTTTTAGCTGAAAAATGTACGTAGTACATCTCCTGTGAGTGCCTCATTTAATGAAAGTAGTAACGTGGTTTTAGCCTATGAAAATCATTCAATTTTCCATCGGAAGGGGTAGCTTTAAGTACTATGACTGCAATTACGAAACAAATTGTGATCGTATCCTACATATAGAGCATAAGGTAAAGAATGACTAAGGAAATCGTGCATGTTTAAACAAAGTGTAGCTATTTCGTTTCCGAACACAGCCAAAGCTCAACCGAGCTCATTGATGCTGCCGATATGAAATCTCATCTTACACATATCTGGTGTTCACAACCAAAGATAGACCCAAGTTAAGAGTAGGTTGTGATCCCTATGGTTACAGCGTTGTCGAATGATGATGACGTGAAAGAAAAGGCACATCCCAAAGGTTTGCCTGAACACCAATCTACCAGACACGTGGTGACGTGCTACATAGAAATTTCAGCGAAAAATGCTACCTTGACCAGGACTCGAACTCGGGTCTATGGAATACCGTGCTATTTCTCTATCAGCCCTGACCTTGCTTGGGTTTTCACTTACGCTGTTTTTTTACCTTTGTTGAATTTATCTATCAGATGGTTGACATTGGCAATAGCCCACCCACCCAGCCGGTGTTAATTTGAAGTCCTCCAAAAGCCTATATGCAGTCGATGGTCTTGAGAGAATTAATTTGTTTGTGGTGACTCAGCTTTTGCTTCACCGTTTTCCCTCCTAAAGCAGGTGTGGCAGGAAGTGGAGGCATTCTGGGTGTAGTCCTGGAAGGTGTTAAGTGGCTTTGCGAAATCGGCCATCTACTCGCTGTAACAAATAGATCACATTGGAGTAGCGACCTCATATCGGACACCACATAGCACATGCTACTAATGTCAGGGTGGCGACAGACCTGGAAAACCGGAAAAAGTCAGGGAATTTGAGGTGTCAAAAAAAGTCAGGGAAATGTCAGGGAATTTCGTCTTCATTGACTTTTTTTTTTTATTATTTATTTATTTATTTATTTAAAGATATCGTTATGGAACTCTGCACGGGAACAGGAAATCTAGTTCGTAAGTTTCGGCCTCAACTTTTAGGCCCCATTTATGCGCAACACAACCACGGCGCCAGAAACCAGTGATGGCAGGAGGGGAGAGAGAGAGAGAGAGAGAGATTTCTCTCGCCCGGGCTTCTCGGCGGGAATTTTAAATTCGAACACTCTTTGGAGGAAAATTGTTATAACTCGGGCACTATGGGAGCAATCTACTTCGGATAACTTTTGTTTTTCAGCTAAAACATCAACGCATGCAACCGTGTACAATTCAGAACGCCGAACCGAGGAAGGGGGTTTGGGGGGCGCGACACCCGAATTTCAATGGAAATAAACATAATCTGGAGTTTGCCCCTTCTTCTCCCACTATTTTGGAGAGAAACCGCAAACTTGGTATTCTTTTCAAAGAATGGATATTTCTCGAGAATGAAACATGTTTCATGTTCTTGGGTGCCATACAAGTTGAATAATAAGCCAAAATGTGATTTTTTTAATTTTTTTTTTTTTTTTTTTACGAAAAATAGGTAATTTGCATTTTTGGAGGAAAATTGTTATAACTCGGGCACTATGGGAGCAATCTACTTCGGATAAGTTTTGTTTTGCAGCTAAAACATCATAGGATTCAACCGTGTACAATTCAGAACGCCAGACCGAAGAAGGGGGGGGGTTTGGGGCCACAACCCCCGAATTTCAATGGAAAAACATAAAAATCTGGAGTTTGCCACCTCTTCTCCCGCTATTTGGGAAGAAGGTGCGAACTTTAGTATTATTTTCAAAGAATGGACATTTCTCGAGAACGTAACACGTTTCATGTTCTTGGGTGCAATACAAGTTGAATAATAAGCCAAAATATGATTTTTTTTTCTTTTACGAAAAATAGGTAATTTGCATTTTTGGAGGAAAATTGTTATAACTCGGGCACTATGGGAGCAATCTACTTCGGATAACTTTTGTTTTTCAGCTAAAACATCATAGCATGCAATCGTTTAATATTCAGAACGCCAGACCGAAGAAGGGGGGTTTGGGGGCGCGACCACCGAATTTCAATGAAAAAAAACACAAATCTTTATTTGCCCCCTCTTCTCCCGCTATTTTGGGGAGAAGGCGCAAACTTTACTATTTTCTTCAAAGAATGGACGTTTCCAAAGAGATTGAAACATGTTTCATGTTCCAGGGTGCCATACAAGTTGAATAGTGAGAAATGTGGCATGGATATGTTGCGGAGAGGGGGGAGGTTGGTCATGAATATGAATTTCCCAGGCTTGCTCCAGACCTGTGTCAGAGTTTCCACACAAGCATAAGAGTATGAAGGTCCGAAAAGCACATTCATTTCGTAATCAGCACCATGATACCATATGGTATCATCGGGAGAGTAAAGGTTAAGCCACTAAATATTACGTGGAAAATGCATTGAATTATCATTTTTTTCTTGTCCGTATGGGAGTAGTAAGGGGACTTGTCAACAGATGGAGGGGATAAGAGCGGGTGGTGCCGTCCGATAGTTGTCGGACGTCGTAGTAAGGCATTTTGTTGGGCAAACTGAAGGAACATGGAAACAAATAGGTGCCATTGATACATACGATTTTTGTCGAATATCGCCACCCGACAAAGTATCTCACTACAACATGCTACAGAAATTGCATGGACTGCAACATCCAACAAAAATCGAATGCATAAACAAGAAGAGCTTTAGACTGCAAATGTGCTGCAGGATTTTATTACTCTTCTGGCTCAATTCATCTTATTTCATGTAGCAGTGCTTACGAAGGTTTTCTTTCATCATCCTGACGTATTACTGGTTTCGCACAAGTTAACATACGTTTACAATGACATTGCTCTATTCTTAGATATCAAGAAGAATCCAACCAAATGGGATATATATTGAATACTATCACGAAAAAGTGAAACATAAATCTGCATTGGTGAACGTTATAAAAATTGGCAAGTGCATGCTCCCAACCTCAAATTTACTGCAACACTAGTATTGCAATGAAATTAACGCCACTCTCTGTCCTGTCTGTTTAAACTCATGAGAGATGGTCATTAATCTCTCACTGAGTAAGGTTAATGTCCAATATTATGAAATAAAATACCAATAATAATTACGTAAATATTTTAATATCATACGTATTTACTCAAATCTTTCGATCATAAAAGCAAATAACTTTCTTCAAGAATTGACTTTTCTCTTCCAGCCGTGCTAAATTTTCACTTTGCATCTACTGATTTATACGAGGGGTGGCCAGAAAGTAATTTCCAAGTATTAGGGACATTGATTTTTCGCAAACGCCAAAACCCTGAAAAATAGTAATTGCTGCGAAGTTATGTTTAGGATGTCTGGTGCAGTGATGTCTGGACACATTTTTCGCCCGTTCGAATATCGAAATAATGCGAATTTGGCATAAAATGCGAATTGTTGGCGTTTTTAGCGATTTTTTTAAAGAAATGTCCTAAAACAACGAAAAATTCCATGAAATCCAACATTCTTCTCTCTTCTAGGCCATGTTTGTGTACATAGAACATGAATGTTCTCCAACATTTTACTCAAGAGTAAAGTATAGAGTTATACGAACACGGAATAATTGCGACAGCCACATTAAATCATGTATTTCCCACGATTTTTTCGATCCCCTGCGGGGGAGAACCGGGATGTCTTCCACCTATTCAAACTGCTCCGGCGCCCACCCAGCATCATATGAAGCTGGTACCTTGAGGAAACTTTGAGGGATAAAGGTAGCCAGGAGCGTGGTGCTGATCACATCACCCCTACCTTCATCCATGATCAAGAAAGTGTGGGGCCCTAACTCCACACCCTTACTATACACCTGCATGGAAAAGTGCAGGGAGCACTTTACTTTCAATTCCTCAAAAATCTGTTCCAACATATCAAACTGTCACGAAAATACGTAGACCATGCGACCTACAATTTAAAATAATAGTTTAAAAGCCCAATGGAGTATTACGTTTTGGTATATTTGGCAGATAAATGTTCTAAAACAAAAACGCGAATTTTGGGAAACGTAACACTAACAAGTCAAAAAAAGATAATGCCAATTTTTGGTGCCATAATATATCGGTATCTGTCACGTGAGATTGTTTGATTTAAATTTTTTGGGTGCATCGTCACTTATGGTCATGATGCACCCTTCAGTATACACGGGGAAAATTCCATTATCTAAAATCCTTACCTTAAAATTAAAAAAGGAGTATGGAAAATAACTTTCCCAAAATATCTTTCAAGATATCAAACTCTCACGAAGAGGCGTAAGCCATGAGACTTACAATTTGAAACAGTAGTTTAAAATGAAGGTATAATTTCAGATATTTGCCAGAAAATGCGCTAAAATGAAAATGTGAATTTTGGGGAAAATAACACCGTATAGTAAAAAATAAAAAAATAAGAAAATAAACCAATTTTTTAAAATAAAATATCAAGGTCCCTACCGATTAGGCATAAATAAAACAAGAATATCAGTTGTAATTTATTGCATTAGTAACAGTGAGTCCCTAACCTAATTTTCGGCATAATCACCACCATTGTTCTGACATTTGTCGTAGCATGGCACTAAATTTTGTATGCCCACGGCATGTGTGTCTGACAGCAAAGACTGGAACTATCTCTACCGCAGTGTAGCTGTCAAATCCTTGCCCTGCCAGAAACCTCTTCAGTTAAACAAAGAGATGAAAGTCTGTACATTCAAGGCCAGGGCTGTACAGGGAGTGGTCCAAGATCTCTCATCTGAAGTGATGCAAAGTGTCCGTGTGTACTCAGCTGTATGGGGTTGTGCACATTCGATTGGCCTTCTGTGAATTGTCTGCACCATCGTCTGACCATACTATCACTCACGACGTCCGGTCTGCACACCTCACACGATTGCTGGTGGCTCTGTGCCAAATTCTGAGCGTGCAATATAGGCTACATCGCAGTCGGTGGGAGACTGTATGAGAGCTGCAATCTTTAACCTAGAACTGTCCTAAAACGGCTGCATTGCAACTGTACCTATTACAGTTACATGCCACTTCTTCCTGCCTGCATGTGTGTGTGTCGCTCTCCGACCACTAGTGCTGCGTATAGGCACCATTGGAGCTTTTTTCGGGATGCCCCTCGTATATGAACTTTCAGAAGCTTTTATTATTAGAATGTTCCTGCTTTAATGTGTGGTTAGCTAAATCAGGTACATATACAATGCAATTCTATAAATTCCTTGCGGTAAATTTCTAATACCCACATACCCTTTTCGTCAGCATTAATGGTATAACTGCATGTTGTCAGTTTCACAGTACTTCACTTGGATATACTCAGGGTTGCTACGCGACTGGAAAACCTGGAAAACAGGGAAAAGTCAGGGAATTTGGTTGGTCAGGGAAAAGTCATGGAATAGTCAGGGAATTTTGCATATTTTCTGGAATTTACGCGCATTTTGGAGTTGCAGGAGAACCAGTTACAAAATGAACGAACGGTTCATTTCCACTTCCGAATTCGGTTCTTGTGATTCCAGTCCCCCCAAAAGATTCAGTTCAGAAACTTGTTCCTCTCGTCATTATGACTTCTAGTCTTTTACGTACAAAATTATGGTTCCTTGGCATTTCGATTCTATATTTATTCACTCTCTGATCTAGGTTCTTGGATCCGTTCATTTTGCGACTCGTTCTTGTGAACCTGTTGAAGACCGGAATTTGGAGAAGCGTGAGATTTTTCCTTAGAGAACAAGATACTCAAGACGAAACCTACGCACCAGCCATCCTCAGAATTTCTTGCAGAAAAAAAATTGCTTTAGCTTTGTGCGTGGTGAGGTAATTTTCTTTCTTCAAGAACACACCCGTTCGGAACCCGTTCTCTTTTAATACGTGAAGCGGAGCAGGTTGGTGTTCGGACAGTTCATTGGTTTTGGATCTGCAATAAAGCTTGAAGAGCAGAATTTCACGTAACTGGCTGTGGTAGACGTCACACTGGATTAGTGCGGACGCCGAGTAAAAACAAAGGGACTCACTACTTCGTTCCCCCCGTGAACCCGTTCTGTGATTTTGAGTCCTTCGTTTGCGACCCGTTCAGAAGCAACCTGATCAACTAGTTCATTTGCTCGTTGTCGTAGTTTTTACATTGCAGAGATGTGTTACACCCGAGAAATTAGTGTTTTTATGCAGTATCAGTGACGTCATTATTAGAATATGCACGTGTTTTGTGCATGTAGAACGAATTTATGTTTAAAAAACTGGTGCGAAATAGAGGAATTAAACGTACGCTGGTCACACATCGTTGTTAGGTTATTAATGTTGGTTTCATGCTGATAGTAATTTTACATATTGTTTGCGTGTAGAATGAAATTATGCTGAAAAGTGGTGAAAATGAGCCCAAGTTCCTTTTGTTTTATTACGATTTCATCATGCTACAAATGCAACTTTTACATGGTTCGATTTCTATTTATGTCTGTTAACACATACTGCAGAGTTTTAGCGATTACTTAAGATTTTGTCAATATATGCTTTTGTGGTTAGGTTAGGAATGTCAGGTTTGGTTGTCTTAGAATTAAAATAAAGACCCTGAATGCTCTCTACTAAGGTTCAGATTTATTTCTACATTCATTCCCACTAGTTTACGATACTTACTGTCGCTTGTCAACCGGAGAATACCTTGTCCGTGGGAAGCGTGTATGATTGAGTAAGGTCATTTTGAATTTTTGTTTTTCAACATAAATAACTTTTTTCGAATCCAAATAGTGCTCATTATTTTAAGGAAGGTTCAAATTTCGTGTCACAATGATTGCCAAAATTCTATGATAATTAGTCTTCCTGCTAGGAAAATTTGAAAAAAAAAAAATCATAAAACATTCAGAACTGTTACCTTTTAAAAGACAGATTTCGATGTTTTCCGTAATATAAAATTGGTTCCAGCATGTGGAAAACTCAAATAATGGAGATATTTGATTCCAAAGTATGGCCCGCGTATATATTTTTTTTAGGTGTATGGTTGGTCACCGGCCCCATTCAAGTTCTGAATTTCCGTAATATGTACTATTTTCAATAAATTAAAAAATATAATCATTAAACTTATTGCATATTTTCTAAAGGTACATGACCTAATTTTCTGTTGTTTCTCATTTGTATTGATATAGGCTAATTGAGGTTGTATACAGGTTACATTGTAAAGCTTTGATATATGCCACATTTTTTATTGATTTTTTTACACCACCTTAATTGTAATTACTTAGTGAAAATGGGGAAGTACAATAGTTATTTATTTTTTCATTGAATAGCATTATTTTAATCACTTGGTAAATTTTCAGCCAATAACTGTGTATATTCATATTCATAATAATTAACGTGCCTGCATATTTAATTGAAAAACAAAGCAAAAATCATAACGACACACATGTCTGGAAAAATTTTATTTCTGGTCTGGAAAACCTGGAAAAGTCAGGGAATTTCATAATCAAAAAATCGTAGCTACCCTGATACTGTACTGAAGCAGAAATCCCATTGATAATGTAAGGAAATATGACACTTTATTTTGTTCAATTCAATTGTTTCACTTATATGCAAGAGTTCAGTTGTTTGCTTTACAGAGAAGAGAGAAGTATCTTTATGCATTGAAAAATGAGTCCGCAGTCCGCACTCATGGTTCTTGCATGCAGAGGGTTCCAAACCTCAGTGGAAATATCAACATATAAAACCGAGAATGTATAAGGAGACTAATAAATTACAAATTGTATTTCTTAATCATTCACACTTCACTCTTATCTAATTTAGTCGTAACTTTAAAAATAATCAAGTATTTTATTTTAAACTTACTGCGTATGACAAAATTTCTTAATCCTTCCCTAGCTTGTAAATTGTAATAATTTTCCAAATTCACTATTCTGCACTTTGTATTCAAATAATAGAGAATAGAGAAATTAAGTCAATTTCATAGAAGATAATATTGGTACTTAACAATACCATACGTGGATCTGTGTGAGTTTATTATTTCTATTTGCAAAAACATCGATTTAGTTTAGTTTGTAATTGTCAGGGAAAAATGTAAATTTTGTCCTGGAAAACCTGGAAAAGTCAGGGAATTTCATTTCTACTTGTTTGTAGCCACCCTGAATGTGTTCAAGAGCTACAGAAGTAATTAGCACACTGGACTAGCAGCAAGTCGCAGTCACATGGCCGTACAGCGGTGTTAGGTTCCAATGTGGATGTTTTACTGTGCTTGTTTTTTTTCATCAATTCGTCCTCATCGCCATGATTAACCTAGAGAGGCAGAAAATTTACACAACAAAAATTAAATTAAATGTAGCAATAAGTTACCTGAAGACTACTAGGTGGTAGGGGTGATTTTGATTTGTTGACATTGGTTATTTTGATTTTCTAGAATATGTAGCAATCAATGTCATTTGTGCGGATAGTAGTATGGAAAGACAAGAGTAGTGTTGGAAAAGAGTAAATATTGTGATCGTATCGAATTAGGATTGATCACATTCTGTTCATCTGAAACAGTGATATTGCCCCTACCGAGAATCGATCCGAGAATGCTAATATTAGAGTTTTGAATACTCATCATACCTCGAAATCCTGTGAGGGACTCGCAAAACCACATTCAATTGGAAAGACTGTTGTATAGTCTTGGAATTTCGTATTTTACAAAACCTCGAAAAGCCTGAATTGTCAACATACTTTCAAATACTAAGTCAGGTGTTTCGTACGTAAGATTAGTCATATTGCAACTGAAGTCATAGTTTCCATATTTTCAGTGTGGAGATATACTGTAAACTGAGTTTTGTATAACACGGAGAAATAGAAAAAAAGAAATGTGCTCCCCTCTGCTTTGCACCACGCCATGAAGGTGTAGAGCTAGGGCCCCACACTTTCTTGATCACGGCCGAAGGTGGGGGTGGTGTGATCAAGATATATCGAGGAATTTGTTTTTTGCAAAGTTATGCCTCACTGCTCATCCCTGCCATCTTCCAAAATTCACCATTCACCTTTGAATATTCCAATTACCCCTAAAGATTACGTGGATAAATTTGAAGTTGCATACATAATAAAGCAAGCAATGCGTACTCTGTACTCCCGTGGATTTTAGTGCTGAATGCCACGAGTCACTGCTACCTTGCAGGGAGAATGATGTATTATTTATTCAAAGAAGCACGTGCGCGCCCAGGTGGAGCCTACTTTGTTAATGTCCTGAAAGCGTTCCATGAGAATTCGGACTGGCTTTGTTTCATGGTCGGAACGAAGTTCTGGGATCGTGCATCCATTCATCTTCCAGCAAACAAAAGAGAAACGTGCTGGGAAAAGCTCCCGACTTCCACACAATCGTGCCTGTGGTTGTGGAATACCTCACTCGCCCCTTTCCTCCTCTTAGAACAATTACTGGTTGGTGCTATGTTCAGCTGCTAAACTCCTCGCACACAGAGTCGAAATTTTTGGAGGCTTTGACCGAGCAACAACTAGAGCCTAATTTTCTTTTCTTAGATACAATTGTTGTTTTTTCATACATTTCTTTAAATTACTTATGATTTGGTACACAGGAGATGTGGAAATGTTAGCGAGAAATGCAGGCTCGACCAGGACTCGAACCAGGGTGTCTGGCATATACAGTGCCATTTCTCTACCAACTTACCGAGCCAGCCCTAGTTCCACCTGATTTTTCGCTGTAGGTGTTTTATCACACACAACTCAAGGCAGGTAAAACGGCAGCAGCGAAAAATCGGCGAAGCTAGGGACGGCACGGTAACTCGGTAAGTTCCGAAATATCACTTTTATTTCCCTCTGACAACCATCTAGTCCACGTGCAGCCCAGTGGTAGGTTGTCTTATTCTGTTATATATATATATATATATATATATATATATATATATATATATATATAATATAATATAATATAAAGCGTGGGCCACCATTTACACATCAGATTTCCCGGCGTGCGTGGTTTGCGGTGTGACTGAAGTAAATTAACGATAAGCATGGTTAATCGCCGAAGGTGATAACTGCATGTGCTGTTTCACACCTGAAAGAGACCACGTGCCGACATATGGAAAGTTTCTATATAATTAGTGTGTTATGTAGTCCAGAAAAAATGCCCACAACTTCGTTAGTTGCTCGTCCCAGTGCGTGTGGTCGGATTAGTGCAGTAAAGTGGGAATAGGTTGCCGCTTATTTGTAGTTGTGAGGCTGCCTAGGTAATCCCATTTGCGGAAGTCCAGATAATCCTTGCAAGTCAATCATGATGAGCCGGTTCTTTAACCCTGCAGTGCTACTTTGGGGTCCTGAGGACCCCGGCTGATAAGTTTTTTGTGACTGCCACCAGATGGCTTTGCTTTGGGACCCAAAAGTACTGTTTATGTAAATTTTTTTTGGTGGAAGTGTCCAGTGTGCAAGTTGTGCTCAAAATATTTGTTCACGGTGTCTTGAAAATGAACAGGATTAATTTCTTTGCAAATTTATCCAGTTTTATAAACATATGATTGAAAAAAATCATTAAAGTAGTGGCCATATACATTATAGCTGCATTTTATATTTGGGGTTCTCAGGATCCGTAAATACAGTACTGAAGGGTTAAGTGTGCTCGTGTTCCAGTATTTTGTATTTTACGCCATGTTTGAGTTGGCATTTTAAGTCCACGTTATGCACAGAAGGCTAATCGTGATTGGACCTACAGTTTAAAGTGGATCCGAACTACTATGTGCCTCCACCGGGTATCGAACCCGGGACCCCTTAATTACAAGGCGACAACGCTACCACTGCGTCATCGGGGAGGCCAATTTTACGCTTTGTATTCGAGGCGTTTCGACTTCGATTCCCTGTGATAGTAACATACTAATAACTTGTCATCTGGGGCATCTCCGGAAGATGACGTAGGCGTAGCCCTATTACACCTTTGGTAACACGCCTCCCCGATGACGTAGTGGTAACGTTGTCGCCTTGTAATCAAGGGGTCCCGGGTTCGATGCCGGATGGAGGTACATCGCACGGTTGTTCGGATCCCACTTTAAACTGTAGGTCCAGTCCCGATTAGCCTTTCTGTGCATAAAGTGTACTTAAAACACCAACTCAATCAATCTTCATCGTCAAGGGCCATCTAGGAAGGCACACAAAAGTCAGTCTCACTTCCCCTTAGTGCACCCCGGTAACAGTCTCTTGCAGGGCAACGAGGGTGTGGCGCCTGGACCCACGGCGAAGTATAATCGTCCTCTATGGGGTCGTGTTATATGTGGAGATTTTATCTTCACAGACAGTTTAGCTATAGTTGATAATAGTCTACGACAGTATTCGTTCGTGCTGTCATTGACCGACGATGCCATCTTTATCATTCTTCTTCCTCGTTGTTGTCCTGTCTTCGTTTCGGCCTTTGCTCGTCTAGTTTTTCTCAATAGTTTCGTAATTACCTAAGTCTATTAAACTAATGATCTCTAAATAAGAGCGAAAATAAACCATACGAAAATTCACGGCAATGCTCCAGAAGGATTTTTTATGTAATAGTGATTTTTCGAAAGGAGAGGGAAATTTGAAAACATCTGCCGTGGTGGCGGCCAAAGGTCAACTGAATCTTTGGTCGGCACGAGGGCAACTATTTCAGAATTTTCCTCTCTTTTCAAAAAACCGCTGATATTAAAAAGTCTGAAAAATTACATCTGTTTTGAATTCTTTCGAGAGCATTAACGTGAATTTTCGTCTAGTTTTATTTTGATATTTTCTAGATATTTTCAATAGTATAATAGACTTAACGTAATTATGAAACTATTGAAAATATCTAGGCAACAGCTAAAGCTAACGACACGAAAATTCATGTTAACTCTCTAGAAGGAATTCCAAACAGATGTAATTTTTTTTGGATTTTTTGATATAGCGTTTTTTTTTTTTGTTTTGTTTTTTTCTGGTAAAGAGATGAAAATTCTAAAAAAAACCTGCCCTCGTGCCATCCAAAGGTCCAGCATGCGGGACAGTTTCCACAGGGCTCTTTCCCCCGTGGCAGTGCTGCCAACTTAGCTCTCTTGGAGCCAGGTCTGGCTCTTTGGTCCACTCGTTCGGCTGTGAATTGGGACGCCCACCCCCGTGCCCCAATATGATACCACCACTGGTTCCGGTCCACATAGACCAACTTTTGTCATAATTATACATTTTGCAAGTGACATATTGTTATATTGGTTGTGTCGCCCCACCCCTCTTATATCCCCAGCTATTGGTTGTGTCGCCCCACCCCTCTTATATCCCCAGCTACTTTTTTATGGCGCCGTGTTGAAGTGAAATTGACATAATATTGTTATCGGGGAATCCTTTATTTTCGATTTCATACGACCATCGGTGGATTATTGAGATGGGTGATGCCGCCGGATCTAGATGGTGAAAACTAAGAATAAATTGTCAACAATTTAGAGTTAACGGTAATAGCAGCGACCCACCCCTAACAACTAATATTACCCTAGGAAGCCCTTTATCCAGTCTTCGTAAATCTATCGCCTGGAAAGTCAGTTTTAACTCCATTTAAGGTGAAATTTAGCTCTTTTATGTGCATCAAGTTTGGCAACACTGACAGGATGGCCTTAGGAGGCAAGGAGAAATACATTGGGCTTGTGGGAGTATTATTTGATTTGTTCTCTTGGGAATATCAAACTTCCGATGGAATGGAAAATATATCAACGGGAAGAGGGCTGTTTGAAGATGAAAAAGTCGAAACTTCCATTTGATGCATTAGCCGTAACTTGATGTTGAAGTTCATTCCCCATAAGGAATACATGGGATTTCGAAAATTCTTATTCATCATATTTTTCAAACATCGTGTCCAGCTTACTAATCAACATAAAAGACGCTTCCACTTGCAAGAAGGAGAGAAATTCATACTCTTGTACTCAGTATTATTATTTATTTTTAGTAGCAGTACCCATTCGGGCGATATTGAAATAAATACACAATGTGTGCGTCACTGTAACTCCTCCCCTTAAGGGGCTTATTCTCATATTGTGTGACGTGTCCCAAAGTATTTGAATTCGTCCCCACCGCATAGGAACATTCTCTCGACACGACTTTGCTTGCTCTTGACTGCCTGTGGCTTGATGTTGATAAGATGATCGTGGGATTTTCGTGGCTGCTCTGCGTAGTCCCTCCCACGCAGGTACGACCTTCATTGGAGCCGTCATTGTTCGCCATTGTTTACTTTCCCCGTTTAATGACTTGACCTGCTTCGAACTGGGATATGCGTTGCGTGAGTCTTGTCTGAGCGGCGATGTCCCTGTTCCGGTCATAGGTCACAAAGGGACTGTTTTAATGGCGGCACAAGGATACACTGGCTTTCAGATTAGCGCATAAATGTCGACCGTAGGGTCGGCTTTCGCTGTGTGGTTATTTGCAAATAAACTAGCGTACTCTTCCATGAATGAAATGTCATTTTTCATTAGCTACCGCGGAAACAGCTGTCAGTCAGTCAGCAGCACGAGGAAGCAATGGTGTGCCCAGAAATTCATAAGGAGACTGAGGTAAACTGCGTTCAGTGCAACGTTTTCCTATTTTTTCATGTATACAACGTTGTTTTTGTAGGAAAGCTGGTCCGTATAGGGTGTTACAAATCTCAACCACCCGTCCTTGGCCATATCAGTCCTTGAAAATGATCTCTCGCTGCTAAAAAGCACACTAAGACAGTCAGTTTCTGGCTGCCATCAGGATACCGTAAAAAAAAAGTTACGGTTTTAAAATATGGCGGTTATTGCATACGTTGTCTTTATGCAGCGTATATTGAACATGTATACCGAGTGTTTCATAGTGTTACAAAAAGGTATTGCAAGTAAACTATTGAACTTTCGTTAATGAAACCAGTCCAGAACGATGGAGGAACGCAAACAGTTTGTGCGTGAGTGTTTTGTTAAGCTGGGAGTTCATATCCCGACCGCTAGGCTACACTCCAATCACCCACATCACTCAGTGTTTTGTGCAATGTTTTGGTCCTCAAGATCACGGGACCTTACACCTTGTGATTTTCTTTTGTGGGTTTCATGAAAGACAGGGTACTCATCTCACCGATGCCGCATGATATCGGAGTCATATCGCAGCGATTGACACTATCGACAGGCCCTAGTTGATGCGAGTGTGGCAAGAAGTAGACTATCGTATTTATGCGTGCCGTCGCCCGTGGTGCACACATTGAACATTTGTACGTGTTTAAAAAAAAACTGAGTTCCTCATTCGTTCTGGACTGGTTTCATGAACGTAAGTTCAATTCTGTAGTTGCAATAAATATTTGTAACCCTTCAAGTATTTATGAAACACCCGGTATTTCGCTCGTTACACACACGGTTGGATGATTTTCATCTTCATTGATACTTACTAAAAATCATACATGCTGTATAAGTAAAGAAATTGCAGGATCACTAAGTGAGGCGAGTGTACAATATGCCTATATATAGCTGTATATCACATTTATGAGTATGTGTGTTTGATGTTCCAAGGGGTTACCAACCGGACGATTGTGTCTGCATGTTTAATCGCAACGATGAGAGTGCTGAGATGAAATAGATGAAGTTGCTAACCCTAACATTGAACATCTCTGATCTGGCCGGGACTTGAATCAAGAACATTCGGAGTGGAGATCAGTAGCAATCGGATCTGGCCTTTTTGTCACTCCACTAATGTTCGTATACAGATAACAGTGTTTGAAGTGGAAAATGCTATAGTCGACGTGCTAGCTACGTTAACGACCGGCTGGCTTTGAAGTCCACGGAGCGCGCCCACCAGTTCAACAATCACATTCAACGCACAGTGTTGCCACACTACTCTTTGCCTTGTCCCTCCGCGCACAATCACCTTCCCACGGTCTTCACACTGACGTTGCAAAGTACGGCAACAGCGTCCGCAGTCATGTGACTGAGACTCCACGTAGAGTAGACGAGCAGAATGACAGGTGCGCCCATTGGCTGAAGGTTGAGTGTGATTGGACGAAAACAAACTCGCCCGCTATTTATCCCCACCCACGTTTGTGGCGGCGGCTTCAGTTCTTCGACGTTAACGAAGTAACCGCGTGGACTATAGCTGAGGTGATGTTTGGTTGAAACTTGGGGTTAGATGGGCGGGTGCTCCTACGGGAGGGGGGATCCTTTGCAATATACTCCCACACCCCCTCTCACTTAGAGCATTGCAAATAAGAACCATAATCCCTAGCTGGATCCCATTTACCCTACTCACCTTCCCGATAGGCATCGGACACTTTCCGAATGAATCATATTTCAGATGTATGCAAAACTGGACGCGATTTACAAGTCTAGAAACTAAAACACGATCGTCCTTTTCAACATAAAGTGAAGATGCTCTGTGCTTCAGAGAATTTCCTCCTCTCAAGTACCTTTCGAGTTCGTGTGGGATGTAAAGAGGCAAATAATGATGTTGCAAGCTACAGCATTTGGAATGGAAGGAACTCCAGGTCAAGGTTGCCCATCGTATAATGCAATGGTGATGTCATATAGTACTTCTCCTGCGTCGACATTTTTCGTTCGTCTATTGTGTAAGGGAAGTCTAAAAGTCAGTAATTATATATTAGTGCGTTCACATTTTATCGTTTCCACGATATTTTTTGTTGGGTATTCTTAAGGCACTCATACAGAGGTTTACTTTATAGTGAAATGTTGCATACTAAAGGGAATATTACAATATCAAGACGACGGCAGTAATGATAATTAAAAAGTAATAATCTCTAGTTTGGTAAACTTGCAAGCATTTCGCGGCGTGACTGCTCATTGTCTTATGCATTTTAATACCATGTTTTATATTTTTTGAAAAAAAATATACATAATGCCTTGAGCCTATTAAAATCCTAACCCCATTCGTAAGCATTTTGATGTCGATAGCAGCGTAATTTCTCCCATACAGTAGAACAATGTGGAGAGTTCGAGGTAACCTGGATAACTCGAGAATTTATGGCGTTTTTATAGTGATGGTCTCATCAGCATTTCGTAATGGTTCTGATTATTTTAAGACTTTAAGGTTCGGCTGGGCCTGCAGATTTTGTCATTTTCCTCTCCTTTCAAAAACCGCTGTGATATTCCATAATCGACAAATTGCATCAGCTTAGAATTTTCTCTAGTGCACTATTATCAATAGTTCGATAAACAACATTATTAAGGTACTTTGAAGCGATGAGAGAGTTAGGTAAATATTGAACTTCCAATGGAATATGTTGACACTTTTAAAAAAAATATATATAGGGTGTTTCATAAAGTGCGCAGTTTTTAATTCGCTTATATTTTTTTTAAGGTTGGCAACACTGTTCTTATCATTTGCGTAATCTCTGATTACTCCGATTATTACTTGAGCAATTTGTTGGCATTTGTTCAGTTGAGTTGCCATGGAGCCGTTCACTATCGAGGAACGCGTCGTTATCTTGAAAACACATTACAGAAACGGGGATTCTTGTGCACAGACAGTTCGTAATCTTCGCGCGATCTTCGGACGTAACAATGGTGAAGAAATTCGAGATATCCGGGTCAGTTGCAACCATAAATTCGTCTGGGCGAAAACGTAGTCGTCGCACAGATGAAAACATTGCAGTAGTGCAAGACAGTGTGAATGTTAGCCCTGCGAAGTCACTTCGCCGTTGTTCACAACAGTTGGGGATATCGGTATCCTCAGTGCAACGAATACTGAAAGACGACCTTCATATGCACCTTTACAAGGTTCAGTTGACGCAAGAGATCAAAGCAACCGATCATGTGAAACTACGAAATATGCCACATGGACATATGCCAGACATCATTTTTCACTTTTAAATCGCATACGGGCATATGCTGGACAATTTTCACTTTTCAATTATTAAATCGTAGTGAATGTGTAAAATAATAAAAATAAAAATGTCAACTTTCATGCAATTTTGGCTGAGTTATTGCATTTTCAAAAACTGCGCACTTTATGAAACACCCATTTATTATAATTGAATCTGTTGTAATTTACTACAAAATTATAGTTTTACTAATTTCTACATGGAACATTAAATCATAAAGGATAAGGGAGAAAATTGTAACCGTAATAATCATAGTACTGTAAAGGAAATTATCATTCTTCAATGACTGAAAATATCAAATAGTCCATACTACTGCCCTAAAAAATATTAAAGTCAATGCGCGCCTTTTCCCATTTTTCGGCCTCTAATTTCGAACTCTCTCCCAAATTTGCTTCTGGAAAACTGAAAAGTCGCGAGTTTTGTTTTCAGCTTTCCGTAGGCAATCTTGATCGCTGGAACGTCTTCTCCACTCAGTGCTGGAACTTGAAAGGCCTGGGGAACAGTTGAATTACCTTGAAGACGAGGTCGGTTGTTCGCGTAGACTTTTTTTTCCCCTCACTACGCAATGCTCCAGTTTGGCTGCCGAAATGCTCTTGAATCGGCCGTACACCGAGCAGGTGGTTGGTCTCTGGCAAAAACGGTTGTTTTTCTCCCAGATGTTTTGACGCGGGTTTCCAATGGAAAGTCGGTCGGCGATCCAGTTGGCCTTGATCTTGAAAGGGACTCGAAGATCGTTGAGAAAAATTTGCCTTCGCACGATGCGTGCGTGAAAGTTTTTGTGGAATCCTTCGTATGGGTCCTCCCTGAATTGCAGTTTTACTGGTCTAGCTGGGCACGCGAATAGAAACAGGTATTCTGCCTATTTCCCGTTTAGTTTCTTTTCTGGAACGCTTGTTGCGCCAAGTGAGGTCGTCGTTCTGCGGATTTAATTCTGTGACGTGAAATAACGCCAGATGTTTACAAGCTTTGCGAATTTTTACTAGTATACCTGTTAACTTGTGCACGCCGTCGTACACAAATATACAAGATTCAGATTCTACCCAATTAGCTTTTATTCGTAATGTCAACTTGACTTTTTTAGTTTATCAGTTTGCCGATGCCAGAGGTCCTGGGTTCGATTGTGTGTGTCCCCCTTCATCAATTTAATCATTTCATTCATCCTCATCGGCGCGATTAGCCAAAAGTGGAAGAAAAGTAACGCTAAATAACAAAAATCAAATCTTTCAGCAGCTTTAATGAAACTTTTCTTGACTCGCAACTACTATAAATCCGTAATACGTAAATATAATAACTTTTAGTCCTTTGGGAAATCCCAACATAAGGACTCTTTAAGTGTTTTAGTTAGAACGTGTTTGCGTTATATTTCAATAATGGCCTATCCCCCCCCCTCTCGTTTCGTTCAAATATGCCAGACATTAGTATTTTCCCTCCAACATTATCCTTTTCAATCTTGTCACGTATTGGTTGTTCATGGGGTGTGAGGCTATGGGAAACACCCCCCCATATTTTGGGCCTCCTGATATCTACAAGTTTGTAGGTTACACTAAAATTATTATTGTGCGCACGCGCGTTTCGAATATATGAATAATTTTAAAAGGTAGTTTTTACTGTATCGTACCCACATAGATTATGTGGTAAACTGAGCATCATGAACCACCATGGATACGCCGTTTAATATAAAGCCTGTATTTTTATACAGATTTTCAGAAACATGTTCCAAGTGAAGTGACCATGAGTTCATGCAATATGTTATTTTTCTCTGTGATCCAACATACTAAAATATCTCGAATACGTTGAAAATAAATGGGAACATGGAAGAATAATTCATGAAATAGCTGATGGACGTGGAAGATAACATAAAACATGTACACATTCCTTTATATCAGAATAATTATATCACGAAAAGTTAAATGTAGGGTGCATAGAAATTGGGATAGTTGTAAGACGAGTCTGTCTCGACTCTTAAGACGGAGATCTAGACAGACGTCTGTCATTATCAAAATTACTTTAGCATGCGACTTCGAATTTATAGTTATAATATGCTTAATTTATTTTGTTGTGGGAAGTTGTTTAAACATTGCATCTATCATTTCGAGGCGAGATCGCCTTCGAGACCAAGAACGAGATAAGCATTTACAACTCGAAACAGAACGAACAACGTGACAGGTTTTCTCGCAGATTTCCCCGTTCGTCCTGCTGCGGGAGTTGCCGTGTGACGTCACTAACACGTGGCAGCAACAGCGACTGCTGCAATTTCTTCTACGTTCTTCCTAAAAATACGTCCCCTCCTTGCGTTGAGCATGTTCAGAATGAAACTCATCACATAATTTCACGTGCGTGTTTGTTTATCGGGCGTTTGACCGTTGCATGACGGTTTGCAAGTGCGAGCGTGCAGAGGTTGGCAACCCTGTTTCTAGCGCCAAAGTTCTATCGATCGCTGCGCGGGAAATTCCATGTTGCTATGGTAACTTGCGTTTTAAGCATTGAAGAATTGCCCGAGTCCGAGATTCGCCGGGTGCGATGACGAAACGGGAACATTTGAGAGTTGTCACTCGCCCTGCCCTCGTAATGGGAAGCTATGTCGTCGTGTAGGACAACAGGAAGGCAGAAGTGACGTGAATTCCAAGTTAGATGCTTACTCGACCAGTACATTGCTTATGAAAGCTTTGCCGAACCAAACCAGCCCTCTCTGATGAAGTGCCAGGATCTCGAGTTCGAATGTTAATCATGAATGGTGTTGTATCGAAAGATATGACCCTTCCTTGTCTGTCGATGTTCCATTTTCCTTTGACTGTGCATATTATTTTTCTATTTAGAGCATGTGACTCCCTACATTTTGCAAAATAAAGCCCTATATGATGATTGATTGATTTTGTGTTTTAAGCTGCGGCGGCGATTGCGTTCCAAAACCGGGGGGGGGGGGGGGGGGCAAGGATAGTTTATTTCCCTTTCTAGACAAGGTTTAGCATAGGGGCAGTTGCCCCTCTCGCCGCCACTGGTTTTAAGTCCACTTTATGCACATTAAGGCTAACCGGGACTGGACCTACAGTTTAAAGTGGAATCCGAACCACTATGTGCCTCCACTGGGTATTGGATCCCGAACCCCTTGATTGCAAGGCAATGATGCTACCACTGCACTATCGGAGAGACCCCCTATGTGATGATAACGTTCCGAAGCCTTAAGGGTCTGCTTTTAGAAACACCCTATATCCCACCATTACTAAAACAATACAAGATATGTTGATATCATAACTAGACTTCGGATGTTAGATTTTTAACCTATTTTTTCCTTTGCAGGAAATAAGAAGTTATATCAGCATTTCATTAAAAAATGCAACAACTGACAAAGTTTTATAGTGTCTAAAGTAACCTTTTTTTTTTGCTTGTTAGAACCTATTTTAGGTTTATGTGCCTAAACTGAACCTTATATATATATATATATATATATATATATATATTAGATTTTATGGGATTTTTGTATCTCACAGAGGTATTTACTTGGTTTGGTGGCGATACAATTCAATAACTGGTTGTTTGAAACATGTTTTCTGTTGATTTCCCTCCCTCCAAGTTTATGATGTTCTTCAAAGCTCGAAACAAAGCAGAAAGTAAACTGTCCTTGCACCCCCTTCCCAGTTTTGGCACCCAAGCGCCTCTACGCCTTCACAGTCCAAAGTGCAAACTTTGCTCCATGTGGTCTTGCTCACTTTTGCTACAGTTTGATCCTTTTGTGGTATTCACGCCTTGCGAAGTAATGTTTCTTCATCCAAATATGCACTCTTGTTGGTCTTTGACTGTGAATAACATGAAAAGATTCTGGGTGGCGACTAGAACCATGATAAAATTCAAGTGTAATTCCAGGTTTTCAAGGCAAACTTTCAAAAAATTCAAGGGTACAAGCAGATGTATTCCAACGTTACGTATTACTGACTCTCACCACCCACAAACACAAATACTATGCTAACAATATAAAGGGTCTGTGTGATTCCAATGTACCCAAAAATTCAAGATATCTTATTTTGCAATAATCTTCCATGTGTCAGATAAATTGTTCTCCAAAAGACACTAACAAAGTAAATGGGATTTGGATTAATAAAAGTTGCAATTTTTCACGTCTATGGAGAAAAAAATAGGAATAGAGAAAACTTCTGCTTGTACCGCTTTTTCATGCTTACCAAAATTCATGCTTAATTCCAAGAGCCAATAATTCAGGCATAATTCCTGAAGCTAGTAATTCACATATTCCTGGAATTCCGAGTAGCCACCCTGGTATTGTGCAGTAAATTATACATACGTAATTCATTTTTCATATCAAAAAGCAACTTTTGCTAACAGCACAAGTATAGCATTACAATAATTTGTGGATAGTTTTGAAAGTGATGTATCTCCTTTGTAAGCAGAACTGTAGCTATGGGGTGCTGAGGTGAGCGGTGACCCTGGTCGTCGAACAGGCAAGACGTTTGAAAAATGTTGTATCATATAGTGCAAGCATTAGCCTTCTGTTAAATAACTGTTGTCACTTTACGAAGAAATAGCTCAAAATGTTTGCGCACAAAAATTAACAGTGAGTTTAAACTGGATAGTAAGCTGGGCACCAAAATATGTTCTCACTCCATTTGCTGAAAAAACTATCTGCATGCGTCTGTCTCAGATTCACAGTAAGGCCAACCTGTCTTAGCAAATGCTGATTTTATAAATGTACAGCACCTGAAGTTGCTCTGTTCACACGGAGTGAAAGTTGGAGACTAATTAACCTTTCACTCTCTCTCTCTCAATCTTTTGGCTGGCAGATGACAAAACATATAGTCCACGTGGTGTCCCTGTGAACAAGCAAATATCCCAGCTTTGTTTCCTTGCATGCAAATGCAGCCTACTTTCATTGAACAAATGCTTTGAGAGACCGAATGATGCCGAGATCTAAGTTCTAGTTTTTTTTGTTTTTTTAATCAAAAGCAGTGAAAAACTAAGTATGCTGACCAAGGCAGTAATTTATTTTATTAAAAACATAAACTAAACGTAACGTTTCCACCTTCTAGCAAGGTCTTCATCAGACTCTGTATCAAGTACAAAAGTCTAGACTTTTGTACTTGATACAGAGTTTATACATAATACAACTCTGTTGATACAGAGTTTTATTAAAAACATACTTTGTTTTTAATAAAATAAATTACAGCCTTGGTCAGCATACTGAGTTTGTCATAATCATGGAAACAAGGCTTAATGGTGTTATAATCAAAAGCAGTTATAAACCACGCGGAAAAGTAGTATTGTGTAGTTGAAATACATTCATTTTCAGAGAGATTGACAAATATCTACACCCAGCTAAAAATTAACCTCAAGATCCAACAATGTACTTGTAATAAATATGACTGGATTCAAAGTTTTTATGTAAATTGTGTCTAATCAGTCCTCCCACCAGAGGGGAAAGAGTCCCTCCCACAGTCGGCCGGCCTTCTCCTTCCCTGCTGTCACCTTAGTAAACAAGTAAATCCAAATTGATTATTTTTCTTTCCACCCAAATACGAATTTGTTGCGTAGTTTTTAGTTATATTAAATGTGACACTCCTAAAAATATATAGTTCTGCCCCTTCCCATCTGCCTCCCTTTGAGAGATAGAGAGAAGCCCTATTATTATTATTATTTTCTCCAGAGTACAGTCACATTTCTGTGGCTTGTCATTTTTCTTGTAACTCTTTGAGACCTATTTGGACACTTGCCATATGGTTTTTAATGCACACAGCTGGAAAATATATGTATAAGTTTATTTGTTTGTAAAGGTTCCTTCTTGCTCGGTAGGCAGGGAAGCAAACGGTTGTTTTTCCTCAAGAGCTTTCCTGTTTGAAAGGTAACAATAGGACCTTCGGCCCGGTGGTTGGGGCAGGCCAGGTTTTGTCAAACGTGTAAATACAGTGTTCCGACTTGTTACAGTTTCTCAGACATGGGGCCAGATGGATTCAGACAGGTTTTTTTTTTTTACACAGTTACTCAGAACCAGATGGATGCGTAGAGATACACAGAGTGAGCGCCATATGTATAGGGACCTCTGCGTGATAAACTGCGGGGACGTGTTATCGCTATGTTAAATAGTGTGCTTGTAGAGCGAAGTCCGGTAAAGTGCATTCCTCTGTAATGGAGCAAAAGGCAACCTGGAGCAGTTGTTAATGGCTAGTAATGTAAAGATGTATATACGGACAAGGGGAGGTATGTAGAATAAAACTACATACAAGAGATCTCCGTGAGAAGTTTCTCTTCGTAACACACTTCATTACTGCATTACAGTGAGTTGTCCACACATCCGCAAATTTTCATGATCAACCCCTTAAATTCTTCCCCAAGGTTCAATTTATTTTCATTTTGGCACTAAATTTACCTTTACAGTTGGTTGAAAATTCTGGATAACCCTTGCATTGCATTTGTAATCCGTACATACCACACAATAGTCTTGCAGGACCAGTAGAGTAAAGTATAAAAAAATGATTTTCATAAGTTGGAAGATTCGAAGCCTGGCATTACTCACAAAAAACAAATTGTCTTATCAAGTATGCAGGAGTTGTCAAAAGAGATAACTGGGTCTAATCTTTTGCAACTCCTTCATGTTAACTATTCCAGGCTGTTAACATTTCGATGGGGAGGCATAAATCTGACAGGTTAGATATATTTGTTGTTGCACAAAATGGTTTGACTTGCTTAACCAGAAACTTCTTGATTTTCAGAAATAAGGCCATAGCAGATTACCTCAGCAGTAATGGCTACATGGAAGCTCTGGAGGCTTTCAAGAAGGAAGCCGACATGCCCGGAGAGGTGGAACGGAAGTATGCAGGACTTCTGGAAAAGAAGTGGACCTCAGTTATCAGACTACAGAAAAAGGTAAATGTCACTAGTTAAGCTTGCTCTTCAAAGAAGATCGAGATCCACCAGCTTCTGCAGTTGCTTAGGCATTAATTGATTGTCTGATAATCTTGCCTCTGAATGTTTAGCATTTGTGTCCTGGTCTGGGTGTTCCTTTGCGAGTACCCTCTTCATCAATTTTATGTAATCATCATTCATTATTCTCAGCATTGTGATTATTCAAAAGTGATAGAAAACTGATGCAATACAAAAATAAAAATCAGGGGCCTCAGCTGGAAAAAATTCTCGGTTTATTTCTGCTCTGTGCAAGGTAAGGTGAAATTTAGTTGTTTTTTTTGTCTAAAAAGATATATTTTGATCAACATTGTTGGTAACACTGATTACAAAGCTGCAGTATTCTATTTCATTTGGCAAAATAGCTCCACCATTATCAGTTGTAAATGATACCATGTCCATTGCAGATACCATCAAAATTGGAAGTTCATGCAGCGACTCATTTTTTGTCCCCACAGAAATTTAGCGCATGGAATAATTCAGGGGTGTATTGGAACACCCTCCCTATGGTGCAGACCTTTCACAATGTGATTCCCAGGCAATATCACTTCAATGAAGAAGTGCAAAGTTCAGCATGGGAATGGTTCTTGAGAATGTTGGATTGGAATTTGTTGTTGATCCATGTTTAAATAAACATAATGATTAATTGTAAAATAGATACAAATAAATACAAGATTAGTTCCAAATGTTTCCGATGTTTGTTTCATGGTAATACAGCCAACTGTTTGACGGTGGCTTGTAGGTAACAAAGAAGTACATTTAGGAAGATATCAATAGAAAATTAATGTCATGGAAATAAATTAAAGGTCTTAAAGTTAATAATGATCTAAGTGTGTGGTTTTGTGGAAGTATCACAGACACAAAATACCAAGGATTATTGCAATAAGGGGTGCTACAACATACATACATGAATTTGTATTGGCATTTGTATAAAATAGTGTCAGGTGAGAAAAAATGCAACTAATATTAAAACAAGTTAATTCTCAGCACTTGTAGTTGACCAATGTAATTGGCTTTACATTCTATTTTTAAGTTGTTTCACATACCATTGAACCAGTATTTGTATGTAGGTGCATGCTTATATTTCACTAGAATTGAGACTTGTGTATATAATGTATAACAGTGTCAGTTTTTATTATTTAATATTATTATATTGTCAATGGGTATTTTAAGGGGTTTAGGTAGATCAGAGGTCAACAAATAATAAACTTGGAAAACTAAAACATTACTGAGGTATTACTTACTTGAAATTTAGAAATTTCGTATTTCCACGTTGCACAATTTAATAGTCAAATCCTATTAATTTTGAAGCTCCTCTGTCTTCATTCACTAAGGGTACAGCATCTGGATTTGACTATTAAATTGTGCAAAGCGGAAATACGAAATTTCTAAATTTCACGTAAGTAATTTTAAACCACGTTTACCGCATCCATCATGAAGTTCTGAGGTATTTCTATTGTCAGGTACATTAAGTGATAACCTGGCTGAATAGCTAAGTGCATTAAGTGGCCGACTGTTGACGTTGCTACTGAAGTTTCTGATAGGAGTCCGAACCTGAGCATGGGTGTTCTTCGAATGCCCATCTATCAATTTAATCTGTACGGAACATCAAATGGAGCATGCTGTCACTAAGCTGAAAGTCAAGAAAAGTGCTGAATCCTGTTTGAGCTACATTCAGTTTATTTCACTGGGCAGGCTGCATATTGCCCATTGCATCATAACACAAATGGCAAACTGCCCCAAGAACTGCAGAATCCCCTCTTCACTTACCTTGAAACAAATAAAGGTGAAGAATTGGCAAGAGGGATCAAATGCTATTCGTTTGATTTTTGCACTCTTGACAGGAAACTTTCTGGCTTCGTAGTTTGGGTTTCGTTCATCACTCATCCTAGCTTCTGTATATTTTTGGTTTGACTCATTATTACCACAATAAAAATAAGAATTAACCTTTAGTGGAAACCGCCTCTATGTTGCAGAAATTGATATGTCATATCTTGAAAACTGCACACACTATTTCAGTTCTGTCTTTTTTGTTCATTTGTATGCCTCTAAATGAATTACATACTGGAACTACAAAACAATATATCCATTGTTACTATTGAAAATCTGGAGATTATTTCCATAAACTGACAACACTGCCACTCTTATACATTATTATTTTTTTCACAAGAAGTAACAATCTGTTTTCAACGAAACTTTGCACGGTTGTAGGAGTGTACAACTGCTACACACTACAATTTTTTTATTCACTTTGGTCTAGTGTATTGGCCACAGAGGGCAATTTTTTTAAAATTCAATTTTCGTCTTCATCCTCCTTTAACACTAATTTTTGGGAGGCACAATGTATAAATTCCACCTCTGCTGTAAGCTCTGTCTTTCCGAAGAAAAACAAAACTGATTTCATACAACAATTAGTTCTCAAGCTACAATTTGCTTAGTACATCTCAGCAAGTTTGAAAAGCACATGCTTGAAAAGTTCCCTCCTTCTAAAGGTTAACTTAATCATTCTTCTTTCTTGCAGGTTATGGAGCTAGAATCAAAATTAGCCGAAGCAGAGAAGGAGTACATTGAAGGAGCGCCAACAAGAGGAAAGCGCTCACCAACAGAATGGATTCCTCGGCCACCGGAGAAGTACTGCCTCGCAGGCCACAGAGCTCCAGTTACCAGGGTTAGTTATGGCTATTTTGTGTTCATTGAGTTAATACATAATATGTCCACTGAGAATGTAAATATTCTCCAAATTCTAAACAATTTGAGGTGTGTTTTTTTTTTCCTGTGGCCCATTTAGGATGTAATTGTGTCATCTGTGGTATTATCCAATGCCTACATGCAATAAGTATGGATATTTTAATGGTATTTTGGTTTATCTCCAAAATTGGGAGTTATAAATATGCTACGTCAAACTTTAAAACACTCCTAAGAAACTGACTAATTGAACACAACATTTGCATTCTCAATGAGCAGTTTGTTAAAATATTGTGAGAATAATATTGTAAAGTATATTTATGAAAAGTACAGTGAGTCAAGACAGTTGTGAACACTCCATTTCCAATATTTTTTTAATTTCAAGACCAATACATTGTGATCCTGCTATGTTTGAACGCAATTCCTTTTCTGGCATCACTTAGAAGCTCTGAATGTTGTTGTAAATGCTAATGAATTCCATTGCAACTATACCATATCAGTTTACCACAGTGTGGATATTTTGATGTTTCGATACTACGAAGTCCTCAGTCTCTGCAGTCTGCTCCATTTGCTCACCTGAAAATGCTTTTGTTGGATGTCCATGTGGTTGATTGTTGTAACAGTGTATCGCCCACCTATGAGAAATTTTGCAAAGCAGCAACAAATACTACATTCTTAAGCCACATCTGGTCCAAATACTGTGTTAATGTTTTCCACCTTAATGCAAACATTATGAACTAGTTTGAACTGGGAGAAAAAATACGTGGGTCATCCAGAATATAAAGACCGTTTGGTTATACAAAATGAAAAACACAATATTTATTAGAAAAAAAGCAATTCTGTTACATACCTGAAGCTTCCTTCACTTCTCTACATAATCACCTCCTACATTTAAACATTTGTTGTATCTGGGCACGAGCTTCAGAATTCCCGTGTTATACACTTCTGCCGCCAGTTCATTAAGCCAGGTGGTCACTGCATTCAAACAAAATACCGCTCGCGGATTTCCGCCAAAAGGCACTACGATCAATGCAAATCATTATTGCGAGAGACTAAGAAAACTTCAGCGAGCCATCCAAAACAGGAGGCGAGGAATGCTTTCTGGAGGAATTGTGCTTCTGCACGACAATGCCCGCCCTCACACTGCTGGTGCAACTCAAGAATTGCTGGATCAATCCGGATGGGAATTGTTTGATCATCCACCCTATAGTCCGGACCTTGCTCCTAGCGATTTCCACCTTTTCCCTAAGCTGAAAGAGTTTCTGGGCGGTAAACGTTTTGGAAGTGATGAAGAGTTGGAGAATGCAGTGACCATCTGGCTTAATGAACTGGCGCCAGAAGAGTATAACATGGGAATTCTGAAGCTCGTGCCCAAATTCGACAAATGTTTAAATGTAGGAGGTGATTATGTAGAGAAGTGAAGGAAGCTTCAGGTATCTAACAGAATTGTTTTTTTCCAATAAATATTGTGTTTTTCATTTTGTATAACCAAACTGTCTTTATTTTCTGGATGACCCTCGTACATTCAGTAGTGAAGTGTTAGTGGTTCAATTTGACTGACAACACCACACAGGTTACTACTCCCCTGTCTACGAAATAATGATGTTGGAAATAAGGCATTCCATGAACATTATTTTTTTCGAACAGCTCTAAATAAAGTTTTCTTACATTGAACCAGTACTGATGTCAATATTGATATTTTGGCATTGCAGAAATTGAAATTTGTTTAGAATATTTTTTAAGTAATGTGCCGGAAGGAACATATTTCTTGTTCTTACATTTAATACTTATAAACATTTTATGCCGGAATGCTGTTGTAAATGCTAATAAAAGAATTCCATATCAGTTGACTACAGTGTGGATATTTTAATGATACAGTGGAATCTCGTTTTACGTTTTTTAGAGAACCAGGCTGAAAATACTTAAAATGTAAAAATGGAGGAAAAGTTTATAATATTTTGCTATATTGGAACCATCAAGATTGAATGTACAGTATTGGCCAAATTATTGGACTCATTGTAAAAGAGAAGCATATTTCCTTGTTTTGAAAGTGTTCTAACTAAATATATTTGACGATAGGTGTAATCTTTTTATAGGATTAAACTGTTTGTCTGCTTCGATATAATCTTGTTTCCCACAATCCTTTCTTTTACTGTGTCCCAAGAATAGAGGGCAGCACGATTTTTTGCATACTTTCAAAACTGTCCGGAACAGTACATACATTGTTTACCCTGTTATTTATGGTACCAGGTGGTTATAATTAAAATTTAAAAAATCCAATTCTCGCCACCAGGGTAAAAAATGGCGCTGTAAGCAGTCAAAACTTGGTATAGTTACAGGAAAAACACTATAAATCACAGAAAACAATACTCTTTGTAATAAAATATCGCTACAATTTCACTATTCAAATTACATGAACATTACTAAAGGAAAAAGCAACAAGCATCACCAACAACAACCAGGGAGCTCACACAATGGTTAGGCAATGTCACCGACTTTGACGTCAGAGTTACGGAAAATTCCACGTTTTGACGGCTTACTGCGCCAATTTTTACCCTGGTGGCGAGAATTGGAACTTTTTTTTGTGCATAATTTGCAAGCGCATTGCTTCATTAGCATATCTACGAAGTTTCAGACTGCTACTCTCATTACAGCCCATGCTGTACCACTCTGAACACCGTCACTTTAATTATAACCACCTGGTATTTTTTCGTTATAACAAAGGAAATAATATTAATTCTGGTTGTTGTAATGGTGTTCTTTATTTGTATCCACATGGTTTGAAGTTTAGAAAAAGGAGTGAAAAGGAATTGTACACAAACAATGATTAAAATGGGCCAAAGGTGGTCATACGAAGTACTTAGAGTACTTGCAGTGTGTATAACAATGCAATGTGTATCACAAAACATTAAATCTGTCAAATTTCTCTACATAAGGTGAGTTAATCTGTGTTTCATTCTTTCAACTAATGAGTCCAATAATTTGGCCAATACTGTATACCATAACAGTTTACCACAGTATCGATATTTTGAAGATACAGCAGAATCACGATTTTACATTTTTCAGGGAACCAGGCTGAAAATTCGTAACATCTGGGGAAATGTAAAATGGAGGAAAATTTTATATTTTGCTATATTGAGACCATCAAGATTGAATGTATAGTGCAGGAAAATGGTAACAGTTTCATACATCGGAGACACATTTCTTCAATTTTACACAAGAAACTACTTACCGAAATGAGTTTCTCCAAGGTTTACAACGTTCGTCGAGGTATTTTCTTTCATCGTGGAATATATTTAACTGGGAAGTCATGTATTTTCCAAGAGATATATATCTCGCCGACGCACAATTGCCATTGCTTTCATTTGCTTGCCCTACGACAACCGGACACTGCGTACGTTCGATGACGTAAGCCCCTGTCAGTGTTTCAAAATATTTTTTATATTTTTTATTTATTTTTTACTATGCTTGCCTAACGTAACCTAACCTTATCGGAAATGGTTCGTGGGGTTATCCGTGAATGGAAACACTGCATGCCCACTACGGTAGTCAAGGTTTGCCCGCCATATTCTGTGTTATGGAAGCGAAAAAAGGAGTCAAAGAAATTACTCTCTATGTGAAAAATTGTTGTTTTTTTTTCGTGTAAAAAGCATAATGGCACCTTGAACTATGTTCTGCAATACACAATTGGTAAGTACGAACCATGCGAAACACAAAATATCCGATTTTAATGTGTCTCCGATCTATGAAACTGTTACCCAGGAAAATATATATAATCTGGTAACATTAAATTGGGGTTCCACTGTATTTTTGTATTATCAAAAAGTTAAAATAGGGGTATTTTATTGTGAAATCCAGAGTTAATGAAAAATGTGTGTGTACATATTACCCAATATACAGGGTAATTCAAAATGAATGGTGCAACTGTACACAGTTATTATGACGTTATATTTATGATATATAATCAGACAAGGCAGCCATATAAAGAAAAGCTCTGGAAGTTTTATTCCCAGGTAGGAAGCTTATTCTGTTTAGCTACTGCTCCACCAGGATCGCCAGTGTCGCAAAATGGATAATGATCAGTAGAAGGCGTATTGTGTGTTGGAGCTATCTAGAACTGATTCAATCACAATGGTGCAAAGACATTTCCACATGCATTTCGGTAGTAATGCATATGTTTCACCCTTCCGAAGATTTTGCCAAAGTTACAACTGCGAATTGTAAGTGCCTTCGAAACTGTTGACAACGATTTGCTGTCTTGTGCATAGCAAGTACTTGATTATCTTTTGGACAGTTTCTGCGTTACACGTAGTTCCCATGTAGAATCTTTATAATGTGAGTAAAACTTCCAGAGTTCTTTATATTGAGGCCTTGTCTGATTTTCTATCATTAATAGTAATGTCATTTTGAATTATTACCCTGTATTAGGACTGTAAAAGTATTGTTTGTCATTTTGTTTACACTCATAATTCACCTAAACTTTGGGAACCTATTAGTCAGTATTGGTGATAAAATTGGAACTAGCACCTTAACATCAAGATCAGAAATTGGCTCAGTCTTAAATTTTGTGCAACATGAATTTATCATATCTTAGAACTGAATACAAAAATAGAATGAATATATTTAGTTATTTTCCTCTCTTAAATTTTTTTGCGTTTTCTTCTTGCAGGTAATCTTCCACCCAGTGTTTAGTCTGATGGTGTCGTCAAGTGAAGATGCCACAATAAAGGTGTGGGACTTCGAAACTGGTGATTACGAAAAAACCCTCAAGGGCCACACAGACTCAGTACAAGACATTGCATTCGACCAGAGTGGAAAATGGCTTGGTAAATATTTCATGCTAGTTGGTACCATTGGTGGCTGTGGGAGGTGTGTGAGGGTGCTGCCATGTCTTCGAAATGTCCTCAGGGGAAGTACATTATTTGTCAACATACAGTAAAATATATTTTAGTTTGCATTTACGACTAAGCAAATTTGAATCCCAAAATTGGTCACCTTTCAGGAGCACTAGCTCTTCCATATCTTGGGTCAGTGTCAAAGATTGACCTTGTATGGGTGACACTAGGAGCTACGGAGCCTACAGTAGTGACAATGTTTAATAATGCACTTTTGAAATTATAAAAAATGTATTGTATCTAAAGATATCTGTTTGGCTGTTACACGGAGATAGGTAATTTATTCTGATAAGCTTACTTTTCATTTTTCTGCGCAAATTTTCTTCGCGGGCAAAATTGATCACGAAGAAAATATTTTGTCGGAAAAATAAAATGTAAGCATATCAGAGTAAATAGTATAAAAACATATTCTTTCTTCAAAAGCATATTGTTAGGGTATTTCATGCTTGAGCTTAAAAATATTTGGGGGGGGGGGGGGTCGGCTCGTTTCTTTGGTCTCAATGTTTGACAACCATTAATATGTTGCACCATTTTCTGTAGGAACTATTCCACATTGTTGGTGCGAACTATTCTTTTGCGCAGCACTGTACTATTTTGCATAGTTTGTTGCGTGTGCTCTTCCAGGGAGGGAATTTGGGGGTCAGCAAAAGTATTACAGATATAGTGAATAAATGAGAAAAATATGAAAGTTCATGAAAAATCATAATTTGTGAATAATTTATGAATTAGATAAAGTTAGGTAAAGTAATATTGAAAAGCACTCAGTTCGCAGTGCAGATAATCCATTATTTGTAGTAGTGAATAGATATCTGTTAAATTGTAAAAACTTATTTTCCTGAAGCTTCTGAGTTTTGTGCATCATTACGTATATCTTTCATACCCATGCCAGTATGTGAAATTAGCAGTTGTAAAATGCAATAGTCTAGGATTTAATGTTGCCATTTGATGTAAAACCACTAACTGTTAAATTGCCAAGGTACAACTTCATTTAGCTTGTTTTGATTCCTTGTTTGTTTTTATACTTTATTTGCAAAACAAATAATATTTCACATAGTCTGAAAATGGTATTATACAGATCAAGTTTGCATGTAATTGTGAAGGTCAAATTTGGAAACCTGGTTCTATATACCTGTAACTTCTTTTGTTTGTTGTTGTTCTGGCCTTTTCCAATATAGGGGAAAGTCTCATTAGAATGCAAAGATTTACATTTTGGTTTGGTAGAATTTCAGCTTGATGCAAGAATTACTCATTAATTCAATTATAGGTGGTTCATGATCTTGTTGAAAGATTTTTGAATTGGTGTAAGTTCGGTAAGGAATTATATGATGACTCCATGCCTGGAGAGCATAAGCACAGTTCTAACCTCTCCACATGAATTGTTATCTAAGTAGTGTTAAGATGATCTTCTCCTTTCCAGTGTCGTGTAGTGCAGATATGTCCATTAAACTGTGGGATTTCCAGACGTATGAATGTGTGAAAACAATGCATGGCCACGACCACAATGTTTCCAGTGTGACATTCATGCCAGGTGGAGATTTCATCCTGTCCTCGTCCAGAGATAAGAGTATCAAAATGTGGGAGGTAGCAACAGGGTAAGTATTCTATTTATTTATTTATTTGTTTATATACACTGCTCAAAAGAATTAGGGGATAATGTGAGTTTAGACTTTGCATGGACAGCCAGACGATAGATAGGTATGAAAACCAAGAATGCCAGTCAATGGGAGGCTAACACATGTCAAACAGGCAAAGCAAGGGCCATTTGTGGAACATGAAGGCAAAAATTAGTGGTCAGCAGCAACGTGTTACATGAGACTCACCAACGATGGACTCTTGAGAGAGCAATGCCGCCGCATGGAAATGGACCTCTAATATGGTGTGTGGTGTCCAGCAACTGCTAAAACTGTTGTGCATCGCTGTGGCATAGAGAGAATCAGGTTATCCAACAGATCTTGGGGGATTCTGTGCCACTCTTTGATGAGGACCTGTTCAAGCTCCTGAGGATTCGGGGAGGTGTTTGCAGACTTGCAGTACGTCGCCCTAGTGCGTCTCACACATGCTCAATAGGATTCAGGTCAGGCGAGCACGCTGGCCAGTCCATCCGCTCGATACCTTCCTCATCAAGCAGGGTGTCCACCAGCTGTGCCCGGTGAGGTCTAGCATTGTCGTCCATAAAAAGGAATGTCCCCCCTACCGCTGCAGCGTAAGGTACAACTATGGGTTGCAAGATCTCATCATGGTATCGCACTGCTGTCAGCAATCCATTTCTGACACTGTAGAGGTCTGTACGACCACTGATAACAAAACGGATCGCCATTGTTCATGGTTCCACGCACGATGTTCTTCAGCCCACTCTCTGCGGGCTCTCCACTGACGTGCAGTGAGGGGCACACACACCATTGGTCGACAGGCATATAGGCCTACATGAAAGGCGATTCCGTATTGTCTGCGTCGATATGCATCTTCCCGTAGCCATGGTGAACTCACGTTGCAGTTCGGTAGCATTCATTTGGCGTTTCCAACGGGCTAGTAATGCCAAATATCGGTCATCTTGTGGGGTTGTTGATGTTGGCCGACCCTGCCCACGTCGTCTTGTTCCGGTATCCTGGAAACACCTCCACAGTCTACAGATGACACTTTGCGACACTCCACATGCTGCTGCCACAACTTGCTGTGTTTGACCAACTTCCAGTTGTCCAATTGCTCTCCAAGCAGTGGACTTACGTAATTCACGTTGCGGAGGCATCACGTAATCACCCTTCAGCAGCACTGCCTTGTTCCAAGTGAACAGGATGACTCAGAGAGGGCAGTACTTCTGCCCATTCCGCTCTACACTCAGGTCATGTGATGTGGAACGTCGGTAGCCCCCTGGTGCATATTCTTTTCAACGGACTTTTGTGATTACATAACACTACGATACGTACGTAGACCCACAGAGTAACGATTTGTGCATGTTAGTGGCGAATTCCGTCAATATCGCATTATCCCCTAATTCTTTTGAGCAGTGTATAAAGGGTGTTCCGTGTAGGATGCCGAATTTGAATCGAGTACTATTGTTTTGTTTCGAGGTTGGCAGACCTGTTCTTACCAATGTTGGTATCTGTTGTCATGCCGATTAATGTAGTCTCATTTGTTTTGACTCATTTGTTGTGGTTACGATATGGAACAGTTTACGATTGAGCAACGTGTTCTCATTGTGAAGACATTTTACCAAGGTGGTAAAAGTGCAAGGCAGACAGTGATCTCTTTGCACTGTGACCAGGATTTCTTCTTATGGGGGTTTGTGAAATCACAGGTACGCCAACAAACTTCAAACCCTTTTGGAACTGAAGGCAGAAATCATACAGGTGATTGTGGAGGCATTTGCGAGAGGGTTATCATTAATTTTGTGGGGCGTATAAATGCATGCAGACTCAGGAGGGGTGGACATATGCCTGACATTGTCTCTCATACGTAAATGGGAGATGTTACTGCTTACATATATGTGAAATATAACTATTTTCATGATATCCCTATTTTTAAAAAATGTTCTAATTGGGCATCCTATACGGAACACCCTATATCTATTTTTTTTTCCTAAGGAAATTTTATTTGCATTTGGATCAGGATGGTTATAGGCCAGGAAAAAGTTCAGAAATTTTATTTAACTACAAAACATGAATTGTCCAGTTTACTTTGCATGTTAAAAATTTACATTGTACAATGTCTAGTGCTTCTTTTTTTTTTTTTTTTTTTACTAATTCTAACACTGTTTCAAGATAACACCTTTTCTCTCGTCTTCAGGTGAACTAGTTTCTTAATTTCTTTTTTCCTGATGGTCAATTATCATTCAATTTTATTTATTTTTTGGGTAGTAGTCATGGAGTAGCCACCTTGTTATAGGAATTTTAAGTTGTGTTTTAATGATTCCATAACATTTTTGGAAATAGCAATACCCCTGATCTGCATATAAATAGGATTCTTTGTAAGTTGTATTCTAAAAAAGTGGCTTAGGTCCTGTATTGGATCTAATCTCCACTAACTTTTCATGACCTGACGTTAATTTGTCATTAAAATGTCAAAATACATAGCAGTTTCCTTTTTAGAAAATTATTTTTTTCACGAAATCTTCACAGTTTCCAGCAATCAGTTTGTTTATAGTAAGGAATCATGCTTGAAAAAGTAGATTTTGTAGTGTTCATGTAAGAATACCATAGATTTCTCTTCTCCATACAAGTATGCACAATAATTTTTTCTATGCACCTGCATCTAAAGTCTATCACATGCTTCCTGTGTGCATAATGCAAAGATGACTTGTCAGACAATATGTTTTAAAAAAAAAACAAAAAAAAAAAAAAAAAAAAAAAAAAAAACAACAACGGAGTGACCCTACCATAGTTGCCAGCTGTAATGATTAGTCACTAAGTTTGACAAAATTTGAAATGCTAGTTGGTGACTTTCCTAGCTAGTTTAGATTCCCTTTAGCAATTAATGTGCAGAATTTATATAATATTTTTCCAGATTTATATAATTTAAGAGCCATCCATAGAAAGAAATAGTAATTTCCAAATTCATGCAACATTCGGGATTCTCAGTTGGAGACAATATAGTTTGAACATGAAGAAACATTATTGTTAACAATGGAAGTTTAAATATATAAAAGTTAAGTGGATAGAATATTATGTAATATCTACAAGGAGATAATACTTTTGAGTATTGAGATAAAATGAGAAGTTGTGGCCAGAACTAGAAATACATGTCTCTGTGTTGCTTGCATACAAACTTCAGTGTGTTTAAGTGTCTAAAGAGACAGATAATGATTTCCACTGATGCTTCCTGATTGTTTTTATTTATTCATGAACATTCGGGATCCTCAGAAGGAGACAATATACAGAGTGTCCGAAAAGTCACGCAACCCGGTGTTTACGACCGTATAACGGAATAGCGAAACGGAATGAGAAGAAACACTTTCTGCCAAGAGAATGCCCTGTATATTGGGAAAATTTAGAGAGACAAACATATGTAAGAACATGCATGTTTTAATAACAAATAAGCAAAGTGTTGCCAAAGGCGGAAAAAAACATATTTGCAAATCGTGTGTATTGATGCACAGAACCCATTGAGGTAAATTATCGCAACATTTCACCATACCAACGAACAATTTGGATGGCCATCTAATGAATTTGACAGAAAAAGAACTTTGACGAAGTTTCAAAAACATTGCAGACGGGAATAAATGGGCTGTTCCAAAAATCGATGTTTTCACAATATTACGCAGGACACTGGCAACACTGTTGGTGTCACGTGTCACTAACAGATGTGTTTTACCTCAGGCTATCACACTAAGGCACTTTTAACGACAAAGGAGAAAGTTGGTTATTCTCGAACATATGCAATAAATTACATACACCTTGCAACCCTGTAATGTGGGTATCCCTAAATGCATCTCTTACGCGAGAATATGACGATGTTCGGATATATTCATTAACAATAAACACTCTTTTCTGTGTAGAATATGGCATTTTGAAAACACACACACGATGTCAGCATAAGTAGACACAATCTGGAATGCCGTTCGCGACAAACAGCAACCACTTAAGGCACAGAACACATAACAATTGATACATGTTCTTCTGTACCCACATTTCAGGGTTGCAAGGTGTATGTAATTTATTGCATATGTTCGAGAATAACCAACTTTCTCCTTTGTCGTTAAAAGTGCCTTAGTGTGATAGCCTGAGGTAAAACACATCTGTTAGTGACACGTGACACCAACAGTGTTGCCAGTGTCCTGCGTAATATTGTGAAAACATCGATTTTTGGAACAGCCCATTTATTCCCGTCTGCAATGTTTTTGAAACTTCGTCAAAGTTCTTTTTCTGTCAAATTCATGAGATGGCCATCCAAATTGTTCGTTGGTATGGTGAAATGTTGCGATAATTTACCTCAATGGGTTCTGTGCATCAATACACACGATTTGCAAATATTTTTTTTCCGCCTTTGGCAACACTTTCCTTATTTGTTATTAAAACATGCATGTTCTTACATATGTTTGTCTCACTAAATTTTCCCAATATACAGAGCATTCTCTTGGCAGAAAGCGTTTCTTCTCATTCCGTTTCGCTATTCCGTTATACGGTCGTAAACACCGGGTTGCGTGACTTTTCGGACACTCCGTAGTTTGAACATGAAGAAGCATAATATTTTAAACATATAAAGGTTTTTCAAAATATTGATTAATATTAGAGAGCCAGTACTCCACTCCAGTTACATCCATAATTTTACCAGAGTTTTGCATTAAATTATTCAAAAATTACATCAGAATATAAAATGCCAATTTTGTAATTGCAAAATACATTTTCTCACATATTGGTACAAAATTAATGGTACAAAAAAAGGTAAAAAAAAAAGGTAAAGTGCTCCCCTGTGCATAGCACCACGCCATGAAGGCGTATAGGGGGTGTGGGGGTAACGCCCCACACTTTCTTGATCCGGTCGTGAGTGGGGGTGATGTGATCAGCATCACGCCCCTGACCGCCTTTACCCCCCAGGGTTTCCCCCAGGTACCCATGTTATTCGACGCTGGGTGGGCGCCGGGGCCGCTTCCAACCTTAGAAAAGTTCCCGGATTTGAACCGGCCGGGGATCGAACCCGGGACCTTGAGCATGGTAGTCAGACGCGTTACCGACTGAGCCACCGCGGCCACCTAATTAATGGTACAAGTTTGCATAACTTTCAGAATAATTAAACTCTGAGAAAGTGTTGTGCAGCTTTTTTTGTGGACATTGTGAACAATCAAAACAATGGAAAAAGCATCTCCCATTGTTGGTAAATTAAATCTTGCCGATACATTCTGATACTGATATCTCTGGTATCGGCCAAGATGAAAATGTCGACATTGGTATCTGCTTAGCCCTGGAAGAAAGGTAACAATATTGTTAACAGTGGAAGTGTAAATATTTAAAAGTTATTCTGTAGCAGATGATAGCCATTAATGCCTGCTTTAGACAAAAGCATTTTCCTTAACATTTATGCCATGACCAAACTGCTACCGTGTAAAGTTAGAAATGTTATAGCATTTCAGATGCCATGGTATTACTCAAGAATAGGATGCATCCTATTTCCGTAGCATTTTTTGTAGCAAAACCAATAAGAAGCCACCTCTCTAGGTCACGAGTGCAGATGTAATGGTGGCCGCATGAGATGTAAACACTGTATTACTTAACATTTCTTAAAAGCTGCTAACTATTCAACCAAGAGGAATAATGTTTCCTATACAACGATATTAGGTACAAGACAATGGCGCTGCTTCCATACATACTTTATAATGTATACAGTGCACGTATGGAAGAATATTTTAGTTGTTTCAATTCATGACCACCGTGCACTCACCATAGATGGTTTAACTTGACGTGCCTTGTCTCTGTGTTGCTTGCATACAAACTCCAGTGTGTTCATGTGTCTAAAGAGACAGATAGTGATTTCCACTGATGCTTCCTAATTGTTTTTATTTATTCATGAACATTCGGGATCCTCAGTAGGAGACAATATAGTTTATACATGAAGAGGCATAATATTATTTTAAACTATGGATAAAAAATGTAAAGTGCTCCCCTGTGCTTAGCACCACACCATGAAGGTGTATAGGGGGTGTGGGGGTAATGCCCCACACTTTCTTGGTCCAGTCGTGAGTGGGGGTGATGTGATCATCATCACGCCCCTGACTGCCTTTCCCCCCCCCAGGGTTTTCCCCAGGTACCCATGTCATTCAACGCTGTGTGGGCACCGGGGCCGCTTCCAATGTTAGAAAAGTTCCCGGATTTGAACCGGCCTTGGATCGAACCCGATACCTGTAAACAATGGAAGTTTAAGTAATCACAAAAGTTCTGCTGATAGAAGATTGTAGTATTCACAAGCCGATAACAAAAGTTGCGACTAGAAGTAGAAATGTCTGTGTTGCTTGCATGCGAACTTCAGTGTGTTCAGGTGTCAAAAGAGACAGATAGTGCTTTCCACTAATGCTTCCTGATTGTCTTTATTTATTCATGAACATTTGGGATTCTCGTTTGGAGACAATATAGTTTATACATGAAGTAGTATAATATTATTGTCAACAATAAAAGTTTAAATATATAAAAGTTAAGTGGATAGAATATTACGAGGTAATTCAGAAAGGAACTGCCTTTGTGGAGTGGTGCTAGTAGTTGTGGGCAGAGTGCAACCGTTGTTACATCATGCAATCTGTGATTCATTAAGCTTCCAGCTGTGCTAGTGCGAGTATCGTAGTGCCGCGCGTGTGCTAGTTATAATGTCACAAAATGTGTGCTGCCATCGAAAATCACGCCAAAGGCGAGGTACGTGGAGTGATAAGATTTCTTTGGGCAAAAAATCTGTCAGCGTCAGACATTCATCATGAATTGTGTGCTGTATACAGCCCAAAAGGTGTTGTGCATCAGTGGATCGGATTTTTCAAAGAGGGAAGAAGAAACATTCATGATGAACATAGGAGTGGTAGGCCTTTTGTAGTGAGTGATGATCTCGTCATGAAAATTGACGATAATGTTCGTGAAAACAGTAATTCACAATCTCGGAACTTTCTGATAGATTTCCGAACATTTCTCGGACTGTTTTGTACGAGGTTGTCACCGGAAATTTAGGGTACCGGGAGTTCTGTGCGTGCCTTGGGGCACAGCAGTTCGCTGACGATGGGGATCTTCAAAATGCTGTCACAGGTTGGCTGAATTCCAAGGCGACCGAGTTTTATGCAGAAGGGATTTGTAAGTTATGACGCGTGCTTGAATTTTAATGGCTACTATCTTGAAAAATAGAGGACAGTTGTATACCTTTCAGATGTAAAGTAAAAATTTGTTGCATCTATGCAGGTTTTTTATTTACAGCCAAATGGCGGTTACTTTCTGAATGACCCTCGTATGTAATATCTACAAGGAGATAATACCTGGCGATCCGTTTGAGATGTCTGAAAAGTAAACCTTTATACACAAGAGGTTAACCCTTTTCCGGGCAAGCTATTTTTCTAACATGTCCAGGGAAGCAGTGTCTGTTGGGCACTGCATTGTTTTAAATGAATCTTGCCCTTGTAATGCGAGATTTTTGCGTTTCATCGCTGTGGAAACAAGCGAGTAACATGATATTTAACCTAATCATCATCGTTATGACCATAATTCTTGTATTCATCATCATCGTAATTGCATGTTGTAATTTTTGCAGAATAGTACAGTCCCTGGCCAATTAGACGCACCTCCAAATTTTATACAAAATTTTAAGGATATGTTGTTATCTCGTCTAAATTTTTTGTCATTCTCTATCTTTTTTAATTTTATTACATGAAATATTACATTGATTACATGTGAACCTTAACAAAAAAGCAAGAATTGCTTGATACATTAATAATTACAAATATAATTTCTTACTGTGTTTCTTGAATATTAGCTTCACAATGCATATGACTGGAAGTCAATTTTAATATTTGGTTGATCTGCCTTTGGCCTCTATCAGTGCTTGGATTCGTCTTTGCATACTATCAATGCATGCTTGCATTGTCTCCTTCATATGAGGATGGTAATTCCACACTTGAATTATTTTTTTCAATTAGGCCAATTCTCGTCATAATTGTTTGCTTTCCCATTTCTTTTTTCACTAGGTACCTAACATTTTAAATTGGCTTCAAATTGTTTTCTACACATTTTCACTGTGTAGAAACTTTATTAATTTTGCGGTTTGGTATGAGGCTCGATCCTGCATGAATACGAATGGTTCTCCATTTGGGAACCATTCTCTTGAGGTACCAACTTTCTTCTAAGCACCTCCCTATACGGAGAAGTTCCTCATTGTTCCTTGAACCAAATACAAATGTCCTGTACCTTTACCACTAGTGACTGACCAAATCATAACTTTTATCGGATGTTTGACAGTCTGCACATCACAATCAGGATTGTATTTTTCACCTGGACGTATTCTCACAAACTGGAATTTATTCCCCGAGATTTCAAACTTGCACTCATCACTAAAGCAAATAGATCTCCGAAAGTTCAAATATTTTTCTCTATGACCTTTTACCTAACAAAAACTTTTACGAATCATAGCAGGGGTTAATTTGGCTTCTTAGCAGGTCTGAGTGCCTTCAGGTTCATATCAGAGAGCCTACGCCTTACTGTTCTTTCAGATGCACAAACACCACTCTTTTCAAGTTTATCTTTAAGTTCCTTTGTACTCACAAATCTATTCGTGAGGCAAATGTTCTCCAAACAGCATAAGGATCTTGGAGTAAAAAGTGTTTTACGCCCAGTTCTGTCCTTCCTTTGTACCTCACACTGTCCACCATATTCAATTTTCTTCTTTATTCGCTGCACAGATGCTTCAGACACATCAGATCTTCGAGAAATCTCTCGATTAGAGAACATTTTAGTCTTTATTAGTGTCTTAATTTCAGCAATCTTTCTCGGTGTCAAGTCACTTTTTTTTATGACTCCCTAATGTTAATAATTAAATTTAAAAAATATACTGACAGGGTACAAAAACCATATCACTGCAAAATTTAGCACAGATACAATTCGCTATTCGCAAGAGGACGTCCTCTCAATTCAGCATGTTTGTTAAACAACAATGACGTTTGGTGCTGGTGGTATTGTTTGTAAACAGTGCCACCTCTTTTCATATTGTTCATTACAATAATCAAAGTTCAGCCACAAAGAACCTTATTGCAACATTTTTAATGTGAAAAGTAAACGAACTGTTAAGTGTCCACGGTCTCTTTGTATTATTATTATTGCTATTATTGTTAACAATATTGTGCAAGAAAGTGCATTTGTACGTATTACTCGTATTTGCCAAGGTTCAAATAACATACAGGAAACTTTTTCAGATAACTAATGGTCAATTTTGTATAATTTCCCCCTTCAAAATTATTATTAAAAAAAAAATTCAGTGCGTCTAATAATATGACCAGGGGCTGTATATGAAACATGTTAGGCCAGAAGGTAGTGTGAGGAAATTGTTTTGTTTTATTTCCTCATATATTTTTCATTTTTTCTATTTTAGCATTAATAATATTTTTATGTGATGCCTTATTAATAGGGAGACAAATTTATGGTAAATAAAAACAGGAGAGCGGTAAATAAAATGTTAGATCAGCGGTATACACCAGCGGTGGAAAAAAAAAACCAGACTAATCTTATCGCTGCTACAGCTAGCAAGTTCAATGAAACTGGAAGTTGAGTAGACATTCGGGGGAAGAAAGGAATGCAGCTTGACAGGTTTTCGAACTGAGATTATGTGCATGGGAAATCCCAATTTGCAGCGTCTTCCTGATGTGATCGAAGATAAAACGTTCTTCAGCTGCAAGTGGTAGGAAACTTTAGGCAAACGTTTCGTTACAAATCGACAGTTTGCGCGCACAACCTCGATTGCCGGTTTTTGCAATGTTTTCTATTTAATTTGATGATATTTCACTGTTATTTCGCGAGAAAGTGTTCATTTCGTGGAAAAGCACTCATTTTGCAATACTTTGCAAATAAAACATGCATATTTCATCCTTGGGGGTGTAGGTACGTCCAGAATGTTCAAAATTGCCTGTTTTTCACATTTCGAGATTTCGTGCATCACGAAAATTCAATGTCCCTACTTATTAAATACTTTATTTTTTATTAAACATTTCTTAATAAATATTCAAGTAGACTTCTTTACATATCAATTGTACACTATGCTTGCCCGTTTACGTAAGTGAAATGGAAAATATTTTTTACGCCTGACTTTGTTTATCAAACAAAGTAAAAAAATTTCATTTTCTCAGGAAGTATCGTTTCGAGTATGTGACAAAAAATATAAGCAACAGTGTCTTATAGGCACTGGTTGCCCGGTTAATGGTTAATGTACGTATCTGTAAGCAGTTTGTTGTAATATAAACAGAAATAATGTATGTTTCGAATGAGTGGAGGTTTATAGTCTTCAGCTGCAGTAGCATGCATTAATACTTGAAAATTTCACATGCCATACGACATACTGTATACGCTGTTGTGACGTGATCACCACCTTTGTTACGATGCACATTAGCACCGCCATGTGGCTGAAGTCTTTAAACCTCCACTTATTCCAAACTTACATCCTTTCTGTTTATATTACAACAAAATGTTCACAGATATGTACATTAACTTCTTGTGTATAAAGATTTACTTTCCTGACATCTCAAACTGATCACCCGGTATATATTTCTTTTCAGTATTGAGATGAAACTTAAAGTTGTGACTAGAACTAAGAAATACATGTCTCTGTGTTGCTTGCATACAAACTTCAGTGTGTTCAAGTGTCTAAAGAGACAGATAGTGATTTCCACTGATGCTTCCTGATAGTTTTTATTTATTCATGAACATTCGGGATCCTCAGTTGGAGACAATATAGTTTGAACATGAATAAAGTAGGACTGAGCCAGTATCACTTTGAGCCAATATCCATTATGATACTCTTGCTGCCAGTCCCATCAATCTCCTTAATGATGTTTGAAAATAGAAACATATGAAGGTTGTTCAAAATATTGACTAATATTTGAGAGCAAGTATTCCACTCCAGTTACATGCCTAATTTTATCAGTTTTGCAATTTTGTAATGACAAGATAAATTTTTTCACATATTGTGGCCCTAACCCCACACCCCCTATACGCCTTCATGGCGTGGTGCATAGCACAGGGGAGCACTTCACCTTTTTTTTGTACAAAATTAATAGAGACTTCAAATTTGCATAACTTACAGAATAATTCAACTCTGAGAAAGTATTGTGCAGCTTTTTTGTGGACACTGTGAACAATCAAAACAATTGAAAAAGTATCTCCCCTTGTTGGTAAATTAAAACCTGCTGATACATTCTGATATCCGCCCGACCCTGTGGCCGAGTGGTTAGTGCATCGTGCTGCGACGCCAAGGGTCCCGGGTTTGAATCCCGGTCGGGCTTGGTTGTTTGTGAATGTCCATTCATCTATTTCATCATTTCATCACTCATCCCCATCTTCGCAAATTAGCCAAGAGGCACAAAACGCGAAGTAAAATAAACTAAATCAATCAATCAATCAATCAACATTCTGATATCTCTGGTATTGGCCAAGACGAAAATGTCAACCTTGGTATCTGCTTAGCCCTGGAAGAAACATAATAATATTGTTAACAGTGGAAGTGTAAATATTTAAAACTTATTCTGTAGCAGATGATAGCCTCTAATGCCTGCTTTAGACAAAAGCATTTTCCTTAACATTTATGCCATGATCAAACTGCTACCATGTAAAGTTAAAAATGTTTTAGCATTTCAGATGCCATGGTATTACTCAAGAATAGGATGCGTCCTATTTCCATAGCATTTTTTGTAGCAAAACCAATCAGAAGCGACCTCTCTAGGTTACGAGTGCAGATGTAATGGTGGCCACGTGAGATGAAAACAATGTATTACTTAACATTTTTTAAAAGCTGCTAATTATTCAACCAAGAGGAATAATGTTTCGTATACAACGATATTAGGTACAAGACAATGGCTCTGCTTACGTACATACTTTATGATGTATACAGTGCACGTATGAAAGAATATTTTGTTGTTTCATATTCGTGAACACCGTGCACTCACCATAGATGGTTTAACTTGACGCCTTTCGTGCTGTGTATATTATACATTGTAGTCTCAAAAGCTAACCAGAATGTTACATGAAATGGTTACGTCTAAAGCGGGCCTAAGGGTAGGAAGTTTCCAGGCATTTCAAATGTTCACAAATATTTTCCATAGAAATTTAAGATGTTTAATTTTTCTTTTCAAATGAAGAGCTTATAAAGGAAATTGAAATTGATGTACCCCCCTCCCCCAAAAACTCAAAAAGTAAGAAAAATTGTACACAAAAATCGTTCTTCATCAGGTCAATATGGACACTGCGCAAGGGCTTTACAGGCAAGCAAGGTTCCGTAAACTAAAGGTTAAATGTACATAAAAATTCTACATATAGAATATTATGTGGTATTCACAAGCTGAGAGCAAGAGTTGTGACTGGAAGTAGAAATGTGTGTGTTTTGCTTGCATACAGACCTTAGTGCATACACAGCCTCATCCCCCCCATACAGCCTGACGCAGAGTATTTCCTACCATGTGTGAAGGTGAATGATCCCCAAGGTCCTACGGAAGCTGGAGTCCTTAACTGTTCCTCTGAGAGACTACGCAGTCACTTTTCGTAGAGTTCTTGCTATGTGCTGAAGTTTATTTGCATCATAGTGATACTTTTGGCTGTACTAAGTCTATAATTTCCTAATCTCGTTACGGTCTAAGCACCTACTAAATGCCTTAAGTTACCTTGGCTAAATGCTGCAAAATAGCTTCCAAGGGAACACCTGTTCCACCAGCCCCAAGACCAAAGTTTCAAGGCAAGCAGCAGCAGGACAAAAAAGTAAATGTTGCGAGTGTTGTATGATCGACCGGCCGAAGACGAAAGCTTTTAGTTCATTGAACTTTGCAGAAAAGACAGCAAATCAACACCTATCCTAACTGAATTAAAAATTAAAACAAAATAATATGCAAGGCATTTTAAACGAGTTACTACAACTGTGTAAAATGATATACTGGATATTCTTCAAGTGGCAAATTATAATGTTGTCCTTGTTTGTTCCTGAGAAGAGAATTTGGAACATTTCGGGTTTTGTCACATTAACAACTTCTACAAATCTAGTGTATGTCATGAAAAAACTCGGCCATCTGTATACCATTATTGCATTGAGGACGTTTGAATTACAAGAATACTCAACTCTAAGAAGGAAAAAAAAAATCAACTTAATCAAGGAATAAGTGGATGAAACAAGTTTTGACAGAACATTATTTGTTTTCTCTCTGATCAATCGTATTAAATTTTTCTTTGTTGCGCATCAACAATTTTGTTGTTAATAGTTTTTTTTTATATATATATATTATCATATTTGCTTTAAAATTATTATTGTCATATACTTTTAAGGTGCCTCATGTATGTCACTTGTCACAATTTGTAATATATGTATCATATATTTATTTTGGTTCATTTCAATAAGGGTTAATTGTACTTGGTCTACTGCATTATATTAAGACACTCAGGGGGGGCCAAATTCAGTGCAAGTGACCTGTTCCTTTGCCTGATTTAGCACCGCACGCCACTGCATAAAAGTTCTGCAGATAGAACATTGTGGTATTCACAAGCCGATAACAAATGTTGCGACTAGAAGTAGAAATGTCTCTGTGTTGCTTGCATACGAACTTCAGTGTGTTCAGGTGTCAAAAGAGACAGATAGTGATTTCCACTAATGCTTCCTGATTGTTTTTATTTATTCATGAACATTTGGGATCGTAATTTGGAGACAATATAGTTGATACATGAAGAGGCATAATATTATTGTAAACAATACAATGGAAGTTTAAATAAACAAAAGTTCTGCAGATAGAAGATCGTAGTATTCACAGGACGATAACAAAAGTTGCAACTAGAAGTAGAAATGTCTCTGTGTTGCTTGCATACGAACTTCAGTGTGTTCAGGTGTCAAAAGAGACAGATAGTGATTTCCACTAATGCTTCCTGATTGTTTTTATTTATTCATGAACATTTGGGATCGTAATTTGGAGACAATATAGTTGATACATGAAGAGGCATAATATTATTGTAAACAATACAATGGAAGTTTAAATAAACAAAAGTTCTGCAGATAGAAGATTGTAGTATTCACAGGACGATAACAAAAGTTGCAACTAGAAGTAGAAATGTCTCTGTGTTGCTTGCATACGAACTTCAGTGTGTTCAGGTGTCAAAAGAGACACATAGTGATTTCCACTAATGCTTCCTGATTGTTTTTATTTATTCATGAACATTTGGGATCATAATTTCGAGATAATATAGTTGATACATGAAGAGGCATAATATTATTGTAAACAATACAATGGAAGTTTAAATAAACATAAAAGTTCTGCAGATAGAAGATTGTAGTATTCACAGGACGATAACAAAAGTTGCAACTAGAAGTAGAAATGTCTCTGTGTTGCTTGCATACGAACTTCAGTGTGTTCAGGTGTCAAAAGAGACAGATAGTGATTTCCACTAATGCTTCCTGATTGTTTTTATTTATTCATGAACATTTGGGATCGTAATTTGGAGACAATATAGTTGATACATGAAGAGGCATAATATTATTGTAAACAATACAATGGAAGTTTAAATAAACAAAAGTTCTGCAGATAGAAGATTGTAGTATTCACAGGACGATAACAAAAGTTGCAACTAGAAGTAGAAATGTCTCTGTGTTGCTTGCATACAAACTTCAGTTTGTTCAGGTGTCAAGAGACAGATAGTGATTTCCACTAATGCTTCCTGATTGTTTTATTTATTCATGAACATTTGGGATCATAATTTGGAGACAATATAGTTGATACATGAAGAGGCATAATATTATTGTAAACAATACAATGGAAGTTTAAATAAACAAAAGTTCTGCAGATAGAAGATTGTAGTATTCACAGGACGATAACAAAAGTTGCAACTAGAAGTAGAAATGTCTCTGTGTTGCTTGCATACGAACTTCAGTGTGTTCAGGTGTCAAAAGAGACAGATAGTGATTTCCACTAATGCTTCCTGATTGTTTTTATTTATTCATGAACATTTGGGATCGTAATTTGGAGACAATATAGTTGATACATGAAGAGGCATAATATTATTGTAAACAATACAATGGAAGTTTAAATAAACAAAAGTTCTGCAGATAGAAGATTGTAGTATTCACAGGACGATAACAAAAGTTGCAACTAGAAGTAGAAATGTCTCTGTGTTGCTTGCATACAAACTTCAGTTTGTTCAGGTGTCAAGAGACAGATAGTGATTTCCACTAATGCTTCCTGATTGTTTTATTTATTCATGAACATTTGGGATCGTAATTTGGAGACAATATAGTTGATACATGAAGAGGCATAATATTATTGTAAACAATACAATGGAAGTTTAAATAAACAAAAGTTCTGCAGATAGAAGATTGTAGTATTCACAGGACGATAACAAAAGTTGCAACTAGAAGTAGAAATGTCTCTGTGTTGCTTGCATACGAACTTCAGTGTGTTCAGGTGTCAAAAGAGACAGATAGTGATTTCCACTAATGCTTCCTGATTGTTTTTATTTATTCATGAACATTTGGGATCGTAATTTGGAGACAATATAGTTGATACATGAAGAGGCATAATATTATTGTAAACAATACAATGGAAGTTTAAATAAACAAAAGTTCTGCAGATAGAAGATTGTAGTATTCACAGGACGATAACAAAAGTTGCAACTAGAAGTAGAAATGTGTCTGTGTTGCTTGCATACGAACTTCAGTGTGTTCAGGTGTCAAAAGAGACAGTGATTTCCACTAATGCTTCCTGATTGTTTTTATTTATTCATGAACATTTGGGATCGTAATTTGGAGACAATATAGTTGATACATGAAGAGGCATAATATTGTTGTAAACAATACAATGGAAGTTTAAATAAACAAAAGTTCTGCAGATAGAAGATTGTAGTATTCACAGGACGATAACAAAAGTTGCAACTAGAAGTAGAAATGTCTCTGTGTTGCTTGCATACGAACTTCAGTGTGTTCAGGTGTCAAAAGAGACAGATAGTGATTTCCACTAATGCTTCCTGATTGTTTTTATTTATTCATGAACATTTGGGATCATAATTTGGAGACAATATAGTTGATACATGAAGAGGCATAATATTATTGTAAACAATACAATGGAAGTTTGTATTATTATTGTTAACAATGAAACATAATTTGTATTCATGTCCAGATATTATTAGAATAATGAAATCAAGAAGACTTAGGTGGGCAGGCCATGTGGCACGAATGGGAGAGGAAAGAGGAGTTTACAGGATTCTTGTTGGAAAACCTGATGATAAGAGACCTGTAGGAAGGCCAAGACGAAGATGGAGGGACAACGTTGAGATAGACCTAAAGGAAATCGGTAGGGATGGAAAAGAGTATATAGAACTTGCTCAAGATAGGGAAAGATGGAAGGCCTGTGTTGCTGCAGACATGAACCTTCTGGTTTAAGAAGGCTAGGGAGTTAGTTAGTTACAATGGAAGTTTAAATAAACAAAAGTTCTGCAGATAGAAGATTGTAGTATTCACAGGACGATAACAAAAGTTGCAACTAGAAGTAGAAATGTCTCTGTGTTGCTTGCATACGAACTTCAGTGTGTTCAGGTGTCAAAAGAGACAGATAGTGATTTCCACTAATGCTTCCTGATTGTTTTATTTATTCATGAACATTTGGGATCGTAATTTGGAGACAATATAGTTTATACATGAAGTAGTATAATATTATTGTTAACAATGAAAGTTTAAATATATAAAAGTTAAGTGGATAGAATATTATGAGGGTCATTCAGAAAGTAACCACCGTTGTGGCATGGTGCTAGTAGTAGTGGGCAGAGGGCATGCGTTGTTACATCACGCAATCTGTGATTCATTAATCTTCCAGCTGATGTAGTGAGAGCAGTGTAGTGCCGCGCGTGTACTGGTTATAACATCACAAAGTGTGTGCTGCCATCGAAAATCCCTCCACATGCGAGGTACATGGAGTGATAAGATTTCTTTGGGTAAAATATCTGTCAGTGGCAGACATTCATCATGAATTGTGTGCTGTATACGGCCCAAACATTATGGGTGAAGGTGTTGTGCATCAGATTTTTCAAAGAGGGAAGAACAAACATTCATGATGAACCTAAGAGTGATTGATGTTCTCGTCAAGAAAATTGACGACATAGTTTGTGAGAACCGTGAATTCACAATCTCGGAACTTTCTGAAACATTTCCGAACATTTCTTGGACTGTTTTGTACGAGGTTGTCACCGGAAATTTAGGCTACCGGGAGTTCTGTGCTTGGCTTGGGGCACAGCACTTTGCTGACAATGAGGATCTTCAAAATGCTGCGACAGGTTGGTTGATTTGCAGGCGGCCGAGTATTATGCAAAAGGGATTTGCAAGTTGGTGAAACGCTACGACATGTACTTGAATTTACATGGCGACTATGTTGAAAAATAGAGGACAGTTGTACCTTTCAGATGTAAAGTAAAAATTTGTTGTATGAGGAAATTGGGGAGCTTCGAATGAGTAAGCGATATTCCAGTACCGGAAACCTACTATAACGGCTGGGGATACATCAGGCTGACCCCCCGACTATTCCAATACTGGTTGCAGATCTCCAAGCTTAGAGGTGACGAAGGAAAGCGTGGGAGGGAGACCGGCAGTCGGTAGGTAAGCCAAGCTCCTTCAGGGCTGTTGCGCAAAGGATTATTATATATCTATCCGGGTTTTTTATTTACAGCCAAACAGCAGTTACTTTCCGAATGACCCTCGTATATATATCTACAAGGAGATAAAACCGGGTGATCCATTTGAAATGTCAGAAAAGTAAACCTTTATACATAAGATGTTAATGTACGTATCTGTGAGCAGTTTGTTGTAATATAAGAAGAGAGGATGTACGTTTAGAATGATTGGAGGTTTATAGTCTTCAGCTGCATGGCGGCAGTAGCATGCATTATTACTCGAAAATTTTACATACCATACGACATACTGTGTGCGCTGTTGTGACGTGTTCACCAACTTTGTTACCATGCACGTTAGCACCGCCATGTGGCTGAAGTCTTTAAACCTCCACTCATTCGAAACTTACATCCATTCTGTTTATATTACAAGAAACTGCTCACAAATATGTACATTAACCTCTTGTGTATAAAGATTTACTTTCCTGACATCTCAAACTGATCACCCGGTATATATTTCTTTTGACTATTGAGATGAAACTTAAAGTTGTGAATAGAACTAGAAATGTGTGTCTCTGTGTTGCTTGCATACAAACTTCAGTGTGTTCAGGTGTCTAAAGAGACAGATAGTGATTTCCACTGATGCTTCCTGATTGTTTTTATTTATTCATGGACATTCGGGATCCTCACTTGGAGACAGTATAGTTTGAACATGAAGAAAGTAGGACTGAGCCAGTATCACTTTGAACCAATATCCATTATGATACACTTGCTGCCAGTGGCCCTAACCCCACACTCCCTACATGCCTTCATGGCATGGTGCATAGCACAGGGAAGCACTTTAACTTTTTTTGTACAAAATTAATGGAAACTTCATATTTGCATAACTTACAGAATGATTAATCTCTTGAGAAAGTGTTGTGCAGCTTTTTTGTGGGCATTGTGAACAATCAAAACAATGGAAGAAGTATCTCCCATTGTTGGTAAATTAAATCTTGCCGATACATTCTGATACTGATATCTCTGGTATCGGCCAAGACGAAAATGTCGACATTGGTATCTGCTTAGCCCTGGAAGAAACGTAACAATATTGTTAACAGTGGAAGTGTAAATATTTACAAGTTATTCTGTAGCAGATGATAGTCTCTAAATGCCTGCTTTAGACGAAAGCATTTTTAACATTTATGCCATGACCAAAATGCTACCGTGTAAAGTTAAAAATGTTATAGCATTTCAGATGCCATGGTATTACTCAAGAATAGGATGCGTCCTATTTCTGTAGCATTTTTGTAGCAAAACCAATCAGAAGTGACCTCTCTAGGTCACGAGTACAGATGTAATGGTTTCAGCGTGACATGTAACTTAAATTAACATTTTTTAAAAGCTGCTAACTATTCAGCCAAGAGGAATAACGTTTCCTATACAACGATATTAGGTACAAGACAATAGCTCTGCTTACATACATACTTTATGATGTATACAGTGCATGTATGGAAGAATATTTTAGTATTGTCAATTCGTGAACACCTTGCACTCACCATAGATGGTTTAACTTGGCAGCCTTTCGTGCTGTACGTATTATACATTCTAGTCACAAGAGCTAACGAAAATGTTACAGGAAATACTTCCGTCTAAAGTGGACCTAAAAGTGGGACATTTAGGCATTTCAAGTATTCAGAACTATTTTCCATAGAAAGTTATATCGGTTTAGTTTTTCTTTTCAAATAATAGGCTTGTAAATGAAGGTGAAATTTATTTCCCCCTAAAAACTCAAAAAAACAAAAAAAGTTACACGAAAATCGTTCATCATCAGATCAACATGGCTTTACTGGCACGCAAGTCTCTGTACACTAAAAGTTAAATATACATAAAAAGTTCTGCAGATAACAGATTATGTGGTATTCACAAAGCAGTAAATAACGTTGGGACTAGAACTAGCATACAAACCTAAGTGTGTTCTGGTGTCAAAAGAGACAGATAGTGATTTCCACTAATGCTTCCTGATTGTTTTTATTTATTCATGAACATTCTCATTGTTTTTATTTATTCATGAACATTCTCATTGTTTTTATTTATTCATGAACATTCTCATTGTTTTTATTTATTCATGAACATTCTCATTGTTTTTATTTATTCATGAACATTCTCATTGTTTTTATTTATTCATGAACATTCTCATTGTTTTTATTTATTCATGAACATTCTCATTGTTTTTATTTATTCATGAACATTCTCATTGTTTTTATTTCTTCATGAACGTTCGGGGAGACAGTATAGATTATACATGAAGAGGCATATTATTATTGTAAGCAATGGAAGTTAACCTTTAGCGGAGGGTTGGAATAGCTCCCAACATGGCATGAAATCAATTATCATACCATTTCTTGAAAACTACTTACGATATTTCAGTTCTGTCTTTTTTGTTCTTTAGTACACATATGATGGTATGGCATTCAAATTACAGAACAATATATCGATTGTTGCTATTCTTATCAAGCGGAGATTGCAAAAGTCTGTGTGTTGTTGCGAACTTCAGTGAAAATTCACCAATAAATTTACAAGAGCTTTTCTTTACTTCCAGATATTGTGTGAAGACATTCACCGGCCATCGTGAGTGGGTGCGAATGGTCAGAGTGAACCATGATGGTTCATTAATTGCTTCCTGTTCCAATGACCAGACTGTCAGGGTTTGGGTTACTGCTACGAAGGAATGCAAGGTATGTGGCAAACATTTGTTAAAATATAAGTGTATTTTTTACCTCTTTTTTTTCTGGCAGTATTTATACTGCTTCAGTCATCAGGCAAAATGACTGCAAGAATATTAACATAGCGTGAAGCCAGCCATGGGTTAAAATTTGGATATTTTTCTTTTTGCCATCTTTTCCTTTATATTGTATTATCTTGAGTTATGTAAATGTAAACAGCAGTGTAATATATTATTTATCAAGTTCAATTTCAAGTACTGAAGTGCTGCATATGTTAAGGTTACAAAATGTCATTACCTGACGAGTGTTTATTTTAACTTAAGTAAATATATACAGGATTCCCACACATGGGAAACTCGAGGAATTTGAAAAACAAAATTCTCATGGAAATTTCTGGGGAAATTCATCTAATTCATCACTCTGAAGGACTGGCATATTCTCTGCCTGTTGATATTAATAATTAAAACTTCTGTAAGTTGCTTTACACAAGCTACTTTGAAGATATAGGCTTGAGCTGTATATATTTATTTATTTTGCATTACAGATTAGTTGATATTGTGCCCATTTGAAAACTTCTGTGTGCCAAAAGTGTGAAAAATATTGTTCTATTTATGATGTGTTTCAAATTTTAATAAGCTCAGCTCACCATAGGGCAAAATACTTACTCGAGATTCACGTCTTTGCACTTGTAGATTCAGTGAAAGAACACGGCAGGATCACGGAGCCTGCTGGACAGCCAGCATTCCTTTGACAAAACTGGGTAGCTCAACATATTCCCTTATGTTGCTTGCACAAAACATCTCATTGTGTTCTGGTATCGAAAGAGATAAATCATGATTTCCTGAATTGATCCTTATTCATCCAACCTTAAATAATGATCACATCTGTAATGTGAATATTACTGCTAGATTTTCAAAAATAAACTTATTTGTAAATAGTCAGTATACTTGCAGTGTGAAAGTGATATTATGTATGCAACTTATTATTATGAAATACTCTACAATTGTTTAGACATTAGTTATTTATTTAAATAGAAAAAGTAAGATGTAGTAATAATTAAATTTAATCCAAGAATTCAAACAGGTGTTCTCTGGTTACCAGCCAGGTTAAATTGGAGTTAGCTTCCAATGTATGTACTTGAACGTGGCCAGGAAAGCTACAATTCCTATTAATCCAAGAAGTTTGAGATGGAGAATCCCATTCCACAGCTTCTCTTCATTCTCATATAAACGTTTGCACGAAAGAAAAGGCAGTTGACGATGAATTGTTCTTTGTAATTGATTTATAAATATCCAACTAATGTTGATTTAACTTGGATATTATTTCCATTAAAAAAAAGTTACGTTTGCTACAGAACAAATAAAAGGTGAGAAAATTAATGGTTCATTCTGACTTTTATTACATGAATGTTTTGTTATAGTGTTGGTGTTTGCAAAGACTTTGCAGGAAGTAAAATTTTAACTCGTCATCTTCATTCAAGTGCAATTAAATTTGGTTGGGTTATAGTGACTCGCCAAATGAATACTTTGGTAAAAATTTCCTATTTTCCCCTTCTAGCTCCGCTTCTTGGGAGAGAGGATGAAAATATTTCACTTCCCCCAAGAGACAGTCTTTTCTATAAAAAAAAAAAAGCAGTTTGCCTTCTACCTTTATTTATTTACGTCATTACATCTGAAAAACCTACCATCCAGAGAAGCTTTACAGATTTAAAATATCCTGTTTGCTAAATATTAAAACCTGCAAACAATCTTTATGTACACCCTGTATATGCCATATGTTGTTTCATCTATCTAGTTAAGTATGATAATGAAATGTTCACTATACTTTTTGTTGATTGCAGGCTGAGCTGAGGGATCATGATCATGTGGTGGAGTGCATCACGTGGGCCCCAGAGAGTGCCCACTCAGCCATCAATGAAGCTGCAGGGGCGGACAACAAGAAGGGGGCTCATGCCGGGCCCTTCCTTGCTTCTGGCTCACGAGACAAGACCATCAAGGTAAGTACTCCCATCTGTCCTGTAAAAAAATCATTTCATGTCTGTGTGTGCAGCTTGCTGAGACTCAACATTGTTGATACATCCAGAGCCATATAGAGAGGAGGTCGAAATAGAGCAGTATCATGGTGGCTACTCAGCATGAATTCTGGGAATTATGCATGAATTTTTTTTATAGGTGTGAAAAATTGCAACTTTCTTTAATACAGTTCCCATTGAATTTATACATATTCTTAAACCCACTGATGAAATTTTTCAGTTTAGCTTTTATTATCAAGGAAAAAATGGAGAGCTGCATCGAAAATAAAACAGAATTCTCTCAATCTGTTTACTTTGTGTCCTTTGCAGAACAATAAATCTGACAGATGAAAGATTATTGCAGGATATCTTGAAGTTCATTAGTTACTAAATTTGAGTTGGAAATTCTTATACAATTAACCATTTTTTCGTATTACAGTGGAACCTCGATTTTATGTTTTTCTGAGGACCAAGCTGCAGAAACTGGAGATGCGGGGAAAATGTAAAATGGGGGGGGGGGGGATTTTACATTTTGCTATGTTGGGACTGCCAAGCTTGAATGTATAATGTGGGTTTCACTGTATATCCCATCACATTTGTCACTTGTACAGGCTGGTGCAAAAAGAAAACATGTTTTTGGAATAAGTGTAACGTCGTTGATTTTGAAGACACAAACAGAGGCTCTGGTTGTGTGTACAGCAACAATGATGCCATCTTTCCAACATCATCTTCCATACTTAAATCATCACTGTATACCTATCCAAACTGCATTTCTTACCGACTGTTTGGGTGTTAATAAAACTTTTGTATCTTGAAAATGAACAATGTTACACTTATTCCAAAAACATGCATTCTTTTTCTGCCACCCGTTATTTATAGATGTGTTTCGAGTCTTGAGTATATGAAATGGCAAATGTAACCTCTGAACCTTAAATTAAATATTTTAAATATATATATATGCTGTTTAATTGAATTGAATTAGAAGTTTTGGATACATTGGAATCACACAGATATTTTATATTTTGATATATAGGGGTGGTGAGAAGCTGTAATACATAAAGTTGAAATAAAGTAAACATCTGTTTGTAGCCTTGAATTTTTGAAAGTTCGCCTTGAAAAACAGGATTTATGCTTGAATTTTATCATGGTCCTAGAGTGGCCACCTTGAATATTTACTCAGTAGAGCCATGCTTTGGTTGCCTCCCAGTTTACATTATTATTATTATTTCAAGTTCTACATTTATGTATTGGTATTTATAGTGATAGTGCTAAACTTGTGGAAATAGCTTTTTCTAGTGTTGAACCGATATAACTTAAAATTGATGCCAAAACTTACTGATTTCCACCAATACCAATCACTAAAGGCCATTTTCAGAATATTCATAATTTTTAATACATAAGTATGTATTGGGACATTCAAACGTTACGTGAGTGATATTTTACATGCAAAATTTAATGTTCTAGACATGAGATAGAATTAAAATGTTCATAATGAACTAATTTCATATAATTATGAAGTACTTTATGGTGTCTGCTAACAAAATGAAAAAAGCTTGAGTATGATGGCATAGGCGGAATGCATGAAAGGCATTAACAAAAGTGTGTTACGTGTGTGACGCTTTAAAAATGTAGCAAATTTTGACTTTATTTGTCTTGGAAATATATAGGCTGCAGATGCTAGTAACTTTTATTGGTGAAAATTGTAAATTATATGCATTCACAAACATCTAAACCTTAATGCAATTAAAAAGAATAATAATTTCCAAATTAATTCATTTTGTTGTTTACATGGAGTAGGACTACTTTTCGTGGAATGTCCCTATTGCAATTATACCACATCCATCTAGCCATAAGTTTGCATTAAAATATTTACGTATAGAATTTCATAAGAAGTAGAATATATTCCACATTGCAGAACAGAACAATCGGCCGGTAGTGGTTGGTGAGGAGTAACTGTGTTTGCTTTGAATGAAGCCCGATTTCTCTTTGCAGGTGTGGGACGTAGGAACTGGTCTCTGTCTCTTCACTCTAATTGGCCATGATAACTGGGTCCGTGGAGTGATGTTCCACCCAGGTGGCAAGTACATTGTCAGTGCCAGTGATGATAAAACGCTACGTGTGTGGGACACTCGTAACAAGCGCTGCATGAAAACATTAGAAGCCCACCAACATTTTTGTACTTCATTAGGTGAGTAGCTGGAAACAGTTTTAAAACAGGATCGGAGCCGATTTTGTTGTGTATGAAGTAATTGGTACAACATTTTTCGCAAATTCTAAAGCATCGATCACTGTCTAGAAGCTCTTCTCGGTAGGTGTGTGCGGTACAGAATTTTTTTTGGTCGGGATGGGAAATTTTTTTAATCGTGACATTCAGGATGGGAAAAATTTGTCATTTCCCGACAGTCGGGAAATTTTGGGGACTGGAAATATTCGAAATTTCCCTAAGCTCTGAAAATTTTGAATTTTACAAGTCATTTTCAACTTGTGATAATTTTTGCATTTCTGGAATAAATACAAACAATTTCCGATAAGTTCCAGACACTTGCAATGCGTAAAATGTCGAGAATTAACAACTTTTTAAAATGACCATTCGGTATTTCCCGACTGCTTGGGATCCCGAAAAGTTGGGAAGTCATTCCCAAAGTCTGGATCGGAATGGGAAATTTTTTTCCCGATCCAGGTTCAGACGTTTTGGGATTCTGCACACCCCTACTTATCGGTGGATAAAATTATTGTGGAAATTACATTTTTCATGCACACCAAGCCATGGACACACTGTGGTATGATGCTAGAGGCCCCAGGTTCAAATCCCAGCCTGGGCGTGGATGTTCTTTGTGTGTTCATCATATCATCACTCATCCTTGTCTTTGCAATTAGCCAAAAGTGGCAGAAATGTGAAGTAAAATAAACCAATTAAATCAAGCCATAGAATAACTTGAAATTTGTGTTTCATTTTTAATTATATTTTGCACATATTTCGCAAAAAGTACTGCAAAAATTACATATTTTCTGTTTAAAGTGAAGGTAGTATGTAATATTTCAGCAAGGAAAAGCTATAAACATCGTTCAGTGATATGGCATTCACCCACACTGACAGGAGTCAGTTTTCAAAGACAGAAGTACATACATAGCATTTTGTTCTTTGGTGACCATCGGTCATTTGAGAGACTAATATAGCCTGGGACAGGACTTTTAATGGTGTGTTCAGCTTAAAATAGCACCAGTAGTTTTGGCTACCTAGTTTTGAATTTGAAGCACTGTGTAACAATTTTGTGCAGTCAAGTTTATTGACACCAAATCAATCATATCAGTGCATCGTTCACTTATGGCTAGGAACCATAAGGGCTGCGAACCATAGCAACTCTAGCCCAGTCGGTGTTTCCTGGGCTTCTCATCATCCTTGTTCGTCCCTTTCACTAATTGTCTTTCATGAAGGAACTGGTCTGCAGTTGCTTTGATTCCTAAACTCCCTCCTAAATGAGCACTGAACTGATACCATTGATTTGGTTTCAGTAAACTTTTGTGCACAAAATATACGTTACCGCACGAGCCAGTGCTCCATGGCTAATGAAATCCCAGGTCACAAAGTACTCAGCATAAGTCTTCCTTCTCCCCCTACTACTCTGGTCGCAGTGTTTCCAACTCAAAACTAGGTATCCAAAAATGCTCCACCCTGTATTCATGATCATCGTCCGTTGACATTTTTTCCTGGTCTTCCACCACTCCTCTCTTTCCATATTGTTCCAATCTTGTCCTCTTCTCCTAACACTCTCTGCTATCTGCCCTTTCCACTGACATCTTGGTCTCCCCCTTGGCCTTATTCCCAATCCTTGTGCATTGTAAGCTCTTACTGGCAGTATTTCTGCATCCATCCTCTTCATGTGTCCGAATCATCTCATCCTGTCCTGAAGCTTCACCACTCCCAATACACTCCTTAAAAATTTCATCTCCACTGCCTGCATCTTTTTCACCCTGTATTATTGTATCAAATTTCACTTTGGGTAACAAAACATCAGTTTTGACTCAGCTGTGAGTACTTGAAAATCTGACTTCAGCAAAAAATAATATCAGAGGTTCCTATCTCTTGCAGATGAAGTTAATTATATATATCATTCCACTATTTCTGCCCTCATAGAAACAATGCTGATTCTTTGTTTCATTTCAGATTTCCACAAGACTCATCCATTCGTCATTTCAGGCAGTGTTGACCAAACTGTGAAAGTATGGGAATGTCGTTAAAAAAAGCATTGTTGCCTGGAGGAAGGACTTGCAGCTTAGCATTAAGAATTACAGTGTTACTGTGTCCCCTAATTTATAAAGTAAACTTTATTTGCTTGTCAGAAGTTTTTTCTCCATGTGTTTCAAAGAGAATGCATTAAGTGGTGCAAACCATGGCTGGATAGTGCACACCATCTTGTGGGGCAAAAAAGTAACAAAACACAGGCAGTTTATGAACTTAACTGCAAAGCATAATTAGGATGTCTTGAAGCTGCGTAGAGCACGCTCATGGATTCGGGAGGTGGAGGAACACGACTGCATCCTCATCTTCTTCTGTATAGTGACTTGCTTTCAAGAGGAATTATGTTCCACACCTGCAGCTTGAATAATGGCAGGGGTTATTCAAAAAGATGCTTTATTTTCTTCTTCTTTTTTTTTGTTTCCCGAACAAATCTTCAAGAAATAGTTGCCATCATGGTCGAAATATATACGAACCAAAAGATGCACCGCTCCCTGCCATTCACACCTAGTCGAGAGGCATATGTGAAGCCTGGTCTTTAATTTTGACATCTTTTTATTACTATTATTATAAGTATGCATTAACTGTATGGAATACAAATACTGATTTTTTTTTTTTTTTAACAGATGTGAAATTATATTTGTCGAGTTCTCAGTGATATTTATTTATTGTTTGGTTTAACTCAAATAAATGTAGATATATTTTTTTTGTTACAGGTATTAGAATGTATATCTTTTTTTTTTGTGGGGGTGTATATTATGAAGGGGCAATTGTATAAGCACTTTTATTTTACATTAAAGAAAAAAAAATGTTGGAGTCACAACATAATATGGCAGACCAAGTGGCTACATTCTAGTGCATGAAAGTCAGAGGATATTGTTACCTTGGTAAATTACTGTGTGAAAGGTGGTTGTGAAGATATGTGTGTACGTAAGGAAAGTGCAATGTGAAATTATGTGAATGCATAATCGTGGTGTGTTCTGCTGAAGCCGTGGCTTGCCAGCCACTGCTAGTTATTTGCTTGTTTTTTGTCCCAAAGTTTGAAATTAGTAACTCCCTTTCCCTACCAGCTGGTGTCCTCGAAGGTTATACATGTAGAAGTCACATTTCAATGTGTAAATATGAATCCCATGCATGTGCATAATGCAACATCTAATTCGAAATGAATTTATATGGAGTGGCTTAACTACATGAATGTTAAAAACCATTACTTTTAACGTTTAGAGTAAGAAATCAAATTCCAATTTAAATATGAAAGCAGCTGTAGGGGAAGGGATTCTTGTATATAGTTCTTTTAGGTATTATGATAACATATAGGTTTAATATATTCAGCCAGTCTTTCAGGAAGTTGATCTTGATATATATGCATGCAAATGCAGCTACATACTATATATACATATATTCATACATACTGCAGTTTGTATGACAAAAAAGAGAGAATTCCTCTCGGAACATGACAATGTCTACCCACAGCCCAAGCACATAAATATGCTTACCAAGCCTAGTGTCGTTGTCCAGATATAATATTTCTTAAGACTTAACAAGGAGCATGTTGTTCCTTGAGGAGGTAAATAGTGCATTTTACGCCAGCATAGATGTCCAAATGAAGTAATGCAAATTTTGAGGGGGAAACTTTTCTAGCAGCCGGCGGAGCGTTCTCCGGCTTGCAGAGTGTGCCAAAGAAGATGCGTCCATTTTGAACTGCGTTCTGCTATCCGTTGCAGTTCAATCATGCGAGAAAGTATCGAGTGAACAGTGCACGGGAGACTCCCTTGTACATAGAAAAAGAACGTGTTTCCTCCCCTTCCCCCTTTGTGAAGTTGCACATGGTGTACCTCGTTTAACATTGTTGCATAAAAACATTCCAATTGTTGCACGTGCACACATGCTTGAGTGTATGAAGGAACCAGGGATTCAAAAGCATGTAAGAAGCTCTGTTCATATAGATCTCCTCGAAATAGCCGATGTTACCTGGGTTATTTACAAGTGAGTAAATCTAGTAAACTTCAGCAAGAACCCTTCAGTGCACGTTTCTGTTTCTGAAAAAAGATTGGACGTGTTTAAAATTAGATTAATAAATAGCCTTTTACTTTAATTACAAAAGCCAATTGAGACAATTTTAACTTCATGAATCCTGTCCGTTTTCTAGAAGAGGAACATTTGTCCCAGAAGCTGTTGAATTTCCGTAATCATTTACTATGTTTAATTGAGATTGCATTTGCAGTACCTCTGCTTTATGAGCAATGTTTATATTTAGTGATTAATTGATCATGAATGTACATAATATTTTGAGAAATAACATTCTCACTTTTCAGTGAAAATGGCGTGATCTCCCAGAATATTATATTTCATTGTTCATTTGTTTTGCAAATGTAGTTCAATGCAAAAGCACTTTCCAGTTGCTTTCTCTTCAAAATTTACTCAATTCCACCTTGATTGGATGAATTTTACCAAAGGCAATTAAGAACATTGTAAAACTGCAACCATCCTTTCCGTACATTATTTTGAAATACAATGCATGTCGAGTTACTGTTATTATATAATTATGAAAACATGAGCATAATTTTAAGAGTTTCAACAAAAAACTGTGTTCTCCTTTGTGTACATAATATTATATCAAGAAAGTTAGACACACTTCAAAATACTTTTCTCTTTTAATTCAGCATGTAAGGTGTTCTTGTCTACACTGTCAAATCTTTTATTATAATGGCCTCGCAATACACATCATTTTTCATCTCTTCGTGGTATTTCGTTTTTAACAAGTGTCACACTGCACTGCCTTGTGTTAGAGTTGTTAGGTTTTTGTAAACCTGAAATGAATTCTAAAGCAGCAGGCACACAAATGCTTGAAATTCTTGTATTTATTTAAAGAGGGGGTGGATTTGTTTCCCCCCCTCCAAGTCCTTTCAGGCTTCTAGATGTCTTTTATTTTGTCAAATTGTAATTGTGTATTGCATGTACATTATGTGTACATGTGGCCATTAAAAGAGAACTTGCTCTATGTAAATAGTTTATAAAAGATCAAATTGACGTAGCGTGAATGAGATCGAAACCACACAACATATTTCAGTTGTGTCAAGACATACACTTTCCACAATGTTAAAATGTACATCAATTTGTGCAATGTGTATCATAGTCTTATCAAGTGGTATTTTTTCTGTTTTTCCCAGTATAGGAATTGAATGTTTTACTTGTTTCTAACAGGTTATTACTTTATAGATATGTATTCGATAGAAAATGGATTGTTGATTTAATTTTGAGCGCAAACATGTCGTTTTGGAAAAAAAATGCCGTGGGAGTATCTGAATTGAGTTCAGCTACTAGAAGTGTACAAAGGAAGATGGTAAAGGGGTGAATTATCGTGGACATTTTTGAATCAACTCTGTTGTACATAGTTTGTCCTTCTTTAACAGTAATGTGGAACACGTGGAAGTGCTTTTTGTAAGGGAAAAGTTGAACAGGATGTCTGCACTCATTTATGTAATGTCCTGTTTGCTTGTTTTCCGATTGCTATTTTATCTCTGCCCCCTCCACTGTTCTAGTTTTCAGCAAGTGAAGAGAAATTTAATTGTTTGATGTTTAGCTTAACAACAGACAAAAATATGCTAGAGAATACAGTGTCAATAAACATGCTATAATCTAGATTAGGAAATTAAAGGGAAAGAATTCTTGTAAATGTGTACACATTTCTTCTGTTTTGCAATGTGAAGACAGCTGAAAAAAATAATTAAAGTCTGCCTAAGAATGAATGAATTATTGTTTTACTCCACTTCCTGACCACTTAGATGTTGTACCGTCCATAACCTAAAGGAACAGCCACGAGAAATGTAAAGTATGGCTTCAAACTATCGTAAAAATTATATATTTTAATGCTTTGAGGGTAGCCTGGTGATAGTACTAACATGTTTGGATAATCTTTGCCTCTTGCTGGATTTTTTTTTTTAAAAAATAATATGAAGTCATACATCTTAAACTGAACTGGTGGTATTTTGCTAATATTCATGTCATCCAAAGTTAAAGTAATTGTCATTATTTATGTATATATATTAGGGCTGAGCCGTGTTTTATTAGCATTCAAATTACCATTTAGGATTATAAAGTGGCTCTTCTTGGTGGCAACGGTCAATTTCGCCACAAAACAAAGAGTTTATCGCTACACTGGACCTTCTTTCCAACTCTATTCTTGAATGACCTTTTATTATAATTATTACATCATCCAAGTTAGCTATTGTGCATTTGATCTCCGGAATATTTCCAAATTTCTCTAGAGCTTGCTCCAAGTTTAGATTCTCTGATTTCGAGACATTCCTGTGGACGTCCTTGTGTTATGAATTTTGAGATCGTGAAGGTAGCATATCTGACATATGCCTTCCTGTCTAGTGCAACAGCTCTCCGTAATTCTACAGATTTTTCCCAGGCAATGTACATCTTATAAGGTCCTGAAAAGATGGAGCTTTGTAGGGTTGGTACAAGTAGATGTTTCATGATGGTTGCGGTAAACTCGGTTTAAAATTACTTACGTGAAATTTAGAAGATTTCGCACTTCCGTATTGCACAATTTAATGGTTCAATCCTATTAATTTCGAAGATCCACTGTCTTCATTCAAAAAAGGGTACGGCGTAAGTGTGAAAACTTCTAAATTTCATGTAAGTAAGTAGATGTTTGTTCAAAGCCTCACAACACCAGCAACGTCTGTCTACCATCTGTGAGGGCTTCTTTTTTTCATTTGGAAGCGGGATGCAAGGACATTCGTACCTTACAGCCTTGTGCCAGAGAACCAACTGCAACATAACATGTTGATTTCACCTGTGTATAACAAGATCTCGCTTTCATGTCCACAGCGACCTCTTGTAATACATGAAATAATTCTTCCTTTTGAGCCTGCATATACTAACATACATAAATCTAAGTTAATAAAAATTGCATAAAGCACTCTAAATACCTATTGGTTAACCTAACCTACAAGCTTAAGAAATTACTTCGCAGGCCCAAAGGGAAGAACTGTTAGTGGTCTTGCATTATATACCTACACACTGGCTATTAAGACTTATTTCATTGCACACCTACATTTCCCTGCAGTTGGATGGTTAAATCTCTGGGATTATTGTAATTACAACTCAAAAGAGCTGTTGGTCACATGGTTTGCCTCTTTTATGGACATCTTGAATACCTTTGCACATATATAGCATAAATAATATAAACAAGCCAGTTTGGTGGCGTAGTATCCACTTTAGATATCGCCACTGAAGTTCCTGGATTCAAATCTCAACTTAGGCATCACTATTAACCATAAGTGGGAGAAAATCAACAGGAAATAAAAAAAAATACAAATAAAACACTTAAGATTATCATGTGTTTATGCTTATTGTAAAATATCATATATTAGAAGTCATAGAAGGAATAACATGGATCAATGGTTTAATAATAACAACCATTCAAAAAATTGCTCCATCAACAACTTAGCTTAATTAATAATTTAAATATAATTTTAATTATTAGAATTGGAGTATCAGCAATTATTGGAGCAGTGGGGGATTAAACCAAACTTCCTTACGCAAAATTATGGCCTTTTCATCAATTAATTACATATCGTGAATCATCCTGAGAATAACATCAGAAGACACCTAATTAACATACTTATTCATATGCATTCTAATAACATCTTCCACTATTATGTTACTTTCAATAAACAAATTATACTATGTCCCACAACTCTTTATACTAGAATTTCCCCCATAAAAGAAAATCCCTTATCTAACACACAGCACTTTCTGTGCATGGCAGTGAGCACTCATTGTACACCAATCAGAATGTAGCAGTTGAGCCAGTGTTCTACATATGGGCAGTTTTGCTTGGATGAAACCGAAGCAGGACCCCTGGTGTGCATTGCAATTTTTGCAAATTGTTTTACAATTTGTAGTGCTCGTGATTCATCAAAAACAAACATGACTGAATCTAAAAATTTTGTCTGGAATGAACCTTATCCCGATACAGAAAGGGTATGAGTTCTGCCTTTTACTGGATGAGAGCTATCCAATCACATTGGATACACACAAACTTACACAACTGTTGATATTGGTGAAGTTTAGTTATCAAGAGGAACGATACAAATATCAACCGTTACGTTGAATATAAAACACTTACCTACTGTCCCACAGCTGCCAACATGTCTGGAAATCTGAAGTTGGCCTGGGCTTGAAACGTATTGAAGAACTTTTGCCTTATGTCAAAGTCTCTGTCAGACTAGCAGTGTTCAGATGTAGTTTCTTAGCTACTGTAAGGAGCTTCAACAATGCATAATTACTGTTGAATGTGAATAGAAAAGTCTTGTATTACGTTCATACTGACACACGTTTCAGATGATTAAACTATGATGTAAGATGGGCCAACAATTTGATTCTACTCTTTCTGAACGGTGTAATAGTTAATGCTCTTGTTTTGTGATCAGTTTCCAGGGTTGCATTCCCTGAGGAGAGGGATATATTTCGGTGCATGCAACAATCTACTACAGAGGTGGTCCAAAATATGTTGTAACCAGCATTTTTTTTTTTTCTGGCAGTACATAACAGTACTCCACACTGGCACCTTATTATAGGTGAGAATAAAACTTAACATTTTAACAAGAGAAATGTATAGGTATGTGGGTATACTTGGATGCATGATATTTTATCAACAATATATTTTTGAGTAGTTCTTATGATGAACACAATAACAAGCCAAAACAGTAACACAAGAAATGAACTTGAATAATGCTGGAACCTTTCTTCCCAGAAAAATAGGACTGGTTATAATATAACTTTCTTACAGTGAGACTTTTAATTTTATCAAACAGCTTTGCTAACCTCTTTCCTCTGCAACAATAATCAAATTTAAGCATGTTCTCTAATGACCAGTTAGTTCTGCCATTTTTAGAAGTATATACCCTTCCTGTGACAAAATAAAGTTGTTTTTTTTCCAAGATGCAGCACATTTTTAGTAAATATTAGCGAATATTCCACTGTGTACTTTAATTTATGAAATAAATTACGTTGTACATGCATTGTGGTGCCTATGTTGGAAAGAATTATGCTATAGCTACAAACACATTTTTTTCTCATTTATTTCCTTATAAACGGCCACAGGCCATTAAATAACCCAAAAAATACAGGGTGTATCTGAAAGAAATAGATTAAACACTACAAATCAAAAACATTTTTTTTTTTTTCAGGAAGCAGTTACCATTTTTACCCGTGTATAATGCACACTGGTTTTTGATGGGGAAAAGCGACAAAAAAATTTATCTTGTGTAAAGTGTGCAGTATAATCCAGGTTCATGAAATTGCTTTCTTGTCGAGTCGTAAAGCTATGCCAATCAAGAGCTAGTGACATCATACCTATTCAATGAGTCACCTGTTGCTATGTGGACCAAGAGGAGAATATCCTCTTGTGTAAACAGTAAGTCACCAACCCAAGCCACCTGCCCCCTCTCCCTCCACAGGGTTTAGCATCCCGAAGCTTTCTCTCTTTAACCACCTTATTTATTCTGTAATAGTAGAAAGGCAAATTACATTATGGATTTGCAGTGCTCAGGAAGTTATTTTCTGTTATTTCTCGCCCAACAAATATCGTTGATACACATCCCATGTGATGGGAGGTGCATGCTCGAATTCTGCCTGCTTTCCTTGTCTTGCAGAACATTACATAGCAAAGTGAAAAATCGTGGAAAATGGTCTTTTAAAATTTTTTACATGGTTTTGCTCATTTTCTCTTTACTTTTTTCTAATAAAAACCCTTTAAAATATATACTTTTTCAATGACTGATGTAACATTTATAAGGGGCACATTCAGGACCCTTAAACTAGCAGTTAGCAGAACAAGGTTTCTTTCATTAAGGCATTTACACACTCCATATATGTGATATTATGTGGCTAGTAATACATTTTAATTATTATTTTCTTTTATCCAAAGTACCACAAAAATCAGAACGTTCCTTCATTTTGTGATGAGCTTATTTCAACTGCTTTGCACATTAGTGTCGCCATCTTGAATGGAATACTGTTGCCATATTCAGAAACTACAGAATTCAAGCTTTACAATGATAGGGGTTCCGTAAACATGAAAAAATTATTCCGTGCATAATACGCACCACAGAATTTGGGCACAAAAATTTTGAAAAAAAAGTGCATTATACATGAGTAAATATGGTAGTACCGTTTCGTAGAGAAAGTCTTCAAGTTTATGACCTCAGCTTTTCATTTTTTTCGTGATATCAGCATCCTTAGTGTAGGCTGACCATATTATCTTGACTCCCAAAATGGAACATCTCAAAGAGGTCTGTTTACCTCCCACCCTCGTGAAAAATCGGTTAGGCCGTGTTTTAAAATTATTGTTATTATTTAAGTATGAATCATATAAATGTTACTTCATAAAATATAAATGAAATATGATCTCCCGTAGTCAAAATGTATTAATTATTATAATCTTGATCTAATTTCTTTTGATAAATCTTCGATGTTACTCCATCAACGCTTCAGTATTTGTCTTTTAAATGTGTGTCAAGATGCAGGAATTTAAATTCTTTTTGTATTGAAACTACAAGTTTATGTACTGGTCTGCAAATTATGGAACACACATAACAATACAACCCTCATTGTGAGATAACTTAAGCAGTAAGCTGCTGTCTTCACGAACATTTTTGATGACAATGGAACATTGTGAATTCATATGAAGTGCTCGAAATGCAGTCCAGGTGGTTTGCCACGGTGTTGCCATGACGCTAGTTCAAAAATTCCATCTAAAAAAAAAATGGGTGGGTCTCAAATTTATATTTGGTTTTTAAGTTAACTTCTACACTTTTATAAAAAGTGACAAATAGTAGGATTTTGAAAATACTGACAGGACGACCGGGACATGCCTCTGAAATGGGCCTGTCCCAGTCAAAACAGGACGTATAGTCGCCCTACCTTGATGTCAGTTGAGCAATATTGCCGCTAGCCAGATAGCAAAGGCTTTCTGTGTGCATAAATTTGCAAAAATAAATTCTGTTACTGTTGTACAGAACACTGTATGGCAAACAGCCACCAACAAGGTATCCATCTACGATTGGAGCACGGAATTTGACGAAACTGCTCGTCTGTGTAAGGGGAAAAGTCCTGGGATATCGCATTGATATCTGTCTTCTTACAAAAGGGTCACACATAGAACATTTGTGACTTAGCCATGTAAACGTCGTCAGGACACACTTCCAACCATGTTACTAAAATTCTTGTTTCTGTAAAACTTTGAAACTGTCTATTTCTTTTAGGCTCGCTCTCTACTATACAACACAAGAGAGCCGACTTTTAAATCTGCTTCAATACAGTTTGTTCACTGTTGTTTTTTCCCATTATTTTTCTGGATGTTTCAAGCATAAATACAGGGGATGGACAAAAATATGGAAACACCTGGTATAAAACAGGTAGCCATTTCAAACACGATTTGCGTCTGAATGGACGGTTGCACTGTGATCACTGGCACTTCCTGCGAGGTATACACCCTGGCCAACCTGACAGATGGGCCAGTTACAGTTCAGCGACCGGTCCGTGCAGGTTATCGTGAATCATGTCTGAGCTGACAGTTTCAAAGAAGGCCAATTGTGGGTGCGCGTATGGTGGGAGCTTGCGTGACGAAAGTACCGGAAATGTTTGGTGTATCAAGAGGCACAGTCTCGAAGATCATGACTGCCTACGAGACTTCCGGAAAAACCGCACCAGCGTGGATGCAATTGTGTGTTGGGTGACAGAGACAGATGCACATTGGGTATGTTTGTGACCAAGCAGAAGATCACCACGGCTCCAAAAGTCACTGCTGAGCTGAATACAGTGCATACAAACCCTGTTAGCGTCAAAACAGTCAGAAGAGAACTCCACACGCAGGGTATTCATGGCAGATCTGCAAATCCCAAACCACTCGTGACTGTTGACCATGCTGTAGACAGAGACAGTGGTGCAACGCCCATAAAAACTGGACAATGGAGCAGTGGAAGACTGTAATCTGGTCGGATGAGTCATCTTTTACATTGTTTCCAACTGCTGGCCGAGTGTACGTGTGGAGAATGCCAGCACAAGCGTACAATACAGACTGTCTGTTACCGAGAGTGAAGCATGGCGGTGGTTCAGTGATGATTTGGGCAGCCATCTCCTGGTATTCTGCCGGATCCATCATCACCCTGCATGCCAGGGACTACGTAACCATTTTGAGTGACCAGCTGCATCCCATGGTGCAAACTTTGTTCCCAGATGGTGATGTAAACACCGCTCACTCACCATAGACGGTGTAACTCGACGTGCCTTTCGTGCTGTATGTATTATACATTGTAATTGGAACAGCTAACCGAAATGATCCATGAAATGCTTTGGTGTAAAACTGTACTATCTGTTACAAGATTTTTGGAAGCATTTACATAGCATTTATGCTAGCCAGCTTAAAGGTGGACGTGGACAAGCAATTTGAAGAATGTTGTAGGAGAATTACTGCTGTGTGCTTTTATTAAAAAAGGAAAATTATGAACTAGAGATTGGCTCGAAAAAAAAATGGTAATCAATGCGTACAGAACAATTTTTAACTCTGGTTTGCATTATTCATTCCTGAGATTCGCAGCATTCATTCACCAAAAAAAAAAGTAGTAGTCAAACATTTATTGATACACTTATAATGAGGATTTTCATTTTCAGTTAATCATATTTGTCGCATACACATATCATTGCTTTGCATAAATACCTAAATATTAATGAACTGAACACGAATGCATGCACGTCATATCTCTACTTTTTTTTTTTTTATCGAGAAACGAAGAAACTACAGCCAGCACTCGGAAACCACAGACAATTGCTCCTTACTCTCAGATTATCTTCACATGGCCAAACTTTGCTCTGATTGGCTGTTCCAGAGAATCCAGTCGACGAAAGCTAGTAGCAATTAGAACATGTCCTATTCCTCCAAACCAGTCAGCCAGGTGGCCATGATTTCTACCTAGAAAGTCAGTTCAGCACCAACTAGAGCATTCCTACTAGAAATCCAGTACCGTGTGATAGGGGCTTGTCTCTTTTCTTAATCTCCAAAAATGTAGTTTAGGCAGATATTTGAAAGTGGCATCAGAATTTGGAGCAACCTCAGAATATGAAAAATCAATTTTCCATCCACCATCTTGAAATGCATTGGACAAATGTAAATGCAAAACAAAATCATTCCCGGGGTGTATCTAGTTGTGATAAAACATTAAAATACAAGGCAAAAATTTCACATTCACCTTGTTAGAGGGTGGAAACGTTACGTTTTTAGTGTATATATTTTTTATGCTATAAATCTTTGCCTGGTCAGTATTTTAATGTTTTATTAACATGGAAAGAAGGCTTAACAGTGTTACTTGTTGTGATGTGAATTTTAGCTTAAAAATCTCTAAATATGCTGCTGTTATCATCATCTAAAAATTGGAGACCTACACTCACCTTTCTTAAACCACACAAAATACAGTGTGTCCGAAAAGTCACGCAACCCGGTGTTTACGACCGTATAACGGAATGAGAAGAAACGTTTTCCGCCAAGAGAATGTCTTTTCTGTATATTGGGAAAATTTAGAGAGACAAACATACGTAAGAACATGCATGTTTTAATAACAAATAAGCAAAGTGTTGCCAAAGGTGGAATTTTTTTTTACCAAATCGTGTGTATTGATGCACAGAACTCACTGAGGTAAATTATTGCAACATTTCGCAATACCAACGAACAATTTGGATGGCCATCTATTGAATTTAACAGAAAAAGATCTTTGACGAAGTTTCAAAAACATTACACAAGGGAATAAATGGGCTGTTCCAAAGATCGATCTTTTCACAAAATTACGAGGGACACTGTCAACACCGTTGCTGTCGTCACTAACAGACTTGTTTCACCTCAGGCACTTTTAATGACAAAGGAGAAAGTTGGTTATTCTCGAACATATGCAATAAATTACATACACCTTGCAACCCTGAAATGTGGGTATCCCTACAAATTAAAGCAAATGTTCCACCATTTTCTTGGATACATAAGTTGGTTCGCTTGATCATGTTCTCTGATACCTTCCTGAGGGTTGCAGCACAGATATTATCAATTTCCTGTGTAATGTTTCATTTCAGCTCCTCCAATGTTCTGAGTCTCGTTTGGCATACTGTCCCCTTTAAGTAACCCCACAGAAAAAAATCTGTAGATGTTAAATCGGGCAAGTGACTGAACCATAAATCCTTGGATATTAGACGATCACGAAAAAATTCTCTCAGCATACGAACAGATTCATCAAATGTATGGCAAGTTGCTCCATCTTGTTGTAGCCAAGCATCACATTTGTCTTCTTCCAGGAGAGCAACAAATTGCATTATGTGATCCCCGTACACAGTGGTATCCACTGTGTCTCAAAGAATAATGGTCCCAAAATACGACGCGATTTTCGGAGAGTGCAAGGGTAGTTCATGCAACTGATGTGGGTTTTCTGTTGCCCAATGCCTGTAATTTTGGCCGTTGACATACCCATCCAATTGAAACCAGGCTTAATCGCTTAAAAAAAAAAAATCAGTACATTAACACCATTTTGTCGAACGAATGATTGAAACCAATGACAGTAACGCAACCGTGCCGGGACATTAACCACTTTCAATTCATGAACAACACGAACTCTATACGGGTAAAATTTCAATTTCCGTATAGCCTTCAAAGCAGTTGACTTGCATAAGTCCAATTCTGAGGTGAGCTTCCGAACAAACTTTTGTGGCGATGTCACCATTCTTTGTTCAACATGCTGCAGAACATCAGCTCCTAACACAGAAGGGCACCCTGAACGTTGCCTGTCATGCACTGACCCAGTTTGGTGAAACGTTTGCACAAGACGAAAAATTGACGACTTATCTGGAGAGGGAGTAGTCGGAGACTTGGCACTAAATGCTTCTCTTACGCCAGAATATGACGATGTTCGGATATATTCTTCAACAATAAACACTCTTTCCTGTGTAGAATATGGCATTTTGAAAACACACACACGACGTCAGCATAAGTAGACACAATCTGGAATGCCGTTCGCAACAAACAGCAACCACCTAAGGCACAGAAAACATAACAATTGATACACGTTCTTCTGTACCTACATTTCAGGGTTGCAAGGTGTATGTACAAGGTAACCAAAAATGTTCTTGCCGTTCTAGAGCAGTGATAAACAAAGAGTAATACAGTGGACAGTACGTACCTTTAGGTTTCGAAGTAATCTCCATCAGCATCCAACACCTTTTGGCAACGTTCCTGCAGCTGCACAATACCCTGGTGGTGCGGGCTTGGATGCATAGAAGTCCGTGATTGCATTCCGCAGGTCTCCCTCATTTGCGAAGGATCTTCCACGGAGGTGGTTGTCGAGGGAATGAAAGGTCCGGTGAATATGGTGGATGGCACAGTGTCTCCCAGCCAAGTTGCTGAAGGGTCTCCCGGGTCCTCTTTGCCACATGTGGCTTGGCATTGTTGTGCAGGAACAGCACACCCTTGCGATTCACCAATGCCGGCTCCTTCTGCCGCAATGCACCCTTTGCAAACTGCTGAGAGTAGAGGTCAGCAGTGATGGTCTGACCAGGTGGAAGCTCGTAATGCACCACTTGTGGACAATTCCACCATACAGAGAGCATAACCTTTCATGGGTGCAGAGGTGGTCTTGAGGTGTGAGGAACAGGGTCACGTGGCGAGAACCAATGTCTGGTATGCTTGGGAGTGTCATAGAGCAATCAAATATAGGTATGTTCAGGTGCCGAGTGAGCAAGGACAAACAGGCTGTCACTCGTTGTTTCTTCTTGGCTGCCGACAATGTGTGGGGTACCCACTTGCTTAACTTGTCTGAATTCCCTATCCCATGCAGGTGCAGTCTGACTGTTTCAGCGGAAACATGGAACCTTTCTGCAAGTTCATCACACGTTAGACCACTGTCCTCCTCGATGGCTGCTTTCAGGGCCTCGTCATCCAACACATGTGGTCGTCCACTGCGAGGTTCATCCGAAAGGCTCAAATCTCCCGAACGGAATTTCTGGAACCAATGCATGGCTGTGCATTCGTTCACAACATTCTCCCCAAATGCCTGGCAAATGCGGCAGCTGACAGGCCAACTTTAAAGTCCTACAACAAACACACGCGAACAAGCTGCTTCGATACCTCCATTTCTCTTCGACACTGGACGAGCTATGACTGCTGTGTGTGTGCAATGTGCCTGTATTACTGACAGTCGATGGTCAGACTAACTCCCGATCGCTTGGCAGGCACGTGCGTCATTTCGTTTCCTCTCTGTGAGCACATGATTAAGGGGACATCAAAAACGGCAAGAACTTTCTTGGTTACCTTGTAATTTATCGCATATGTTCGAGAATAACAAACTTTCTCCTTTGTCGTTAAAAGTGCCTGAGTGTTATAGCCTGAGATGAAACACGTCTGTTAGTGACACGTGTCAGCAACAGTGTTGACAGTGTCCCTCGTAATATCGTAAAAGGATCGATTTTTGGAACAGCCCATTTATTATTCCCTTGTGCAATGTTTTTGAAACTTCGTCAAAGTTCTTTTTCTGTGAAATTCAATAGATGGCCATCCAAATTGTTCGTTGCTATTGTGAAATGCTGCAATAATTTACCTCAGTGAGTTCTGTGCATCAATACACACGATTTACAATTATTTTTTTCCGCCTTTGGCAACACTTTGCTAATTTGTTATTAAAACATGCATGTTCTTACATATGTTTGTCTCTCTAAATTTTCCCAATATACAGGGCATTCTCGTGGCAGAAAGTGTTTCTTCTCATTCCGTTATGCAGTCGTAAACACCGGGTTGCATGACTTTTCGGACACACTGTATTACAAAATTTTTATGAAATACTTCTTAAAGCTCCAAGGATGTCCCAATATTGCTGAGATTTGTGCTTCTTAATCTACAAAAATGTAACCTAGGCAAATATGAACATAACTTAAAGCCCTCGCAAGACATGTTGAATCGATCGTCATCCACCACATTCAATCATGGTGACTAATTTTTCTCAAATACAAAGTGAGACCAATCCATCAAGTTATCTTGCAACTTGAACAGGCGATAGTAGTCACTACGTTATCACCGCACACAGTGACAACTTGCAGTTTCCACAGTCCAATGGATATCACTGTAGTGACAGCACATGCGATGTTGACACGTTCAACATATATCTTTACTATGCTGAATAAAAATCTGTTCTGCAATGTAAATTAACAATAATGGATTTTAAAAATGGCTGCAAAGAGCTTCAAAACACCACAATTGTATTTGTATGGCTATCCAATACTAAGAAAAAGTTTTCAGTGAAAAATGCAGGCTCGACCAGTACTCGAACCTGGGTATCTGACAAACCGTGCCATTGCTCTAACAATTGAGATACCTAGCCAGCCAGCCCTCACCTGATTTTTCGCCATTACTGTTTTACCTGCATGAAATCATCTCTGCCTGTGCTACCGCAATGGGATCTGTTGCCTTTGAAACACAGTAGACTTCGATGTTGCCTGGTTCCTCCCAGCGTAGATATGTTAATTATTGGAGATTAGACACACACAGGGGATGTACTATGTAGAAATTTTCAGCAAAAATGCAGGCTCAACCAGGACTGTTTCAAAGGCAACAGATCCCGTTGTGGTAGCACAGGCAGAGACGATTCCACGCAGGTAAAGCAGCGATAGCGAAAAATCAGGCAAGGCCAGGCCGGCTCGGTAGCTCAATGGTTAGAGCAATGGCATGGTTTGTCAGAGACCTGAGTTCGAGTCCTGGTCGAGCCTGAATTTTTCACTGAAAATTTCTATGTAGTACATCTGTGTGTGCCTAATCTTCAATAGGAAAAAGTTTTTTCACAAACTTGATAAGAACCTTTTCTTGGCCCATTAGAAAATCTGAAAATTAAGTTTCTTTCTACCTTCACTGCAGTTATAGAATTGCAGTTATAGAATTTCAAAGAGAGTGATCGTTTGGAAAAAATCAGAAAAAAAAGCACTTTTCTGTTCTCTCAACGATAAAAAATTGATAGCATACTCGAAAAAAGCTTCAGTTACTATAACTTAATGCAGAATTGAATAAGCTAAATTTTTATGTAACTCGTTTTGGCCCAAGTTCCTTATGTTTTATTGCAATTTCATCATGCTACGAATGCAATTTTAACATGGTTCGATTTTGATTTACTCATGTTAACACATACTGCAGAGTTTTAGCGATTACTTAAGATTTTGTTCAATATGAGCTTTCGTAGTTAGGTTAGGCAGGTTAGGTTTGGTTCTCTTAGCATTAAAATAAAATCCCTAAATGCATTCTTCTAAGGTTTTGATATACTCCTACATTATTTCCCACTAGTCTACGATACTTACAATGGAAAATACATTGTCCATGGGAAGCGCGCATGCTTGCATAAGGTAATATTTAAGTTGTTTTCTTTTTTCATCATAAATAACTTTTTCGAAATCCAAACATAGCTAATTACTTTAAGGAAGGTTCAAATTTTGTGACAAAGATTGCCAAAATTCTACGATAATTAGTCTTCCTGCTAGGAGAATTTGAAAAAAAGATCATAAAACAATCTGAACCGTTACTCTAGTTTTCTTATAGGTTAATTTTTAATTGGAGGTTCAAACTCGAGTATCCATAATTTTTCGTCTTATAGTAAACCTAACTAATCTAACAAAGAAAGCATTTAGGCCGATATTTTTTATTAATAAATACTGAAACCTGACCTGCCTAGCCTAATAAAGCATTTAGCATCTCTTCACACCCCATGCACATGAAGTAGATGGAAGTAGTCCATATCCAAGATGTCAGTAAACAAATAATGACTGCTGGCAAGCAAAAAATCGTGGAGTGTAAAATCATTCTCCAGACAAGATACAGTAGGTAATCACTACGACTGAAGTATATGTTAATGGACTTAGACCCAAGATCGAAGACTTGGCTTAGGCCCTTTGTATCCCTTGAGAATGTGAAATATTTTGCAGTGTTTATAAAGATGTTGTTTATGAACGTTTTCAATTGTTTTTCACTTGCGGAAATGTGTGATTGTGAAGTAAAGTATGTTTGTTACCTTAGTGTGAAGCAGAGCAGCCTGAAGGCTTCGTGAAAGTGAGTATAGCACCCAACACAACAGCAGCAGACAGGATGTTGCCTACAGTTTCTTAAATGTATTATAAAATAGAAGTAAATCTAACACGATAAACTGAAAACTTATGAAACCAAAATGGAAGTGAAATATTGTTAGAAGTGTTAGATTTATTGGTGTTTGTAATTTTGCATTGTTAGATCTGGTGCTGATAGCAATTTTCTTTTTTTTTTTTATTTAATAGAAGATTCCAAATACAGCGTTAGCCATTTTACATTGGAACGATTTTATAGAACATAAGGACAAAAAAAATAGTAACATAATACAACAAAAAAAACAACAGAAAAATTACATGAGGTTAAGAGACTTACATACTTTTAGCTAACTTTCTTCTAAAACTGTCCAGATTTTCAAAAATGTATATTTCGCTTCCTAGATTATTGTATTCACTGGGCATTCTATGGAACAGAGAGCGCTGGATGAGGCACAATCTCTGCTTCTGAGAAGCAAAAACGTTTTTGTTAAGTTAGGAGTGCCAAGTTTGATGGTGTAATCTTTTCAATGTGTTCTTTAGCTACTTGAGTGTGCATACAACCAGTTTTTACAAAAATAATAATAATGGCAAAAGTATTTTACTCACGTGGGCCATATTTTAGGATCAAATATTTGTGTTTTCCACATGCTGAAACCAATCTTATATTATGTAAAACATAAAGATCTGTCGACTAAAAAAAAATGACAATTCTTGAGGGAGTACAGCGAGTCAAAAATGACTCCCAAAAATGCCTGATTCATTCGGAATTAAACAATCGTGACTTGGGCCCGGAGTTCCATAGGCTAAAAGCAGACAAAATGCACGATACTCATGACCCACTGTACCTCCTCAAGAAAGTCTAATATTTTTAATGTGTTTATGAAGATTATGTAGTTTATAAACATTTTTCTTTGTTTTTAACTCCGAGAGATGTGTTATTGTGAAGTAAAGTACATCTGTTACCTTATCGTGAAGAACAGCCTGAAGGTTTCATGCAAGTGAATACAGCACTCAACATGGCTTTCCACAAGAGCAACTATAATTTTACATTGTTAGGTTTGGAGTTGATAGCAATTTCCGACATGTTCTTTCTCTATTTTAGTGTGCAAACAGCACACAATCTGATACACCACGTCATTTTTTCTCTCTCTTGCTTGTGTAGGGAGGGTTACCAGCACCTTAGACAATGTAAACAAAAAGAGCTATTTTGAAACAAATGGCCGTTCTTTAATAATATTAAAAAACTACAATATTGAACCAGTAGAAATATGAAAATTACATCATGTATCTCAAGTATAACATCTCATCTTCTTTGTGCTGATCTTTTAAACATACCATCTTCTTTGTGCTGATCTTTTAAACATACTTTTGAACATAATTTGATCATTTGTTAAGTATTCTGACTGTAGTATAGCATCTGCAACTGCAAGTACTTCCTGTACACTATGAGCATTGACCCATATTTTTCCATTCAGTCCAACAGCTATTTCATACTTAACCTCTTTACCTAGCAATTCAAGCAAAGGGCACGAAGGATTTAATATTTTCCTCACAAGGTTTAAACTACATGTGAATAAAAATCCACCAGCCGGAACAATACCTAATCCTCTCTTCTTGCCGTACGAATCCACACACACAAGTTCTGGTTCCATATCTCTGCTTGCAACAAGTAACTTTGCAAACACCACATCGCCAACTTGCACGTCTGGTCTGTTCTTCTTTGTTGCTCCTTCAAATGCAAGATATGATAACGAAGCTTGTTCACTAGCTCCGATGTCTACTTTGAAAATGTCACCCGACTTATTGGTAATAACCCCAACTATAGTTTCCCCTCGAGCAGGGACATAACGTTTTTGATGGTTTTCTACCCAATATGTATTTGGATCCTTCTTCTTGAGAACACCACACTTGCACACAACGATTTTATCCGAAAAACGTTTCAAACCTGGGCCAAGTATTACTTTCGAATTATCATCACCTAGTTGATCAATTATATCACCAGATAATACGACTTGATTTACTTTGCTAGTTGCCATAATTATTTCTTTTGGTATGGTGTTGGGCGTACAAAAATGCATTAAGAAAACACACACATTATACTACAGGAAAACAGGATCGTCGTAGCTCTTACAAAGTGTCCACGTCCAGGGCCTGGTCAAAGCTTCTTCTTCTTCTTCATGACTCTTACCGCCGGGTATATGGTAGTTTTGGTCAAAGATCTGGGATGTAGAACACTGGTTATGCACTGGTGAGTAGAGGTACCATTGAATCGAAGTCATAGTAATAGTTGTGGTCGTAAAGATATCGTAATATTACACTTCATTGTACTTTAACACTTATCAGAAGCTTGGACATACACACAAATTTCAAAATTGAATACCACTCTGTCGGGCAAAACTATATAATATCCAGGGTTGGCATGTTTAAAACAAAAGTGTTTAAAACACTTTGTTTTAAACGTTTAAAACACACGGCTTTGTTTTTTTACAAATGTTTTAAACGTTTAAAACAATGTGTTTTAAACATGTTTTTTTAGAAGTGTTTAAAACACATTTTGGTACTTGATATTTTATAGGCTCCGATATTTTTTTTGTTTGGCAACCCTCGCTTTTCATTGTGAGTGTCAATTAATCCGTGCTTTACGGGTCTAACTTATCGCACAACACTTGAGCAACCTTATGTTCTGACATCACGGGAGAGAGCTTTTTAATTTTGGCCGAGTCTGCTGCCACGCGCGTGTCAGTAGTAAGAATAAGCGTCAAATTTGCTCCTGCCACGTAATTCATCTGCTAAGAAGATGTTACAAATCTTAAGAACAAATGAGGACGATAAAAATGCAAGTACATGACTAGTCGGAATCAATGTACAGGTAATTTAGAACCTTTTTCTTAGAAAGCATTTAGTTATATTATTTTAATGCTAACAGAACCTAACCTAACTACGAGAGCATTTAGGTTTATTAGAAGAATGTTAAGGGACCTAATCTTAAAACATTTTTGTGTAATTAATCGCTAAAACTTCGCCGTATGTGCTAAGGGACGTAATTGCATACATAGCATGATGAAATCACGATAAAACAGTCTGCTGCCACGCGCATGTCTCTTTTGGGTTACAGCAGAAAAAGAACGTGGCAGCAGACACTACCTTTAATTTTGGCTAAATGCCTACGTTGTTAGGTTAGGCAGGCTAGCTATGTATGCACAAGGTAGCAACACTGTTGTGCGACAAGAAGGGCCCGTGCATTACTGTAGAAATCGAAACTTCTCAGTTCTTTGTTTCGTACCGTCCTGTAAGTTTGAGACTGGTGGAAGTATCTGAATACACAATGCGTGATTTTGATCATGACGTGATTTTTTTTCTCTTGCGATATGATTCATTGGTTTGTATAACAGAATGAAGCGCAGACGCTTACTTTTGGTAACACAATTTTATACTTTGGATAGATAAATTGATCTGGAGAATCTATTATGACACTACAGGTTGTTTTCTCCTATATAAACTGTTCAGGCAGCAGGAAATATTTCACCCTTATTTTTCCACGACGAAGATAGTAATTCTATAATATTTAGTTTCTTGAAATTTAGATGAATATGAATCCTAACCTACTTCAGCAGTGGCGGAAAAGGATGGCTATTACCCCCTACTTTTGTCCCTGCAGTAGAGGTGTGCGGGATCCCGAAAAGTCGGTACCGGGATCGGGAGGGGGGAATCCCGTCCTGATCCCGACTTTTCGGGGTCCCAAGCAGAAGGGAAATACAGAATGGTCATTTTAAAAAGTCGTCAATTCTCGACATTTTCTTCTGTAAATGTATGTCTGAAACGTATCGGAAATTGTTAGTTTTTGTACCAGAAATTGAGAATTTTTCCCGTCTCGAATGTTGGGATTTAAAGAATTTCCCGTCCCGACCCAAAAAATTCTGTCCCGCACACCCCTTCCCTGAAGTATGGCAAACATTATCTCCAAAGGGATATAAACTGTTCTTGCAACCACTGTACTTCAGTAATACAGTTTCATAAAAATGAGTATTTTTTTCTAGGGGGTGTGCGAGACAGAATTTTTTTGGTCGGGACGGGAATTTTTTTAAATCCCGAAAAAGTCGGGAAATTTTCGGGACGGGAAATGATCGAAATTTCCCGAAGCTCTGAAAATCTCGAATTCTACACGTAATTTTCATCTTAAGTGCTTGTTTTTACACTTCTGGTACAAAAACTAACTGCTCGGGAACCCGAAAAATCGGGATTTTTTTTTCCAGATCCCGGTCCCGACTGTGCGGGATCTCGCACACCCCTAATTTTTTCTTTAACGACTTTAACTATAATTTACTGGGAAGAGGTTGACTTTCTTTTGTTTAAAACACATGTTTAAAACATGTTTTTTTAAACTCATGTTTAAAACAAAAAACATGTTTTAAACAAAAAAAAACAGTTGTTTTTTTTTAAAAAAAAACACAAATTTTGCCAACCCTGATAATATCCACATCGTACATGGGGAAGGAGACGATAATATGGAGAGTATGGATACAGGAAATGGTACCTTGGCTCTGTGTAATCTGTTAAAAATAGCGTGTCTGTGTTTGCTCCTTAACGGGCAATGAAAGAAAAGATGAACTGGCGTATGTTTGTTTTCTCCGCAATCACAAGCAGGGGAGGGATTTTGATGCAGTCTTGCTAGGAGTTCGTTTGTGCAAACGTGTCCCGTTCGTAGGCGAAGTGTGAAAGTTATCACTTCTCGAGGAAGTTTCAGTTTATGAAACCAGGGTCGACTGACTACTTTTTGTGCGTACCATTTATAAGTGGTCGTATTTGCAATTTGATTAAGTGCCCGAGCTTTCCATTGGGAATTAATTTTCATTTTAATTCGGGGTAGAAGATCAGTGTAGGATAAACGAAGAGGAGTAGGAAAAAGTGTGTTCTTCGCCTTTTTTGCATATTGGTCCACTAAATTCTGATATATATTAAGATTGCTATGAGCTTTTACGTACGTAAATTTCACTCGTTGATCATTTTGGCAGAGATTTAATGTAGTTTGTAAGATCAGGGACGGGAGAATGGGCATGCGGTATGCATCTTTCCCACAACGATCGAGTGTAAATAAAACACCCAATGCGTCAGTTAGAATTTGAATTTTTTTAAATCCCGCTCCAAGGGCATATAGCAATGCCTGGTGCATGCCTGGTGTATGGCATAACATTCTGCCGAAAATATGGACATGTCTTGCGGTAAGGAGAATTGTCTGACTATGTTTTGGCAGGGTGCGTAGAATGCGCAGCCGACATGTTTGTCATCTTTTGATCCGTCAGTGTATATGAAGTCATAGTCTGGCTAAATTTCTTCATAATATTCATGTCGACCGAAATCAACATAATTGACATTGACAGGTGACTCGGTAGGAATCCTCAAAGTGTAATCAAGGGATTTTGTATAGTGTAACTTAAGTGATATGCTTCTCTATCTATGTTGTAACAATAAAAAATGTAATATCTAGAACATGATCTATCCAAGGGTAAAGTTTCACCCAGTTGTCGTTGTATTGCAAATGCTTTATTGAAAGGATGGGTGTGTCTTTCCCATCGTAGTAGAATATTGGCGTCTAAATGAAAGGGCCTCTTCAGCGCTCTCGCTGTAGACACTAACATTTGGACTAGATTTCATTAATCCTAGACATACACGGAGTGCCTGTCTCTGTAAAATGTCCATTTTATCGGCCCAAGTATCAATCATCCCACCATAAACTGGTGCCAAATACTCGAATAAAGAGCGAAAGCAAATTTTGTAGAACAAAGTCATAATGGAGGGGTGTCCACCAGTAGCGGCTCGTGCCTAAAATAACTGGTGAAGAAGTACATTTATAGGCAATGAAAAACAAATAGTAAGTGTTAGGGCCCCCCCTCCAATTTAAAACGTCTTTTTTGTCTTCATCCGTCCATCTGGAAAATGGTGTCTGCACAAATTACACACTATGTCATTTACTGGGTTCATTGTACAAACCGCAGCTCAATACATGAACACAACACACGATAGGAAACGCGAAACACACACGCGGAACAAGATCTCGCGAGACCGCAACGATTTTGCCACAACCACTGGATGCAATGTTTTCTGTCGACGAGAGAACTGCTGCACCTAGAGGGCGACACCCGTTCAATTCCAACGCTAGGTGACGACACCGTTGCCATGACAACCAGCTTAAGTTTTCCGCAACCTGGCGGCGTCTGCTCTTGGCTGGCTCTTGGTTTGTTTATGCTACGACGAACTCTTTACGTGCGTAGCGCCGAGCGGCTTATTATTTGCGTATTATCGTGTGCGTTCTGCTGGGAAATAGTTTAATTTAACAAGCAAATGAAAAATGTCAATATTAATTTGAAAATTAGGTGAAAACATATGCACTTGTTGCACTTGGCCAGCCGCCACTGGTGTCCACCCTATTTCGTGTTCGCCAGGGCCTTTAGAAGGTTGATTATTTGTTTTCCTTTTGCTAGCAGTTTGTTAATATGGATTTTCCAATTTAATTTTCTATCAAAGGAAACCCCCAGGTTAGTACAGGAAGATACCACCGGAATCTGTAGTATATGTGTCACATGGTTAGGGTGTCGGTTTGGTGTATAAGGGTTAAAGATTATAATTTTTGATTTCTCGGCAGAAAAAGATAAACCGCGAGATAATAATTGAACACGTAGAGTATGAATCAGATTGCGCAATTCTAAAATTCCTTGTGTGGTGTCTGATGTACTTTGATAAAAACAAAAATCGTCAGCATATTGAATGATGTTGTGAGTGGCCCTTGGTATTTGATGTATATATTTGGTGTAAATGTTAAGGAGGAGGAGACTCAGAGGGGAGCCTCGGGCCCTTGACATCACTATGAAACCAGAAGACCAGAATACGTTCCTGATATAGATTCCACGCTATTTTAGCCACAATCGGGTGAATGTTTATTGAATTAAGAAGATTGCATATTATTGAAATATCAACGGAGTCATATGCTTTGGCGATGTCAACAAATAAGCTGAAGCAAAATTGTCTCAGGAGTTGGCTATTTTGGACAGCAACAGTGAGTGTAGCAATGGCATCCTGACTACCAAGACCGATGCGAAATCCTAATTGTGTGGATGGGAAAAATTGGCGTTTTTCTAGTGTTCAAACGATTCTATGTTGGAGGGTACGTTCGAATAGTTTAGCCATAACTGGTATCAAAACTATAGGTCGATATGAAGAGGCTTGCATGGTTGGTTTGTTTGGTTTTAAAATAGGTATCACAATATGCTGGGTCCAGCCACGTGGTATGTTTCCTCTGCGATATACATAATTATAAATCGCAGCATGAATTTCGAACCCTTGAACTGGTAAGTGCTTTAGAATTTCATAGGTAATACTATCATAGCCAGGTGCCGTGGATTTGATTTTATGAAGGATATTTTTTAGTTCTTTGACTGAAATAGCTGGTAAGTCATCAGTAAATTCGGTATGTTCACGGTCATGAAAGAGGGAAGGCATAGGAACGGATGGGAGAGGGGGTGAGGAGGTCCATAAAATCTGATTCCCAGGAAGTATCAATTGGACGTGGATGGGGGACATGGGGATGTCGAAGAGAATTGAATTTCCGCCAAATTATACTAATTGGCACGTTAAGGTCAAGGGACTGACAATATGATTTCCATGCCTGACGTTTAGCTTTGATATATGTTTTTTTTTCGCTATCGCCTGGGCATTTTTTAGTTCTCGCCAGGTATCCGGCATAGGATATCTGGCGTATAATTTTGCTAATATTTTCTTTCTTTTTTTATTGCGGCACAAGTTGGGTTCCACCAGTAGAGTTTTGGAAAACGGTCAAAAGAGTAACATTTTTGTCTCGTTCCGCTGTCATCGAGTGCGATTGTTAGCATTTGGAATAATTGAGTATATGTAATGGTCCGTACTGAAGCCGAATCATCACTATAATATAAACGGAGGAAAGAATTACGGAAATTTTCCCAGTTTATGGAATCGCGTTTCCAGCGACGAACCCTAGGTACAGTTGTGCTTGTAGTCGATAAATTAGCCGGTAAAGAAAGGAAAATTGGGGTATGATCACTCCCTCGTAAATCTATGTCATTAAACCAATTGATGTTATTGAATATATGTGGTGATACTAAAGTGAGGTCTATACTCGTCGGGCTGGATCGGTTATGAGGATAATGTATGGGGGAACCATCATTCAGAATAATAAGGTTATTTTCAGTGACACAATTTTCTATTGTGGTTCCCAGCCTATCCGTCCGAGAGTTACCCCATATGTGATGATGTGCATTAAAATCTCCTGTTATCAAATATAGGCCCGGAATGATTGTAAAAAGTTCGTTAAAAGCTGAGAGTGGGATATTCTGGGAAAGAGGGTGTGGTAGAAGGTACATAGATATAAGCGTAAATAAATAATGAGCATATTTAATTCGGGCGGCAGCTATTTCACCTTGGTAATTTTTATTATTGGGAGGGAATGTGGAATTTTAATTACGGAATGGGGTATATTTTCATGGACATATACAGGACTCCCCGTTGATTTTGGTCAAAGGGAGGGCCGTACATTATGTAGTGGGGTAACTGATGGTTCTCATGATGAGTACCTTTCACCTCCTGTAGACAGATAAGTTGTGGACGGTAATCCGCCAGCAGATCTTGAATTTCGCATTTACGTGCCGATAGACTGCGCACGTTCCATTGTAGAGTAACAGGCAAGGACATGTTTTTAGGATAGGGGAGGGGAGGTGATAGGGATAAATGTGAAAGATATCGGGGCGTATTAACGACCCGATATAATAGACAAGAGGTGGGACGTAAGTTCATTTATTCTTCTAATTATTTTCTCCTGTTCGTGTATTTCTGATATATTAACTACAGAGGCCCATAGATCCGGGATAAAATCAAGTGGAGAACGATATATTAATCGCTGTTCGGGAGATAATGTGACTCTGGCACCATATGTCCGCATAGGGGGTAAAGTGTTATCGGAACGAGAGTCTGTTAGGCTTGGTTGACCTTGAACCTTCTCGTCCGTGTGAATCGTGATACTCTTGGGTGGTATTCTCCCAAGTGCACCAGCTCCTGTGCTACGAAGCGGAGGAAAGGCTCGGGATCCTATTGGGGGTGAGGGATGGAAAATATCATCATCTGAGGCACTGGTAGAAGAGTCCGAGGTGTCAGAAGTTTTCTTATTGTTTTTCTTCTTACGACTTCTTCCATGTCAAGGGCGCACCAGAGGTGTACAGTCCTGGGTAGAATTAGCTTTATTGTTTGTAGGAGGTTCTTGTCTCATGATGTTGCAGTAAGTGTCTCTTCTTGTAGAGGCCGGTGGTCCCCCAAAAGAGGTACCTGCTGCTAGGGTAGGTAAGGTTGGGTATGTATGTGGATACTTCCGCCTTTGTGACAGGGGCTACATATGTACCCCGTATTTTGTGGCTAGCCTCAAAGTAAGAAATATTTTCTACAGCCATACGAGTATGTATTGCATTAGCTTCCCTCCTAGCTGGACAATTCTTATCTAGAGCATTGTGTTGTTCTTTGCAATTTATGCATTAGGGTGGTTTGTTGCAAGATTCCCCATGCTTTGGGGATCCACATTGTGGGCAATTTGCTTTCGATTTTCACTGATTTGCACCATGAGAAAGTCTGTAACAGCATTTACATTGCAAGACAGGTCTAATACGAGGTTGGACTTCTTTGATTTCGTGATTTAATATATAATCTTTTCTGCAAGTCTGTTTCCGCGAAAAGTGATTCACCCTACAGTGGAATCTCTGAGTGTGAAATTCGCATCAGAATTCTAAATTTTCTTTTGTTGTCGTTTGGCACTTATTGCCTGTATGGGGTCAGCATCAATTCCTTCCAAAATATCTGTTTCTGTTAAGTCTAGGGCCACGCCAAAAATTAAACCCTCTCTTTGAACTAGCGATTGGGGTACGCGGGCCAGTTCGGCCAGTTGTGTGTGTAGTGTTCGGTCTTTAACGAAAGTGTTGGCTGCTTGTGCACTAGCAAATGTGACTCTCACACGGTTTCGTCCACATTGCTCTACTAGATCAACTGGGATTTCGTTTTTACGAAAGAAATTGCCCAAACTTCCCCCATTTAGTTTGCCAATATTCTTATCCACTCCTTCCAATAAAACAATATATGGACCCGAATGATCCCTGGAATAAGTAAAGTTAGGTATAGCAGATGTGGGTGATTTAACTACTTTTTCCTGGCCTACTTCATTGTTTTCCTCTCTTTGCCTTTTGGGAACACGTTTGCTTTTGTGATCCGTCATGTCAACTTCTTCTTGAGCATTTTTTTCTGCCCAATCATTTTGATTGACCGCTACGTCAGCCAAAGCCAACATAGCATTTGCTGCGTTAATTTCATTACTACTTTCTTCCATGTTGGGACGATCTAATTGTTTCCAGGTATCGTTTTGAAACAACTAGAATTATGTATGTCACAACACAATCGGAGCACTTGATATTCACACTTTTTCGCGTTCAAAACCTGTCACCATAGGCGTAGCTAGAACTTTATATTTGGGTGTGCACAAAAAAATGAGGTCTTTTACCTTTTTTAATAGCATATTTTGCAACACAATCACTTGGCTCTTTAACTGCACTGATGTTTGTAAAGGAATATAAATTCACTAAATGACAGTGTTGAAAATTACTGAATATATGTAGTAGAAAAAATCAAATTGCATAGAAATTACACACACACAAAATGTTCATAAATGTTACAAACAAATACATCAAAATGCACGTGATCTATAACAAGAGACGTCTGTCAAAAGGTACAATGTTCTTAAAGTCATCAATAACTTCATTTACATCAATAGACTAAGCTTCTCCTGTTCCACAAATAGCAAGAGCAGGGCTTCCAATCTATCCTGCTTCTGAGTTGCTCTTAATTTAGTTTTAACTTGGGTAAGCTTGGAGAAAGCTCTCTCACACGTGCAGCTTGTGACAGGTATAGAAGAAAAGCGCTGCAGTACAGAGTAGAATGCAGTAAATATCTTCTTTCTCCAATGACATAAAAAAAAATCGAAAGTGCCTATCACTTCCACTCAGAAGAAATATAAACTTTATTTAGCTATCCCTGTCCCCTTTTCGTATCAAAATTTAACATGCGTAGTGTCGCATAATCCATCGTATATCGCCATCGATGATTCTCATAATGTTGTCACTATTAGTGGTACAGACCTTGAAAATTGTCAGGTCCATACACAGAAATTGTGCCTTCTGCCTTCTCACACAGGATGACACGACGGGCTCAATTTCTGTCTTTCCAAATTGATCCAAGCAACAACCGTGGCTGATACGATGAATGTGTGTACCTACACATGTCACAAATCCCACCTCACCGATGTGGTCAAATTAGATTTAAATGTTTATGCAATAATTAATCCTCCTCCTACCATCACCTTTTTTTATGCTAATGGCTCCACTTTACATTATAATCTTACCACTTTTCACGAACCCGGTGCAGTATTGTTACACGTGGCTTGCCGTACAGATGTACTTATCACCCCCGATATCAAAATTCATGCTATCTTTCCTTGTGGTTTCGATCATTCAACAATCCACCGAACAATTCATATCCTTCCTGCTGCCTGGACCAACAATCCCAATTTTCTACTCGACACCCATTATAAAATTTTCCCCCTTGTGAATGCAACGGCTCTTTATCATAAACAATGGACATTTCATATCCCTCACCTTAACCTCTCCCAATATAAAGTTCTTGACATGCCTCCTATAACTCCACTTTACAGACATGCGGATTTTCCTATCATTATAATTTTTGTCTGGCTCACATGTCTCACTCTAGGTGTCATATACCAATTTAAACTTCTCCACATTCCCCTTTTCTTATGTTTTACTTCTAAGGCTCGTGCACTTACCCCTCATGACCTTGTAAAATCTCCTGCACATACAACCTCCTATCTCTTCTTAATTTTCATAGCTCTCCTGCTTCTTTGTATTTGCATTACATACATGTACTTACGTCTAAAACGTCACACTTCTTGCTGTTCATGTTGTCACCGGCGAACCCCATCTCCTCCTAAGACATGTTCCGTCCCTATTATTAGTCCTCCTATTTCCGTAGCTGCTATATCTCAACGTCTCACACATTCCCCACCACCCCCTCCCACTCTTCGTCAACTTACAGCTCCCACTCACTTAGCTCCTCCTCTTCCCACACATATCACCATTGATGATGGCTACTGTCTACCCACCCCTGTCATTTCACTTATGTCACCTTCCACACCAACCTTTACTCTTCCGCACTTAAGCGAACACCTTTTGTTATAACTTCCCCTTCCCTACGCTTGTCGGCTCCCCCTTGCACAATGTCACCATCTGGCCATGCTACACTCACGGCGTTTCTCAAGCATCTCTTCGACAGTTCCGCATGCAGCCAGCCAGCCAGGAGACATCTTATTGCAGCTCATCATGCAGACTTCATGCAGCCAGCCAGCCAGCAGACATCTTATTGCGGCTCATCATGCAGACATCATGCAGCCAGCCAGCCAGGAGACCTCCTATTGCAGCAGACATCATACAGCCAGCCAGCCACCAGACATCTATTGCAGACATCATGATGCAGACATCATGCAGCAAGCACATAAACATTTAGCCAGCAGACCACAGGCAGCCTACAGCTCAGCATACCACCAGCGGTCAGCATTCCAGCTGAACATGCAGCCAGACCAGTGCAGTACCAGCTATACCGACAGCTCCAACTTATTTTTTTTACACATTATTATATACAGGGTTTTTATTTTTCTTTACTCTATGTACCTTCAATTATTATTTCAAAATATACGGTCTATAACCATCTCTACTCTGCTTAGTAACCACTCACAGTGGATACATCTTGGCCAGGGGAATGATGAAGGAATTGGGAGCATAAAGGGAGAAACATTAATTTGCCTCAAACATCGCTCTGAAGCTCGCAAGTTGAACGCTCATTCACCCCACATTCCGCCGGATGCAGAGCCGAGCAACAAGAATTTTCCACTTGGCTCTGCACAGTCAGCAAGGCAACGGCCCTCGCCAGCGGTGAGTGCACCTCCACTGTAAATTTCCATCTGCATCCAGGGATACCCCAGGTGCACAGTGGAGTTGCAAAGTCCACCACCCTATGACTCAAATCCAATGTATAAAACCCCTGGAGTCAGTAAAACGATCTCTCACTTCGCTCCAATATCACCACCAAACTGATCGACGAGAAGACGACGACGGCCTGCTGAGAGATTCCTACGTTACGAGGCGGCAACAAGCGAGAAGTCCATAAGCAGTCCGGATTAAGCCAGCCGAAGAATCTGGAGTTCATTTACAATTCAAGTCGCCGAATTGCCTGCCGTCTCTTATCGTCATCTTCGATCTCTCCAGCGGGCACCTATCACCTGTCACCGTCGCCGACGCCAGAAGCCGAGGGCCAGACCTACAGCAAGGGGTGAGTAGCGTTCAACATCACAGGCTCCCAACAATCCTTCATCAGCTCCCTTAAGGGTAGAGGTGGTTAGCCAAGTCAAACTTAAGACCTATCGTATTTATCTGAGCTATGTCCCGGCGTGACTCGATCCCGTACCTTACCCGACGTCACGCTACACGCCGTTTCATCAGCGATAATGCACACGTTTGTACCAAGTAATGACATTTTCAACTTCTTACAAACTGCCGCTCTTATTGAAATATCTGTATTTAATTCTGTTTGACAAAGCAGCTCATTAGGGTGTGCCTAGGCACACCCGGTACACCCCGTAGCTACCTACGCCTATGCCTGTCACGTATGTATTTATCGAATCCTGAACCTTTCACTTCTAATAACAACTAACTTTCAAGTCCACAATTATTCGCAGTCAGTTTATTTTTCAATCATGTTAGATTAGCACGATTCAAAACTATCACCATTGCCATTCCAGTCTCTTTATTAGCTTTCCCTGGTCAAAGCAAACTATTGTAGGTGGCAGCAGCCCTGTAGTGTCCCCACGCTTTTGATGGGCATTTGTTCTCCCATTTAAATACACGGGGAATTTGATGCTGAAGGTGCTGCTATTACATTAAATTGCAAGTTTAATTTCATCTTAACCTCAGAAATTATGTCGGAACATGATAGATAAATAATCAATGCTGTGAAACTAAGAATTCTAATAACACGATCGTCAACAACATTAAAGATATCGGAACTCAAAAAAGCCTTAAAATTTGCACAGCACTTGTTATGGTCCTTTGTTTTATATACACATATTTATCATGAATAATAGTTATTACATATAATATTTTATCTTATGCTTCATGTCTCGCAACCACTGTGGATTCTTATTTACAGGAATTATAATTTTCAATTGTTGTTGCCAAAAACAAACAAAGGGCGAAAATACGATGAATACAATGAAAACATACGTTAATATACGTTAATATTATGTTATCGGATAGGGCATAGTGTCATAGTGTATATTAAAAAAATATCATGCGCTTACGCACTTAATACATTCTTTCTCTACAATTTTGGGAGTTTCTCCGACTCCTACTCGTGCCGTTGAATGGACATTTCCACTTTGACATGAAAAACGTTTTAAATCCATTCATTTTACAGATAATGACACAAACATGAGCTGTGCAAAATATCTTGGCGATATTTGTTTTGGTTCTCGAGAAACACGCCTTCAAACACCGCCGAAATTCACCTCCTACGTCACGGATTTGAAAACGTCCTCTCCACACACACGAGGTCCTCTGACGTCATCACTTAGAAATGCGTGCAGGCAGGGCTTCTGCTCGTCCTGTCAACTTAGCATGAGCCGCGGAAGCAACAACAAAGTCACTTGTTACTGTGTAAAACAAGTATCTTGTAACTTCCAGTGCAAAAATCTGTGCTCCATTTCTTGGAGATGAATGATGCCCTAGCAGTATAGCAGTATTTACTATAATTCAGCCACTCGGTACAGGGTTTTCCCATTAGGGTGACAAAGCAAAACTTATAACAGTCAATGGTTGAACACGTGAACAGCCTTGTTCATTGCGAACACATAGGTTGGTTCTGACTGGCAAGAACTTAATGTTATAGGAATGCCTTTTCTGGAATTACATTTATTTTCGTCATAATATTTTCTTCGCAAATTTTAAGATAATACGTTTAGAACACTCTGGTTTACACGCCAATTTCTGCAATATAAGAGGTGATACGGTATAAAAAGGTACGGGGAATTTTTAAATTTCCTGCAGTAAATGACAGTTTTCTTCAGTTAATATATATATTGCAAATTTTTGTATTTAGCCTACTTTTATGTCGCTTTTCCGTTCACTTTGTTTAACCGCAACGATGAGAACACATGGTTAATTTATTATGTATCATCTCTAACATCATATTTCTTCCCACTTTTGGCTAATCGCTACAATGAAGATGTAAAACTTCAAGCAGTATTCGAAGTCGGGGTGCAGGAGTACACCTCCCCCCACACACACACTACCACCAACTGCACAATCTAAGTATCACCCAACCTGCCATGATACTAGACGAACTTTTTCTTCTGTCCCATCTCATTTCGGAAGCATTCACTTGTCCCATCTCCTTTTATGAGACGAGACGGAAAATGCCTCTTCTCGTGAGCAACACTAACATTAATAATAGAAGCATCCCCCTAGCTGTCCCCGAAGTCTCGAGCAAACATCCTCCCATGTAACAATTTCCAGTTCAATAAAATGTCACTCACAAGGAAACAGTCATGCCCAGGTCGAGAGTCAAACCTGGAACATGCAACTTCCTCGTATATCATGAATTTTGTGTATAATAATTAAAACGCCAGTTAATTCCTGGTAATTCTGAATCTGTGGTTTGGTTTGCATATATAAGCAGGATAATATTCAGTTTTCGAGGACTCGTACCGTCGAAACGAGGAGTCAATATATATGTATTAAGAAAGTTTTTTTTTGTATTTATCATGATAAGCCTTTGCATACGTTGTTAATTCTATATTTTTCTAGACTTGAGACGAGAACAAGAATTGCCCTCCCAAACCGAGACGGATGTTTATAAATCGAGACGAGACTGTAAATGAGACATTTACAGATAAACACGAGACAGACATTTACAACTTTCAATGAGAACGAGACCAAGGCTGCCATGTCTCGTCTCGATAGGATCCTTAGTGGTGAAGTTGTGAACTAACCAATTAATGCGTTCGGGGTAACGAGATGAGGCGGCTTTTTTCGCAGTACAAAATTCAAAATATATCGTACCATTTCAGTATGGGATATTGTTATACACATGGGCGTATATATACGAGGGATGATCGAAAAAGAAGGTTACAAAGCATATAACTTTTGTTTTATTCACTGTAACGTAACGAAAATTTATGTGTAAATTAATAACATGTTTGTCTTGTTGCGAGTTTGAGGACTTCGGATTCTGACCATGTATACCCGAGAAGCGGACATTTAAAATGGTGACTCGTCTAGAAAATTGGTCAAGAGTAGAAGTGAGGGCAGTGGTGCGGTTCCTGTGGGCCAAAAACACTACACCTGCTGACATTCATAGGCAGATTGTGGAGGTGTATGGGGAGGGGACAATTTCAAGGCAACACGTAGCGAAGTGGTATCGTGCCTTCAAAGAAGGACGGAGCAGTATTGTTAATGACAACCCTGGACAAAGCGGTAGGCCCAATACCTCAACCACTCACGTGAACTGTGCTCTTGTGGATGAGTGTATTCGTGAGAACAGAAGAAGAACATTACGCTCAATATCAACTGAGCTGGGACTACCAATTGGTTGGCTGGCCACCATTATCTGACATGTGATGATGTCAAAAGAGCTGCGTCGCGGTTGCTACGTGAACTTGACACGGATTTCTGTGCAACCGGTATGGAAAACCTCATGTACCGTTGTGACAAATGCTTGAACAAAAAAGGTGATTACATCGAGGACTAGTGTTGAGTGCCCTCCATCATCAGGTGTGTTGATCTTCCAGCTATGTCTAACACATACGCCATAATAGGCTTTGTAACCTTTTTTTCCGATCATCCCTCGTAGTTCACGTGGTGGTGGTGGGGGGGGGTGGATCAACTTTTGGTATGATTAGTGTTGCTTTATTTCGTAAGTGAAAATACAGGACACTGCTGGCCGGAAGCTTGTGGGGGAGCAGGGGGTGCTGGACCCGACAAAGTTGCGTGTATGTAGTCACGAAGTCGCCCTAGTATTGATACTTATCTGTTCATCTTGTGTCACTGCGTTTTTAAAAACCCAATATTAAGATGACTCGAGGGGGAAAAAATAACTGATTTGACAGTCTCAATGCAGTTTCTTATCGCAGAAATTCCGAAACTATCAGGAAATTGCAGACATTTGGTCTGTAGTCCCATCTGATGTGTGGAATTACGTAATTTACTTCCCATCCGTATCCCGTCCTACGTCTCTAATTTAAGAGAATAAAATAAGTCCGAATATTTTTTTATGAACTAGCGGATAAACAGGTAACTCTGGTAATTTTACTGAATCAAAAGGGGGTGGACCCGTTGAACCCCCCGTTAAGTACGCCCTTGGTTATACAAATAATTATACATATACTAAGTATTAATTTGTACTGTGCAACTGATGTAATCTTGTCAGTGTATTTTCTCTTAATTGCCCAAATATATTTGATCATAACTTGCGCAGCAGAAATGAAACACAAACTGAAATTGCTTTATGGAAAATAAAGTAAAATAGGCTTTATAAATAAAGTGAAGAATGTGAAAATTCTTATTTTGCACTACATAGGTTACGGTAAATTTCGATAAATGTAAGTTTAAAATATATACGTATATTTTTGAAAGTTTGGTCAGCAACCAATTTTACAAACAATATTTTTCGCATGACCTGAGAACACGCACGCAGCAGAACCCTTTCATTTATCTTGCACGTGAACAGCAGGGATATTTCATAGAAGAATGATCATTACAAAGCATAGCTTTCCTTTCCACTATCGCTCCTTCTTCCATTATTAAAATCTGTACAGATTTGTAAAACTGCTGCACATGTTCGCTCACCGTGGGCTACCCGCAGTAAACTGGCCGCTCGAAGCAGACGACAAACGAGCTCCTCTCTAAGTCGTGACGTATTAACATGGCGGGACGTGTTTTTCAGCGCAACGCTAGCCTCGCAACTTTGGAAGTCTCGTTTCTGCCTTAACCCATTTTAGGACAAAGTGATTGTGGCAAATATATTGAGTTGATATAATGAAAATATGTCATTCAGCATCAATACAAATAAGAAAAACAGTTATTTTATTGAAATTATCATTTACATGTGTTTTACAGCATGTCCTATTTATAGGGCATTGGCCCGATCAGGTGATATATTTTATTGCATGTGGATTTCAATGTTCGTTGAAGACGACAGGGTTTTATAATTATTGTTTTCAATAAAATATTATTTTTTATGTGTTACATATATAAATAGCTATTGGTGTATGCATTAACTTACATGTGTTCAAATTACATATATTACATAACAGTTCACTTATGGTATTGTACAAAGCATGGTGTGCTGCATAATCCTACATTATACTCAACGCAACTTGTGACAGACTTGCTTGTGCAGACTTTACATCTTCTCTGTTTCCATTTTCATTCGAATCAGATGATGTTGACTTCCAAATCTTGCATCTGAATACAAATGAAACTTTCCCTGTTGACCATTTATTGTCCTCCTTGCAGGTGAAGAAAGAAATTGAACAGTGATGTTTCTACTGAATGATAAGAGGTCCATGTTTCTTAACTCTAGTATTTTGTAGAGTTTCCATGAAGGCTCTACAGCTGTGTCTAAGACATTACAGAACAAACCCCCGTACCATTTCTTTCCTTCAATGTTTATTTCATATTCAACCATAAATCCATCAAATAGATCCACACCATTCTTATACTTGTTGTATGATCGAACACATCTTGGTATTGACACATTTACAGATTGACCATTCTGCCTTCTTTTGACATTTGAATCAGACTCAAGTGACTCAAAATGTGTGATGACAGTGGCTACTTTATTGTTATGCCATCGAAACATCCCAATTTCCCCATTGCAATCAAATCTACAATCTGAGTATCATCGACTCTTCTTTTGCTTGATAGATTTGCTGGTTTCTAAATGGCAATGTTCTGTTCTATTTTCTCGAATTGTTCCTGTAACAAAAATAATTTTCTTTCGAAGCTGTGCAACCAGTTGGTAAGAAGTGAAGTAGTTGTCCATATACATTGGGTGCAACTTTGGGTCATCTACTATTGCTAGTAGAGACTCGACGACATGCTCGCACAGTTGCGTTTCACCTTGACATCCAGGTTGGTAAGGAATAATGTTCAGGGGATACCCATTAAATTAGTTCGTGAAAATATGTATTTTTCTGATTAACTATAGTAGCTTAGTTGTTTTAGCAGGTATAAGTAGTTACTACTGATGTTGTTAATTTCCTATTCTCATGTGGTATGTATGGTGTAGCTTATTTGGGTAATTTGAATTCTGTACTGTAATTAGCCTTGGCTGTCCCTTTTATTCGTATGTTGTTGAGTTTCTTCATAAGCATGTCCATAGGAAATTAACAACATCAGCAGTAACTACTTATACCTGCTAAAACAACTAAGCGACTATAGTTAATCAGAGAAATACATATTTTCACGAACTAATTTACCTCTACGTTAATAATACTGTACTACCAGAATACTAAGGCTTCAAAAGAAAGGACTCAGAACAAAGTACAACCTGGTTTATAGGGCATCATGCAAATGATTATTCAAGGGAGCTTCATAGATCAATAAGTCAATAGCGATTATTCTAAGTACTGCAACTTGACCCAAAATAGGAAACCAACACAAGAACAACAACACAAGAAGGAAAGATAACTACTACCATCACAGCAGACACTCAATATCTCAAAAGACCATGTAAAATATTCTACAACAATCTGCTTCATAACATAAAAAACTGCTAAATTCCAAAGAAATATCCAATCAATGATAGAAAACTGCTTGAATAGGGAGAACTCTCTACAGTCTCGCAGAATTATAGGAAAATAACAGCAAAACTTGGAAGCATACACCCTCAATAGTGCTCAATATGCATACAGTTCACATGCAATCCCATGAAAAAAGCACATAGGAGTCTCTCAGCTCAGTTCTCTTCTGAACTTGGACACCAAAAAACAGCACTTTGGGATTACTAATACTCATAAATACTACATCACCTGCCCTTGCTTGAATAGCGACGGTGCAGACTTCATAGTAAAATATTGAAAAAGTCACATGTATGTTTGTATAAGTGTGTAAGTGTGTGTGTGTAAAAAAGAGAATATGTGTGTATTTGCCAGTGTGTGCTCTTACATAAATATAGAACCTGATAGAATAGGAAATAGTAAAAAAATAAGGTTTTTAACATGTCAAAGTAATTAGTTTAGTTTGTTAATTATAAGAAACATAAGTTAATTACAAGAAATATAAATTAAATACACTAAATAAGTACAATTGTTTGGTTGGTAGTGAATATATCGAATTTCTGCAAAATTTTGCATTATATGCAGTAAATTAAACAAAGTTTGCCTTAGAATAGCACAAAATAGCATACTTATTAGATTAATAACAAACTTTCTGATGCAGTAAAGTATTGACTAGGGCTGAATGATTCAATTACTGTAAAATATTAGTCTGATTGAAGTAAATAAAGTGTAAACAATACCTTTTGTTTGTAAAATATGGTTGTTAATTCCTCTGATAGCAGAAATATCAACTTTATACGTAGTTCTTCATACATTCTAAATAACCTAACTTGGACGCCTAAATTAGTATTAAGTCTTAAAAATTAAGTTAAACTGTAAAAGAAATTACCTTGGTTCTTCAAAATAAGCATAAAATAATAAGAAATATTTAAAGATTTTCCTTTTATTCGTTATCAAAAGGATGCCAGATAGTGTAAACCAGTTGTTATATTACAAATTTAATTAATTGTTAATTATGTATAGAGCTTAAAAAGTGACTAAATAACATAAAAAAACATAACATTTGAAGGAAGTACCAAGATATGTTTTTAAAAAAATACTGTTTTTACCTAACTTTGTCGATTAATTCCTAGTACCTTCGTCAAGTTATAAATAAAATATACTTATTTCTTTGGTACTTGTGCTAGAGTCAAATAAAATGTTATTAAAAATTAGCTAGTAGTTGGTGCGTACACAGTAAATTTGAGAGTTTTAGCAATATTTGTCCTGAAATGGATATAAGTGTAACTTGTTAAGCGTGCCAAACACAAAGTATTTAAGAAACAGTACAGTATAACCTCAATTTTGAACTGTACTCCTAACAGTACTCTAGTGTTCCTTCATAGGCGTCTGTAGTGGTAAAATATATCCAGTCCTGAAGATTTTTGTCCTTCCATTCATCCTCAGCGTCGCGATTAGTCACAAAAGCAAAAAGCGAAATATTTTGCTTGTTATAATTTCTACTTTTCATGCAATCACCTACACTATAGTACTATGTTTAGTCAATTTTGCCGTATTCCTGTTTGGTCTGTTAAAGTTAGTAATCAATAAAAATATACTGACAGAAAAATCCTGATATAGTTGGATTCTCAAAAGTATGTACAATCAGTGTTCTTGCTACATTTAGCATCTAATATAGTATAAATTGAAGTCTAGTTAGTGTTGGGTTGTAAGATGTTCTGGTACATGTAGTTACTTGAAATAGCAAATATTGGGTGTGTAACTGGTAACCTTATAGTAAAACACTCAAAAAATCAACTTAGTTTCCTCGTAGTACTCCTTGTAAGTGCTTCTTGCAGTCTAATAAGGCTCTGGCGTGTTTTCTTCCTATGTCTCCTACAAGCCTCTGTAAGGTTCATATTGTCCTATGAATTGTCATTATAAGTGTTAAATGACCCCTTTAGAGTCTAAGCTTTAAGCATCAGTCAATGGAATTTAGTCCTGATTGTAGTAAAAATAAGACTCGCATTATATAACAGTAACAAATAACCCCTGATATTAAGTCTATCACTCAAGAAAGTCAGTAATACTTGAAAATTACCCTGAATAAAAGACTATAAGGCTAAATAGCATGGTAAGAAAAGTTTGGAAGGTGGACTTAAGGCTCGGCTGTACCTCTGGCATGCAAATGGGCGAATCTTTTCAAATTTTCCTCTCCATTCGAAAAACTTCTTGGATATTTCAAAATATGAAACAATACATCAGCTCAGAATTTCTTCTAGAGCATTGACGTGAATTTTCGTGTAGTTTTCTTTCACTGTTGTCTAGATATTATCAATAGTTTTGTGATTACATAAGTCTATTAAACTATTGATAATATCTAGACAACAATGAAAGAAAACTACATGAAATTTAACGTCAATGCTCTAGAAGGAATTCTAAGCTGATGTAATGTTTCATATTTTGAAATATCCAAGAAGTTTTTGGAACGGAGAGGAAAATTGGAAAAAAAACGCCCATATCGACTTGTCCTGTGATTTGTCATTATATTGTTATATTTAAGGGGGAAAATAAACAATATTAATAAACGTCCAGTTATACTGCTCTTGGTAAAGGGATTTCAGTCCTCATAGACACATAATATTTTTAGTTACAGTAAAAGTTTGGCCTCTTATAAGTGCAAAAAAGTACAAGTATTAAACATTTCGTACAGTTTATCTAGTAAGCAAAAGCAAAAAAATACAATAACTGCGTAACATACTTAAAAAATTAAGCAAGCAGTGATATTCTAGTGGTAAATAATAAGTCTAAAATATACTCGAAAATACTCTGACATATGGTTGTGGGTTATCTGAGATCGAAATTTTCAAGCTTTCTCTCATGCATAAAGTGGCTCTAGGAATCATTAAGCCTCAATAAAATGGAAACATAGAGTAAAGACACTTGGAGAGTTGTGCTGATCACATCATATGAAAAACATGCAAGAACAAGAATATATGGAACCCTACTCATATATTTAGGAAACTTTACCTACCCTAAAAGTTAAAAAAATATACCGAGGAAACTCTGAAATAAACAAACTTTCCTACAGAACAAAACAAAAATAGTGGAAGTCAATAATCCCTAACAACAACAGTAGTGTAAAAGTACCTATAACCAGGACGAGAAATGATGAACCCCTCTCAAGCAGATTTGCCTACACTTAAAACTAGCTCAACATGCCTATATGAGCTTTTTGCTCAAGTGTGGTACCCTGTCTAATCCAAGATTTTTGTAAAAATGCCCTCAGGAATTTCCTGTGAAATGATGAGCCCCCTGAGATTGATTTGACTACACTTGCAAAAGCCACATCTGTGAGATTGTTGTCCATAAGCTTGTCAAAAATATGCCCTTCTTGATATTTTTTTTGCCCACACCTAAAACTAAGCCACACACACCCACACACACACCCACACCCACACCCACCCACACCCACACACACACACACACATACACACACACACACACACCCACATTGACCTTGACCTTGACCTTGACCTTGAGATGACCTTGACCTTGACCTTGACCACACCCACCTACATACACACCCACACCCACCTACATACACACCCACACCCACCCACATACACACCCACACACACCCACACCCACCCACACATATTTACTTCCGGTCCACTTGTGGCCTATTTCTGGTTTATTTATATTGCATCATGTTTTGCAACAAATTATTACCCAATATTATGTAATAAATTATTAGACATGTGTTGTTTTCTGATTGGTTGGTTATGACATAATGTGATGATGTGTTATATTCTGATTGGCTTATTGTTTCAGATGTTTTCAATGCGGTCTGTGCTTAGGCTATATAAAGAGATTTTGCTTTGCATATCAGCCAGTATTGTGAGAGTTGTTGAAGAGTAAGGGTGTGTTGTTGCAGTGCTGCTCATATTTTTAAACACAAAAATATTGCAGATTTGTATAAATTGAATTACAAATCTATTTGATTTAATATACTGAATTTTTGACAACCTGTCATAGGTTTATTAAGTATAGAGTTTTGATTTGAACCCCAAGAAATTTTATATAAATACCAAAGCCAAAAATATTAACACACATACACACATACACATATACACACACAAAATATACAAAGCACACTGCAGAACCCAACTGATATTTTTTTTATTAAGCATAGAATTTTGATTTGAATCCCAAGAAATATATATAATAAACCAATAATAAAAATGCCAAATCAAAAATATTGTAATCAATGCAAAAAGAATATATCCAGCCCCAATTGGGCTAAGCATCAAAAGAATTGTAATCCAGACAAATGCAGAACTCCCACAAAAATATGCCCTAAATGCCATAGAAAATATAGCATGGAATATTTCACATATAAACATATAGATACTTGTTCTGCACAGTCATCAACATTGCCCCCACAACCATCTACATCTGGTCTGAAAAGGAAGCATGAAACACCTGTTAATGCTGGACCAGCAAAGCAGCCACGCTATGCACCACCTATCCATAGCAGTTTTAATGGCCAACTTAGGGATCACCGGTTTGTATCAGAGCCAAAATGTGACATTAAGAATTTTTGGAACAGTATAAATTCTGATGTGCAGGCAATTCTAAATGCACAAAATGGCTCTTATAAGCTGTCCCTCAAATTGTTTACACAATATAAGAAGCCAAATGGCACAAAATTTACACAGCCTCACATAACAGAAACTGTAGCTGTATATTCAAATGCAAATTCAGACAAAATAATAAGCAGTTTGATAGATCAATTGAATATTAAACACTCTGAATTTGCTGGAAAAGAGTCTGGATGGAGCCTATGCGGATCTCCACACAAGCTCTATGTTAATATTTCTGAATTCAGCCCATTACAAGGTTCCACTTATGTGCCTTTACCTGCCAATATTAAAAACAAACAAGCCGTGGTTAATATAAAAAATAATGATGATAAATGCTTTTTGTGGTGTATTTTAGCTGCTTTGTATCCAGTTTCAAGGCATCCTGAGCGAATAAGTTATTATAAACAACATGAAAATGATTTTGATGAAGCAATGGAGGGTTTAGAATATCCAATGTCTGTTCAGAATATTGATAAATTTGAAAAAAAGGCCAGGAATATCAATGGTAAACAATTATCTATTAATGTATTTATTTGTTCTACTGGCCGTGGCAATTGCTTGATAGCACCTCTCAGAATCAGTACATTTGATGATGATTCTGCTGTTCCGATTGATCTGCTCTTAATTGAAGGGGATGATACACACCATTATACTCTGATACAAAATCTTGAAGCTTTAGTCAGAACACAACTAGACAAATCCAATACAATATTCAAGTTGTGTAGAAGATGTTTAATTGTATTTGATGGTAAAAAAAAATAATAAATGGGGTTCGTGAAAAAATGCAGAAATTGCTAAAAACAAGTTAATTGAGCATCTAAAATACTGTGGCAACCATAAACCTGTTCATATGGTGATGCCTAATCCAAGTGAAAATGCCAAATTCAAAAAATTTGAAGCCTTGTTGGAACACCCAGCATATATAGTCTGTGATTTTGAATCAAACCTCAAACCCCTTGCATTCTGCAGTCCAGATCCTGAGGAATCTTCAATTACACCATACCAGCTACATGAACCTTCTAGTTTTTATTATGTGGTTGTACAGGATGGGGTTGTTAGTAAAGAAGATTTATACATGGGATCAGATGCCATCAAAAAATTTGCAGATAGAATAGAAAATGAGTGCCATGACATAGCATCTAATGTCTTATTAAAATCAAAACCTATGTTGCCTTTAACAGAGAAACAGATTGAAGATTTCAACAATGCAGAAAAATGCCCGGTATGTGATTCTGAATTTTCAGATACAAATATCAAGGTTCATCACCATTCTCATACAGATGGTAAATTCTTAATGGCCCTGTGTAATAGCTGTAATATTAAGATCCAGAGACCAAAATTTGTCCCTATATTTTGCCATGGTGCATCCAATTATGATTTTCATCATTTGATCAGGTACGAGGTGTTTGACAAGCAGAATTTAAATATTTTAGCTGAAAATAATGAGAAATATATTGCCATTAGCAAAATAATTAAAGTTAATGGTGTTCCTATTCACTTAAGATTTCTTGATTCATACAGAATTCTGTCTGCTAGCCTGGCTACACTGGCCACTCAATTATCTGATGATCAATTCAAAATCACATGTGCTTTGTTTCCAAATCAGGAGCTGAAATTAATTAGGCGGAAGGGTGTATATCCATATGATTATGTTACAGATTTTTCTAAATTTGATGAGTGTTCTCTGCCACCACAACAAGAGTTTTACAGCAAAATCAGAGGATCTGGAATCACTGATGAAGATTATCACCATGCCCAGTTGATGTGGAACAATTTAAAATGCCAGACATTTGGTGATTATCACAAGGCATATTTAAAACTTGATGTCACTCTCTTAGCTGATATACTTCAGGCATTTAGAAAATCTTCCATGCAAAATTATAAGCTGGATCCAATGTATTTTTACAGTGCTCCGGGCCTAGCATGGTCTGCAATGTTTTTAAACACTAAAATGCAATTGGATCTGATCCAGGATCAAGATATGTATCTGTTTATGGAACAATGTATAAGAGGAGGCATGGTGCAATGTTCTCAGAGATATGCCACAGAGCAAATAACAAATATATTCCTGATTATGATCCAGCACTGCCATCAAATTATATACTGTATGTAGATGCCAATAGCCTCTATGGTTATGCTATGATGAAAAAACTGCCATATGCAGGGCTTGAGTGGGTTGAAGATTTCAATATTGAAGATCTTAAGGATTTTGATGACAGTAACTATGGCCTGTTCTTAGAGGTTGATCTGACAATTCCTGATGATTTACACAACACATTTTCTGATCTGCCCCCAATTCCCGAGGTTAAGTGTTCACCTGGCTCTAAACAGAAGAAATTGATGATGACTCTAGAGCCGAAACAGGATTATGTTATATATTACAAAAACCTCCAGTTCCTGATGAAACATGGTGTTCAAGTGACCAAAGTTGGAAACGTTTTGAGGTTCAGGCACTCAAGATGGTTGAAACCATATATTGATACAAACACAGAGCTTCGAACATCTGCAATGAGCCAATTTGATAAGACCTTGTTTAAATTGATGGTCAATTCAGTGTATGGCAAAACAATTGAAAATGTCAGAAAACATATTGATGTTAAAATAATTACTGACCCCAGCCGGAGCAAAAAATTGATTGCAAAGCCCAACTTCAATTACAGAAGAATTTATGATGAGAATATGGCACTTTTCAACATGAAAAAACAAAGATTAAGTTTGATAAGCCTATTTATGTAGGGGCTGTGATATTGGAATTGGCCAAATTACACATGTTAAAATTGTATTATGATGTGTTGAAGCCTTTTTATAAGGATCGTGTAAAACTGATGTACATGGACACAGATAGTTTTATTCTTGATATTCAAACAGAAGATGTTTATAAAGATATGTCCCAGCCTGCATTGCTTGAATATTTTGATACCAGTGAACATACAAAGATTCAACCCCACAACAAAAAGGTGCCTGGCAAGTTAAAAGATGAGACACTTGGTGATGTTATTGTGGCATTTGCTGGGTTAAGGGCCAAGATGTACAGCTTTGAAACATGTAGTGGTGTTGTTGCAAAAAAGGCCAAGGGCATTGGCAGAGTAACTGTTGACAAAGATCTTGAATTTGAAGATTACAAAAATTGCCTCAAATCATGTAGCACAATCAGAACATCAGAATCCAGAATTCAGAGTGTGCATCACTTGTTGACTAGCAATATTGTAAGAAAAGTGTCTTTGGACCCACATGATGATAAGAGATGCATTTTATCATGTGGCATACATACTCTACCATGGGGTCATTGTGATTTGAAAATGTGTTAATCAATGCCCAGTTACAGAGCATGATTTGAAATAAATAAACATGCCTATGAACTTATTTGGGTTCAAAAAACAGGCTAATATGGACCTGCCAACACCACAACCCTCTTCTGATATAATATCTAAACTAAGTGCTTTGTTAATTCTTCATCTGAACAGCATACTTACAGATGTTGATGATGAAACAGGTAAAACATTGTACATATTTAACAATAATTTAAATTATTACCAATTACCTGTAGGTGGTCAATTGCAATTTATTACAACCCCTGAGGGTAATGTCAAGATTTCAGTAGGGAGAAATATTTATAGAATTAAGCACTCAAACATGATTTCTGGCACTGTATATACTGTTTCTGCTGGTGACTGCTTATATATTGAGCTCCCTGGATCCTATGACAAGCTTATACCTTTTTTTATAGAATTAAGAATTAGATATTCAATAATAAATAACCACTAAAACAAAATGCCTAATGATATATTTGGCCATACAAGACATGAAGATCACAGTGATGAGATTCTGATGCTTGATGTCAGAGTCAAGAAATTAAGAAGTGATTTACAAGCTTTACAAACCACACTGAATGCCAGTCTTCAACTAGAAATTACAAATTTGCAATCACAATGCATGGACCCTCTTCTTAAAATTGATTCTGAACTCAAATTATTGTTTCAGAAATATACTGATTTGACCACATTGGATAATTTTCAAAGTTTAGAAGAAGCTGTAGCAGCTCTTCAAGCCAAATTTAAGACCCAGGCCACCAACTCTGAGCAATTGAAACAACAATTGGAAGAGCAGATAAATAATGTCCAGGCACAGCTCCAAACAATTGTCAAAAGCATAAAATCACAAGAAGATTTTGATCTAGTGATTTCCACTCTAAAGGAACAGATTCAATCACTCCAGATACCTAATCTGGACCCCTTGAACAATGCCATAGCTGAGGTTAAAGAAAAAATTGAGACACTTGAAAATTTTATGAACAACTTGCCATCTTCTGATGCTTTGAGTGCAATAACTCGGAGTGTTGCAAACATCAAGCTGCAACTTGAAACATATGAAGATTTTGGAAAAATTCAAAGTACCATAACCCATCTTGAGGGTACAATAGCAGCAGTGCAAAGTGATTTGACAAATGTACAAGAATCTCTAGAATCCCGCCTGCCTGGTATTGTAGACACACTTGTCAGTGTCCAGCAACAGATCACAAAGCTTGAAAACCTCAACACTGAATCTGAACTATCTCATTTTCATCACTTGATCGATGATATCCAAACAAAACTTGAAATTTTACAACAATCAACACCCACTCAGGCAGATATAGCCCTGCTCCAAAATGCTATGCAAAATGTGGCTGATGCTTCTGAATTAAATAATGTGAAATTGGCACTTGAATTTTTGCAAAATACTGTAACAAATCTGCCTACATCACAGGAACTTAAAAATATTAAGAGAGCTGTGAATCGCATATTGAAATCAGAAGATATCAAGAATATCCAGACAGAGATCAAACAACTTACTCAGACTGTGGCCACTCTACCAACTAATCAACATATTAATGAACTGCATGCCCTGTTTGAGGATATCAGAAGACAGGTCCATGATCTTACTGCTCAAAATTCAAAATTGGCAGTTATTGAAAATTTGCAACAAATTGTAGCTAATATCAAGCAACAGCTAGGGACCATGGAATCCAATCAAGCAAATGCTCTGTCTGTTTTTGCCACCCAGCTACAAGAGATTGTGCAACAATACAAGAAACTTGTTGTGGACATAAAGATCAAGCCAGGCCATGATGATGTTGTTAGGACCATCAATGAGCACCTTGAATCTGTAACAAGCAGATTGCTTACAGCAGAAAAAGAAATAACAGGCATAATCGAGAATCCTAAACATACAGTAATTCTTGAATTGTACAACAAAGAATATGATTCACCATTTACACCAGGTGGCTGTCCCCTGCAACGAAATGAGTTGTGAGTTGTAGTGGATGGACGTGCTTGAATAGAGCTCCGCGCTTTCACCCCTCAGCTAGCCTGGCATTCTATTCTCCACCGCTGTACGTTGCCACATCTTCCGCCAGGTCAATAGCTTCACCGTGTGGATCTTCGGGGTTGTTATCATGTCCAAGCCTACACTATCAGTTGTTTCGACCAAAGTTGAAGAAATAGGCAAAACTATGGAAGCATTCCAGCAACGACTTGATGAGTTGCTAGACAACCATGGATCGGTGCAAGAAGATGCTGACCTCCGCAAGTCACTCCTGAACCTCAGAGAGGAGTTCGTGCAATTTAAGAGATCGACGAGCGACTCCATGACAGAGCTGCGGCGCGACCTAGAGAGCATGAACAAGCAGATACGCACGAACACCATTGAAATAGATGACCTAGCGCAGTACTCTAGGAGGAACTGCATTTTGCTGCATGGGGTCCCCGAAACCACCAACGAAGACGTGGACAGCATCGTGCTCCAGACTTTACAAAATAAGCTTCAGTTGCAGCACATCAAGCTCGAGCACGTTGACCGGTGCCACAGGCTTGGCCCTCCGAAAAGATCGTCTGCGGAAGTTTTGAGATCGGGAAAACGCCCCATCATAGTGAAATTTGTAAGCTACCGCTCCAGGAACGAGGTGTGGAAATCAAAGAAGATGCTAAAGAACTCGTCCCTATTAATTACAGAGTCGCTAACTCCCTACAGACAGAGGGTTTTGCGGGTGGCAAAGGATCGCGTAGGGACACGCAATGCCTGGAGCCAAGACGGGCGCATTTTCGTATTTCACGGAGGTCGTCGCTACCTTATATCTTCCCCCGAGGATCTTGACGTTCTCCCTTGAGATGGGGTGCAACGCGAACTGAGTACGAAGTGTAATGAAGAGCATATGTGACTTTTGTCGTTATGATACGCTGTGTATGAATAATTGTGTGTGTGATGTGTTCAAATCATGTGTGTTTAGTGTGAGTTTTTGTCCGGGTTCTTGTTTATGTTATCGTTTTTTAATGTGAGTGTGTGTGTGTCATTCCCTGATGTTTTCCTCCATGCTATTCTGCTTGACAGGGTAAGTAATAATTCTAAATTTAATTTTGGTATGCTAATGTTTCTTCTCCCATCTTGTTTCTGTTCGTTAAACCTCAATTCTAAAAATGGCTAATCTGGCAACAACGCATCTCGGTGACAGTGGACGAAATTCTGAAGAGGGTCGTCGCTCTGCTAATTGCCCTGGCACTCCGCCCCCCGCGGTCAGCACAGCCGAAATTCTCGGAAATGAGCTGAAGACTTGTCCGAACTCACTGTTGGTGTCACACGTGAATGCACAGAGCATCGAAGCGCACCTCGATAGCTTCAAAGCTATTTTCTCCTCCCTGAATCTCCACTGCATTCTTGTATCGGAGACATGGCTTAATCCCCTCACACCCTCCAGCATGGTCTCCTTGCGAGGCTACAACGTCTTCCGAAACGACAGGTTGGGGAAACGAGGTGGCGGGGTAATGGCTCTGATAAGGGAAGATATTACCGCGGTGGTTGTGGCTAAATCTGACGGTAACTACGCACGAATGACAGAATATCTTTTCCTGGAACTTACCATCAACAAACAGAAGCTACTTCTAGCTGTTGCGTACCGTCCACCTGGAACGTGCTTTGTAAATTGTGAGGAGGAACTGGCTAAACTCATTCCCATGTACTCGCATGTATTATTACTTGGGGATCTGAACTTTCATTTAGAAACTGACAAACCCGAAGTAAATAAATTCCGCTCTGCTATCTCTTCTTACAATCTAAATATTTTGAAGCTCGATCCTACCTTCCACACGGCTACATCGCATTCTTGGCTAGATGTCATCTTAACAGGAGACTGCTCTCGAATCACCAAACATGGACAAACGAGCGCCTGCGGTCTCTCGTTCCACGATCTTATTTACGTTGCTTACTCGCTCAATGTTCCGAAATCCAAGCCAAACATAATTGAATACCGCGATTTAAAGAAAATTAACCCCGCTTCACTAAACGAAGATGCTACAAGAACCCCATGGAATTCAATAAACAGCTTCACTGATATTAACGATAAGCTTAATGAATTAAATAGTCTAATCTTACACCTTTTCGACAAACATGCTCCACTCAAGAAAAAACGCGTCACGCGGCATGCTTCCCCCTAGATGACCGACAGCATTCTCGCACTTATGGCGGAGCGCGATTCGGCTCACCGCAGGTTTAAATCTGACAAGCGCCTCAAATCTCCAAATACTTTAAACAGTTTTAATAACTACCGCGTGTTGAGAAATCGATGTAATCAGGCCGTGCGCAACGCAAAGAGAAGGCTCTCTTACGAATTATTAAATATGCAAGGCAACCCCCGAATGTTGTGGAATAACTTAAGAAATCTAGGGCTAGGAGAGAAACGTAACGTAGATCCTACTCGTGTTTCGTCCCTTGATGAATTAAATACACATTTCTCTCTCTCTAATTCAATGAATAACGATGCTAAAAATGTTACTATTAGAGCTATAGCAAACCACAAAACAGAAATGATAGAGTTCAATTTTAACCCAGTCTATGAGTTCCAAGTTGCAACTGCAATCGGTCGGATCAAATCTGGTTCTGAAGGAGCCGACAACCTCCCATTGCGACTAATAAAGCTGATTTTACCTCATGTATTGCCATACATCACTGACATTTTTAATCTTTCTCTGCGCTCTGGTATTTTTCCAGATAAGTGGAAAATAGCACACGTTCTTCCTCTCGCCAAGACTGACCCCGCCACTTCCATTGACAATTTCCGACCTATCAGTATTCTTCCCGCGCTATCGAAAGCATTAGAATACATTGCTCACGACCAAATCAGCCGACATGCAAATGAAGTTCTGGCTCCGTTTCAGTCGGGATTTAGACCTAATCACAGCACTAGCACCGCCATGACTCACATAACCGACGACGTCAGACAAGCTATGGACTGCAGACAGGCGACAGTTTTAGTTTTATTGGACTACACGAAAGCTTTCCAGTCACTCGACCATGATATTCTCATTTCCAAGCTAAAATCATTTTTTAATTTCACCACCTCTGCAACCGACTGGGTCAAATCCTACTTAACTGGACGTAAACAAAGGGTGGTTTATGATGGCAAGTGCTCGGCGCTATCTGAGATTACTTGTGGCGTTCCGCAAGGAAGTGTACTCGGCCCTTTATTATTTTCTTTATACATTAATGACCTACCAAATATCTTGAAACACTGCCGTTATCACCTGTATGCCGATGACCTCCAGTTGTACTATTCTGCACCCCCAGTAATGTTAAACGATGGTATTTCCAAGGTTAATGAAGATATAGAGAGGATTGTTAACTGGTCGCTAGACAATGGCATGTATATTAACCCTAATAAAACACAAGCAATTTTGATTGCTTCCGATAAACTGAAACGTTACGTAGATCTTAACATTCTGCCTTCCATTCTTGTAGATTCGACTCACATTCCATTTAACCAAACTGTTAAAGATCTGGGAATTGTATTAGACGGAAATTTATCATGGTCACATCACACAAGTTCGGCGTGTAGAAAAGCTTTCGCATCTCTGTATTCTATAAGACGCATGGGCAAGTTCCTCCCCACCTCTATCAAGGCCAAACTATGTCAGTCCCTAGTTTTATGCCATTTAGATTATTGTGACGTAGCGTATTCCGGCTTAACAGGTGAGTCAGCTAGACGTCTGCAGAGTGTTCAAAATGCCTGCGTACGATACATTTTTAATTTAAAATATTGGGACCACCTATCACCTTATTTTCTCAAATTGGGGTGGCTACGTATGCAAGAAAGACGAACGCTGCACACTCTGATTTTACTTTACAAAGTTCTCAACCTCAAGTCACCTTCCTATCTCCTCTCTCGCTTCCAATTTCTTCACGAATTTCACGATCGCGACACCAGATCACGCAGCTCCTCAGTTCTCTCTATCCCCGTCCACAGATCAAACTTCTTCTCCAACTCTTTCTCCGTATCGGCTGTAAGACTATGGAATCAGCTGCCAGAAAGCACTAGAGCAGTAAGCTCCGTCGGTTCCTTTAGCAGACGTGTTCGCCACTCTCTTCAGAGTAGTCGTTAGATCTTCCCCTGTCAAGCAGACTAAAAAGCATGTGCAAGTGAACGAATTCTTAAAATACCTTGCAGTTACTTAAATACAATTTTAAATTTTGCATTCTTTCATTCCATATTTAGTTTTTTGTGTATTATATATTTTGTATTTTGTGTGTTATATTCAGGGCTTTAAGACTTGTGTGTATGAGTATAATGTGTGTGTGTGGACCTATGTGAAATGACTTAGTGTACTTTGTGTATAATATAATAATGTATAATTTTAAATGTATGGTTGAGTGGAAGAAAAGGCATTGTACGGCCTTAACTCCGCCATTTAAAACAAGGCATTAATAAATAAATAATAAATAAATTTTATTACCAGTTTTTTGTTGGGGGCACACTGAGACCAATCAAGATCAAATATTGGCTTCAACCACAGGAACACCACTACCCCACCTTATCAATAACAAATGCTGACAACAAACAAAAAATCACCAGTGTAGAGTTAGAGGATTTTACAGATCCCAATACATTAGAAACATCTTATGCTGAAGATGATGGCTCTCTGGAATTTCATATACAAATAGGAGACAAATTATATTTAGAAAATCCTGTAGTATCAGCTGCTGAACACCCCATAGTTGCAATATTCTTGTTTTCATATTATGTCTAGACAAATTATTGTTGATGAATTACACAGACAAGACAGACATAATTATAAGAGACTGCCAGTAGTCACAAAAGGCATAGATGATTTATGGCAGAGCGACTTGATTGAGATGGCAAGTGGACAGCTGAAAAACTTAGACAAAATCAACAAGGGCTACAAGTATCTACTCACTGTTATAGATACATTTTCAAAATTTGCCTGGGCTGTGCCACTCAAATCCAAGACTGGAAAATGTGTTACAGAAGCCTTCAGGACAATCATCAATCAGAGTGGAAGATCACCGCGCTATTTGCAAACAGATAATGGCAAAGAATTTTATAATTCTGTGTTCCAACAATTTATTAAAAGCCAGTCAATAAAACATTACTCGAGTTACAGTGATCTCAAAGCCTCAATTGTAGAGAGATTCAACAAAACCCTAAAAAATCTTATGTATAAACAATTTACACTTCAAGGTAATTATAAATGGCTTAATATTCTTCCAGAACTTCTACATAAATATAACAACTCGGTCCATTCCACAATCAACATGAAACCCTCTGAAGTAACTTCATCTGATGAGCAAAAATTGATCAGGACTGTTTATTATCCTAGATACCAGCCAACAACAAGAAAGGCCAAATACAAGGTGGGTGATCAAGTAAGAATGACAGGACAAACATTAAAATTATCTGTGAATTCCACGAAACACTCCCTGATGACACCATATGTAGTGTTATTCTTATAGGTGAAAAATCATATGTTTATGATGTAAGAAATGAGAGAGTCACAGAGCAATTCTAGAAGATTTCTGCACAATGCATTGTTTTAATATTAGATAAACAAATTGAACCTGGTATCCAATTGAACTTAAACCGGAAGTAAATATGTGTGTGTGGGTGTGGGTGGGTGTAGATGGGTGTGGGTGTGTGTGGCTTAGTTTTAGGTGTGGGCAAAAAAAATATCAAGAAGGGCATATTTTTGACAAGCTTATGGACAACAATCTCACAGATGTGGCTTTTGCAAGTGTAGTCAAATCAATCTCAGGGGGCTCATCATTTCACAGGAAATTCCTGAGGGCATTTTTACAAAAATCTTGGATTAGACACGGTACCACACTTGAGCAAAAAGCTCATATAGGCATGTTGAGCTAGTTTTAAGTGTAGGCAAATCTGCCTGAGAGGGGTTCATCATTTCTCGTCCTGGTTATAGGTACTTTTACACTACTACAACACATTCAACAACTACATCAAAAACAACAACAACAATAATACTAATAATAATAACAATAGTAATAATAAAGTTTGTGGATAAAGTTTTAGTTAAAAGTACTTCTTCCTTAGTGACTAGAGAAATTATTTAAATAAAAAACAAAACTCAAAGTTAAAAATGAATAAATATAAGATACAAAAGGCAATAAATAGAAAAATTATTAAAAGAAGTTGAAAAAATATCTTTGCGAGTCTAAACTGCAATAAAAAATGAAGCCTGAATAGATGAAATTGTGATATTAGAGTAAAAGATAAGCCTAAACTTGTAAATAATAAGTTAAACATTGAAAAAATCTCTTTGTAAGTGCAAAATGTAATAAACACTCCTGCCTGAATAGCTTAAATTGTGTTATTTGAGTAAAAAATGGAAATAAACTTTTAAAATAATAAGTTAAAAGTTGAAAAAATGTCTTTGTGAGTCCAAAATTTAATAAAAAAATGTTGCCTGAATAGTATAAATAGCGTTATTTTGGTAAAAATAAGTCTAAACTTCAGCTAAAGTTGAAGAAACACACTCTGTGTGTCTAAATTGCAACACAAACTCTTGCTTGAATCGTTCAAATAGCCTTTTCTGAGTAAAAATACGCGAAAAATGAGAAATATTAGCCCTAAGAGTCAAACTCAGGTGAATCGTACGTAAAAAATACGCATTAACAACCGTCATATAGCTTAGAAAGCAATGGTCAAAGGGTCCGTGGTTCGAAACCTAGAAATAAGGGCAATACTGAATCGCATCCACTTTAACCTGTAGATACTGGGCCTGATTGTTCCTAGTACAGCCAAATTCCTTACGCTTTAGGTCAAATAGTCTTTACAATGTTACGAAAGGAGGAAGAAAACAAAATCGGAACATAAAAAAAAATCAATACATACGTGTTAAAATATTGGCGACACGCGACCTTATCCCTTACAGTTTCGCTAGGGGGACCGCGGGAACTGACAATGGAGACCCTTTCTCCCACTTCGACCGGAGGCGAACCCTCGCGGTTTGGGGTGGCGATGGGGGAAATATTATTCTTTTCTGGTGCGAATTTCGTCCGTAACCTTGTAGAGGGGTCTTGCGGTCAACGTATTCTTCCCTTTATTAAGAGCAGATATTATTAATAAGACGCATTCTGCCCGTATACTTCGTTTTCATATAGACTACATCGTTCAATTTCTTCGCCTTTATAGCGAACATAGGCTAACGCCATATATTGTGTTATAATATCTTCTACCCCAAATCCCTTCTGGGCCAGTTGAATCCGGATAAATCCAGATCCTTAATTATATCTAATATGATCCAGCAGCGATGTCAAAATGGCCGTTCATGACGTCATCGAGGCCTGCAAACCTCGCCTGCCGCCATCAATTGGCTTAGAATAGGCCGGAACAGTCTCCTCGTTAGTGATTAAAACGCATTAACTTCAAGTTCCCACGAGTGCATGAATCAGCCTTGACTCATCCTCGCGTATAAGAAAAGCATAAACTGGCTTAGAATAGGCCGAAACTGGGTAGCTTGGGTTAGAATAGGCCGGAACCGGGCTCCATAATACTATCTACAGGGTGGCTCAATAAGTCACTTAACACCCCCAGTACAACGCCACTGCGGCATGGAACGTGAAAATGGCGATGACCAATCGTTGCTTGGCCAAGGGGGAACCACATTGACGTCACCCGCATGGTCGGCAGCCATCTTGATGCCCGCCATCTTGAATTCAACTTCAGAAATTTAAATGGGAGGGGGGTCGTGCGACATATCAAAATGGGCTAGAATTTCACCAGGAAAACAACTGTGACATTTGTTTTCACCTAACTTTAAATTTAAGGGCGATTTCCGCATGGGAGCGTGACACGTCCTTTCCTTTTTGCTTAAATGTTTATTGTTCAAATAATCGTTAGTATGTGATTATGTGGTATTTATTGTTAGACCAATCACTGAAAATGTCCGGATATTGACTTACCGGTATGTACATATCTTGTAGTATTGGTTGGCATGGGAATAACGATTGTGTTTCGTCTTTACATAAAAGTTTAAAAGAGTGATGATGTGAATTGATTGTGTCAAGAGTAGCATTTTCCTTTTTCACTGATCTGAACGAAAATGCCACTAACACGTGAGGAACGGATTGCCATCATATTGAGGGCCTCCCCCATGGCGCAGTGGTAGCGTCATTGCCTTGTAATCAAGGGGTCCCGGGTTCGATACCCGGTGGAGGCACAAGTGGTTCGGATCCCACTTTAAAACTGTAGGTCTAGTCCCGATTAGCCTTACTGTGCATAAAGTGGACTTAAAACACCAAGTCAAACCAAAGCCATCATATTGATGTCAGGGGAGAGAAGTACGCGTGACATTGCCGCAGACTTCAATAACCGCAATCCTGCAAGGCAACCTGTGTCACATGTGGCCGTCAGCCAGTTGCTGGCAAAGTTCCAAGATACTGGATCTGTGGATGACAAGCCGCGACATGGACGTCCGAAAACAGCCACGGATGAGGGTACTGCTGTAGCGGTGTTGGCATCATTTGCAAAGTCCCCAACCCGTAGCACACGGAGACTGGCGCTGGAAAGCGGTGTCAGCAGGGGTTCAATTCAAAGGATTGTACCTGACCACCACTGGCATCCGTATAAGATACAGCTGCAGCAGCACCTTAGTGAGTACGATCCAGAGAGGCGTTTGCAGTTTTGTGAGTGGGCGATGGCACAACTGCAACGTGACCCTGCCGTCGGTAGCAAGATTCTGTCCAGTGATGAGGCTAATTTTTATGTGTCGGGAGAGGTGAATAAGCAAAATCTGCAGTACTGGTCACCCGAAAATCCACATTGGACAGATCCCAGCAAAGTGACGGGAGGCGGGAAGCTAATGGCGTGGTGTGGTACTTGGGGTTCCCGACTTGTTGGTCCATTTTTCATTGAGAGCAACTTAAATGCAGAGGGCTACTTGCTTCTGCTACGGGAGCAGATCTTACCATCCTTACTGTCCGAGGATGGGAGCTATCGTGAATGGCTCCAGCAAGATGGTGCTCCACCGCACTATTGGATGATAGTCGGTCAGTACCTGGATCAACAATTCCCTCACCACTGGATTGGTCGCCGAGGGACTGTGGAATGGCCTGCACGCTCACCTGACCTGACACCATTGGACTTTTACCTCTGGGGACACCTGAAAGCCATGGTGTATGCTACGAAAATCAGGGATCTGGCCCACTTGCGCACACGCATTGTGGATGCCTGTACTGCAATAACTCCTGAGGTTCTTCAGAATGTGGTAAGGTCATGGGAGAGACGATTACTCGTGTGTGTTGCGCAAGAGGGACGTCATATTGAGCATGTGTTATAACTCTGTGGTATTATTAACTCTGCAACAATTAAAGTTAGGTAAAAACAAATGTCACAGTTGTTTTCCTGGTGAAATTCTAGCCCATTTTGATATGTCGCACGACCCCCTTCCCATTTAAATTTCTGAAGTTGAATTCAAGATGGCGGGCATCAAGATGGCTGCCGACCATGCAAGTGACGTCAATGTGGTTCCCCCTTGGCCAGGCAACGATTGGTCATCGCCATTTTCACGTTCCATGCCGCAGTGGCGTTGTACTGGGGGTTTTAAGTGACTTATTGAGCCATAACTTTGTGGTATTGTTAACTCTGCAACAATTAAAGTTAGGTGAAAACAAATGTCACAGTTGTTTTCCTGGTGAAATTCTAGCCCATTTTGATATGTCGCACGACCCCCCTCCCATTTAAATTTCTGAAGTTGAATTCAAGATGGCGGACATCAAGATGGCTGCCGACCATGCGGGTGACGTCAATGTGGTTCCCCCTTGGCCTGATAACGATTGGTCATCGCCATTTTCACGTTCCATGCCGCAGTGGCGTTGTACTGGGGGTGTTAAGTGACTTATTGAGCCACCCTGTATTATGCACTAATGGAAAACCATTAAAACCAAGTTCACACATGCGCATGAGTCATCCATGACTCATCTCCTCCCCCTCCCCCTACACGTGCCTCTTGATTAATTAACATAAAAGACCTATTAATCATAATTAAAAATGACAGCATAACAATAGCCGAGCGTCGTTATGAATAAATTAATAACCGGTAAAATTGTAAAGAAACAATTTCAAAAGAGTGTATTTCCCAGGAACGCCGTTAGAGGGGGGCGGAGGCACTGGCCCCGGCAAACGTCCACGTGGCTCTGGGAAACTGTCCTGTATTTGCTGGAAATTTTACTTTGATGACAAATATTGCAAAATAATTCTTCCGTAAATTTTGTTTTCAGTTTGAAACACTTCTTCAATTTTCAGTAGCACGAATCCCAAGCAAGGCATCTCTTTCTTATTTCCCTGTTTCTTGCTTGTTGAACACAACAAACAGATGTATTGGCAGAGGATGCAGTTAATGTTTTTATGGTCCGCCCCGGTCAGGGAAGTCGGAGACCTATTGAAAATGCACTTTTCTTCCCTGCTGCACAGATACAGAATCCTCCCAAAATCCGTACTTTCTCTCCATCTGGCCCTGCACTGGCACCATGGGCGCCGAAAGGACGACACAAAGAGGAAGATTTAGCCGCGGGTGGCTAGAACTTTCTGGATTAATTATTTTATGGTTCTGAAAAGATATCCCCATGCATTTCAAATTCCAAGAACAGAATTCTATTGCTTGTTAATTTTTATGCGCGGGAATGAATGACATAGCGGTTCTTCTCATGTATCATTTTTTTTACAACCGTCTGTATGCTCTATAAGTATCATGTTTCAAAATTTTTATATCTTTTTGACTTTCTGTGATTTTTCTTCATTTAGCCTCCGCCTGCAAATGCGGAAGCTGTTGCTGCTTAGGTGACAAGGTTTACTAGACATCCAAATATAATTAATCCCTAGTCATACAGCGAATAATAGTTATTTAATATAATCGTGAGTTATGGAGAAGCAAATTACTTATCAAGCATTTTCTGTTTCTATTTGTTGTGCACCAGGTTCACTACGATGCCAGCGGTCCTGGATTCGAATCTCCGACCGGGCGTATGTGTTCTTTATGATGGTCCTCTCATCAATTTCACATCACTCATTGTCATCTTCATCTTCACGATTAGCCAAAAAGGGTCAGAAAAGCGAAGTAAAATAAACCAAATCAATCATTTATAGATTTCTATATTACGCCGCTTTTCTACCTCTTGGGTTAAATGCGACGATGAGGATGAATGATGAGCCGAAGAAATGGCGATGGGACAGACATGATACAACCATACCTGTCCAAGGTCCGAAACTTGGGCCTCTGGTTTCATAGCGTTTTATACTCAGTGGAATTATTAGTAAGAAAAACTTTAAAAGTAGGGTGAAAAGAAGCAAAATTGTATGATGCATAAAAGGCCATGTTTGGGTCTTCTAAAACCTTACAATTATCGAGTTCGTGTTTTTAAGTCCACTTTATGCACAGTAAGGCTAATCGGGAATGGGCCTACAGTTTAAAGTGGGGTCCGAACCACTATGTGCCTTCACCGGGTATCGAACCCGGGACTCCATGATTACAAGGCGGCGACGCAACCGCTGCGTCATCGAGGAGGCCCAGAAAAACTTACAATTAGTCAGCAAAATTAATATTGAAAGACAAGGCCTGGGAATAGTTATTTCATTCGATTGCGTGTGGTCATCACATCGAGTCCCATCTAGTTTCAAGATTAGAATCTGCTTCCGTATCGCTTTCAAGTATTTCCCAAATTGTCCTCACGATGTTGGGACAGCACAGAAATTTTGGAACAAATACAAGCAGTCACGTACCCAGGGAATGGGCTCGGGGGCTGCAGTCCTTTCCCGAAATCCTACAAATATCTGACTTTAATAATGTGTAGTAGTAATTAAATTTACTTCATTAACAGGATTAAAGATCTTGTATATGGTAAGTTGCAATATACCGAGGAATTCATTGTTAGTGCATTTACCCCTCCCCCAACATCGACTTTAGATCGCGACTGCCGATAAGGGATAAACCCCTTCCGAAATCAAATTCTGGCTACCAGCCTGACCACCAGGGATCGAATCTTGAACCTTTCGATTGATTGAACTGGTGTTTTAAGTTCACTTTATGCACAGTAAGGCTAATCGGGACTGGACCCACAGTTTAAAGTGGTATCCGAACAACTATGTACCTCAAGGGTGCCGACTTTCCAAAATTTCTGTGGGTGCATATCAATGGCGGTTAGATCTGTAATTATCAAGTATTGTATACTTTAAACAACTTGCATGCACAATGATTGCAAGAGGCAATGATATTATCAACACGTTACTAAAAGAAAATACCACATTCATACAAATTAAAATGAAAAAATCTTCATAAATGCAAATAATTTTCATTGTATTGCAGAAAGAACTATTCAAGGATTTTGTTGTGAACAGAAACCACAAAATGACAAACATTATGTACCAAATAATAATAATAATAATCATGACATGTTAACTTTCAATATAAAACACATTCCTTCTCACGTCATTTGCACTTATGAATTTGTTTGCAATTTTGGTAATGTCAATATTTTTAGTCATTTCTTTATGAACATGCAAAATTGCCAAATCATTCAATCTTTTTTGGGTCATTGTTGACCGCAAAAACGTTTTCAATCGTCTAAGTGCTGTAAATGACCGCTTAGAGGTACAAGAAGTAACAGGTATAGTTAAAATCACCCGTACAAACTTCACAAATTCTGTGAGCATTTCACGCATGGGACCACTGTTTTCTCTACTTAAAAAATTTGTAATGTCTGACAAGTTGGCCACTTTTTCTTTGTTCGTTCTGCACACATCTAGAAACATGTCCCTGTGCAATGTTAGCTTGTCCTTATCAAAGTCTGTCCCATAGAACTGCAGAATTCGATCAGCACCAATTTGACCGATAGCAAAAGCTTCAAGTTGTGAAATAAGTTCCAAAACCTTTGTTTGAAATCTACGATTTAGCGAATTCACAGTCACATCAATTATTTCAAAAAATATTTGTCTGTACATTTCCTCCGGCGTTTGATACGTATGAGGATCACTACCTTCGTCGTAGCGTTTTGGAATCTTCCTTTTTCTAGGCAAAACTGGTTCATCAATGTTCAATTCCTCCGCTTTCCTCATGGTTTCATTCCACAACTCAAAAAATATATCCCTTTGTGAAGATAAACTTGCAGACAAAGTTTCCACCAAAGTTTTGATTTCTCGGTATGACAATGATTTCTTCTGAAAAGAAGAATGAAGTTGTTCAATCCTGCCGAAAACCGAAATTAACATTTTCAGGAAAATAAGAAATCTGAATTGATGTAGGTTTGAAAAATATCCACTAATCTTCACACCGACTTCACTTTTTTCTTCTGGCAGATCTCCCAAAAATTTCAAGAGAACGTCATAATTACTTTCCAACGATTGTAGTGATTTTACCCTCACACACCACCTTGTGGGACAGAATGGTTGCAAAGTCAGTCTGGGAATGTTTTTTACAACACCATCTTCGTTGTCTTCTTGTAGCGATTAAAACACTACTAGCCTCTTTGTGAATTAATATCATTTGTAAGACATTCATCAAAGAATCACTAGAAAGTCTCGTACATAACTGATACCTTGCATCGCATCTTGCACTACCAAATTCAAATTATGCGCCGAACAATGAACAAATATAGCTCTCGGCTCCAACTGAGTAATCCTGTTAAATGTCCACTGACATTACTCGCGCCATCATAACATTGAACACGACAGTATTTTATGTCGAGAGATAAACGTCTTATGACATCCTGGACGACTTCAAACAATGTCCTAGAACTTGTTGAAGCTACTTCATAGAAGCCCATAAACACTTCAACTTGCAGATTTTCATCGACAAATCTGAAGCATATGGATATTTGTTCCTTCACTGATATGTCGGAAGTCTCATCTACAATGAGAGAAAAATATTGTGCCGTCTTAATAGATTTCACAATATTTTTCTGTACATCGCTGGATACTAAAAAGAGACAATTTCATTCAATATATCGTGAGAAACCCAATTATATGTAGTTCCCTGCAGCCAAGATTTCAACTCAGGAGCATCTAATGCTCTAAGCAGCAGCAATTGATGAATATTTGATGCTTCATCGGTGTGACCCCGAATTGCTATTCCTTGCTGACTTCAAAATTGGAGGGACGTTATTATCTTTAAAATCACCTTGCGCGCATTTTTCATATCTCCTAATTTATGTGTTGAGATAAGAGATGACACATTGGTTCCTTGTTTCGTAGTTGCCAGAGCAGTCACGGACGAACGATGAACCCTGAAACGTTCAATTGCCTTTTGCCACTGGGAAAATCCATTTCGAACAAATGCATTACACGAATCCCTGTCTGCAGAAGTAGCAGTTCTGACGGAAGCACTATACTGGAATCAAAATTGTTTTTACACACACTCCAGAACACTTTGTCCAATTCTTTATCGTAATAAATCCAAGGAAATGTCTTTTTCCATCCTTCATGGTATGACCTACCTGACGATTTCTTGACACTTGTTGCTAATGTACTACAGGAACTGGCAGAAGACACATTCTCGGGTTCCTTATTTTTTTGACTGAACATGGTTTTCACTATGTTCAGTGTCAGTAATATCCACCTGTGATGACGGCGACAAACGTATGACGAATTTATCCATAGCGACTAGCAAATCTACTGTTCGAATTCGAAAGTATGTAAAGAAACAATACTCAATATTGTGTTTCAGCTTTCCACACGCGTCCCATGCCACGTTTGAAAATTGCGAAAATATTTGCCCGGCGAAGAGCTTTTTCTCCACGCATCCGGTCAGTAGACCCTCTTCTTTGTACTAGAGTCCAGCGCAGATAATTCTGCCGTGCGATGCGCGAAACAACTAAAGAAGCAGTGTTGCTAATGGAGCAGATAGAAAAATCGCTGCAGTGCGCCGATGCACAGCTGCTACGTACAACAATAAAATTAGAGAATTCAGGTCTATCTAACGTTGAGTTTTAAACATCATGCATTATACCAGGACTAGGATTAATATGTACTAACAAGTGGCTTTGTATGTAGCTACATACACATGGACTAAAAAATCGCAAAATATGAACTAACACATAAGTAAAATTACCAAAAATGCTGCAAAGAAGACTTCTTCATACGATTCCTTATTTGAGTGATTTCAAACAAAATAAAAATATATATATATTATTTTTCATTGCATTAATGCACTGGTGGCGTTCTAACTTCTAAAACCCGTATACACTGGTATGGAACTGCAACGGCAGATAATAACATGCCAACGTGTTAAACCGCTACAATTGCACCATAACACTCCTCCTGAAGCAGTATTATTATTTCCTCTCTGAGATCGGCGATAGTCGGTTGCCTTTGTTGTACATTTACAAAGGATGCCGGCTTCCACAACAATAACAAGTACATATACTGCCACTAGACGATAAGCTGCGCGGCTTTTTCTTTTGTTATGAACCAGGGCCGGCGCTAGTCATTTTGCCTCCCTGGGAGGTGGCGGCAGATGCCGCTCTATTTCGACCCCCCCCCCCCCCGGTCATTACGCAGCAACGGAAAATTGAAAATCAATATATTCCTAACTAAAACATCAAAATATAAAATAAATAATGAGACTTCTTATGCTATTTCAATACTATTCAGCGCAAAAGAATATCTCGCTCGATCACAGTTTTCAATAGGCTTATTTTTTTCTTCTCTTCAAATTTTGCCGCTCTGGGCGATGGGACGGTTCGCCCTCCCCTTCCGCCGGCTCTGCTATGAACTTGGTCACCCATCAAAGCATGGCAATTTTAACACAGAAAACAATATGTATCGCATTAAGCAGCAAAAATGACAGCCTCCTCTATGCAATTTCTACAAGAACACGTGCCGGAGCCAGAGTTGAAATGATGTTGGAGCCACATAATTTATTTATTTTGAATAATTCCAAAATTATGAAATATGAACAATTTGTTGCTGCTGTTCGCTGCTCTCTTGCCAAAATGCTTTATTGGGATGCTAACACCATGACTGGCTTCCTCCTTCATGAACTCGTGCACGTTGCTTAGAATTTCCCGAGCTTGGCTATGCAAGGTTTTTTATTTCAACTTCGACAGAACTGGAGGCATTATGGAATTTAACGTTCATTAGCAAACACACACTTTTACATACACACACGCAATACACGCACACAACGTCAAACCGGTCAAATACTTAGTATAAAATAAAAATATGGTGCTTCCAATCCAACAAAACTCACCGCCACTTTACCTGCCTTTTCCCCTTCCGTGACAGAAATAGTGCTTCATTATTACAGTTGGCAACACTAGTTACTAGCTAGCCAATGAACATGCACTGCATAAAAGAAGCAAGCACTACGCCGTGCTATATTGCCACATTAGCGTCCCTACCGAACGGTGGGAACCGCGAGCTGGAGAGCTATTCAATTGTTTTCAATGATGTTTGCGCGAGTGTGTCCAGGAATGGAATGACAATGTGGCAACAATAGCGAAGGTTTTCGAGCAGGGTAGAACACATGATGCTAAGAGAGAGGGAGACGAAACGAAAATTCGTTTCTACGCAACGGCAAATTTACGTGTGTGGTACTCTAACTATTAACACGGTAACACTCATTTTTTCTGAAAATGAGAACTTCCCAGTCTACAATCTAAGCTCCCGCGTCCTTCCAAGCCATTGTCTCTCAGAGAACAAACAAAACGATAACAATCCAGATTACATGAAAATAACTTCACAGAATCGTAAACCAAGCCGCTCTTATCTGATTGAAACAAACAAAAGAAAAAAAATCAACAATTGAGGTAGTTGGTCACAATCGGCTTCCTTGTGTTTCGGTTTATTCTTTATTAGTGCTCAATATCGGCAAGTAGTTATTTTAAAACAATTGTTGACGAATGGAGTGGGCGTATTGTAGTGTGTCACTTGTAAGGAAATTACGGGATTCTATTCACAATACAATATACTTCCATTGTTATTCTGGGGACTGCTTTGACTTGGCCAGAGACAGGTAAGGAAGGGGGGAATATGTTGGTTGGTTGCCTTTGCACAAACACATTTGAAACAATTGTTTTAGAGGTTAGAAATTTTAGCTTCCATCTCAATGTTTTAATTGCTTATTATTTTTTGATAATGGCAAGTGAGAAATATTTATTTTATTTTGTTTTTATCAAACTAAAAATCTTGTGGGTGCGGCGCACCCACAAGATTATTTATGTGGGTGCTCGAGCCCCGGAGCACCCACGTAGTCGGCCCGCATGATGTGCCTCCATCGGGAATCGAACCCGGGGCCCCTTGTTGAACCTCCCGAACCAAAGACGAGAGCGTAATCATTTGAGCGTGTGGGACTTTCTTTTATCCAGTGCCATCATATATTCAGTTTTTCACCCACAAATAAGATTAATTTTAAGAAATTAGACTTGTGCATAAAATTGTTATCGTTAGAGCCCGGAAGTTCAGGCATTTATTTTCGTTAAAATAGGCAGGCAAAAAGGCATTTATAATGTGGTAAATAGGCACTAAAAATGAAAAAATGGCACATTTAGAAGTCGCTTACTTTTATCTATAATTACTGGCAAAATGTTAAAATCTAAATTGGGAAGAGCATTTCAATTTTCTCCGTCTTGATTGCACATAACTACAAGGTGCTTTTTAAGTTATAAACATTCATTGATAGTCGTCTGTCAGAGAGAATGTTTTTCATAATAGAAAATGATCTTTCTACTTCGACAGAAGTTATTGGAGCATACATATAACAAGCTAATGTAGCTGGACACATTTTGGTAACAGCATTTTCACCTTTTAGAATATCACAAATTGTTTTCAATTGTTTCAAGTCCTCATTTGCACTCACTACCCGTTAGCACTTTTCCGCAACAGCTCACCCCTTTTCTCCTGGCACTTCCATCATCTGCTGCATAGATTCCTCGAAGATTTTCATGGATGCTATAATTGTAATTGTCTCTGGCAATGCACCATAATGTGCAAAAGTAAACTTGAATAGCACAGGAGTTTTTTCACTTCACGAATTGAAGCCGCTTCATTTTCTGGAAGAGCATCGATTACCTCACTGATTTTTTGAAGGTTGTTAGCATAATATATATATGTTGATATCCAGGTTCCCTATCTCGTCAAGACTGGTTGCTGAGGTAAACTAAGCTCAATCGCAACTTCCTGAAATTTTCGGGTTCGAGAGGGAGATTTCAGAAATATTTTCTTTGTTTTCGAAATCAACCTGTCCACTTCAGCAGTCAATCATGCACAAGAAATGTTAACCGAAAGGCAATATCCTGACTCAGCATGAAATACTTTTTTCTCACACTTTTCTCCTTCAGCATTGTTGAAACATGCGTGAGTTCAATATTACTTAAATAAGGCGAAAATTATTCACATAATAAACGGAAGAAAAATAAATGCCAAGAACGTTTTTTGGGAGAAAAATAATTTATATACACATTTTTTTTAAAACAAATGTCAAATTTCATTGAAAAAGGCAAAAAAAGGCATTATAATTAAAAAGAGGCAGTGGGGTCCCAAATAGGCAAAATGAAAAGGCTTCCAAAACATTCGAAACAACATAAGAAACGTATATCCGGAAAAATTTTATCAATATATGCAGTAGATAAAAAGAGGCATTTTGCCAAACTTCCGGGCTCTAGTTATCGTCATCATTCTCCAAGTGAACCATCATATGTCATAGACGACTCGGGCCCACCCTATAGATTAGCACTTAACGCGGTCGCCGTGAACTAAGAGATACCGGATTCGATTCCAGTATCAACTGTATACATGAGATGCCTAGCTTGAACTCATTACGCACACATCTCATATTTCCACTGTAAACCTGGTTCCAGCACTTTATATCTAAAAGGGTTATATCTACTTCTCAATTTTCTTGGTGCAAATTTACAAATCTAAAGACTAATAACATTGTTCTTGGTGTATCAGCAATTAAGCTAATGAGTTCATTCTGCATTTAGTTTCCAGAATAACGGCTGTGGATTTCGCGAGTCTATATACGTAGACTGTTGCGGGCTACACAAGAAAGTGATGTTCCTTTCCAATTTATTGATTGATTGAGTTGGTGTTTTAAGTCCACTTTATGCACAGTAAGGCTAATTGGGACTGGTCCTGCAGTGTAAAGTGAGATCCGAACCACTATGAGCATCCATCGGGTATCGAACCCGGAACCCCTTGATTACAAGGCGACGATGCTACCATGCGCCATTGGGGAGGTCCTTGTTCCTTTCCAAGACTATATTATATATATATATATATATATATATATATATATATATATAAAATGTATGTATACAGTATAAGCCTATATGATGTATAAATGGTTTGTTAATTTATAATAGTTTGATAGTAAAAAATCTTACGTTTGCCCCCCCCCCAAACTAATCAACTTAGCTACGTCCCTGGTATTTCCTTTCAGATATTAAAGCATTTTCTTTGAAAATCCGTGTGTACGAATAAGAACGTTACATACTGTATATATGTATCTCGGAGGCCCCGGTCACACGCGGTCTGGTCAGTGGATGAAACTAGTCAATGCAACAACTAGTATATTAGCTGCAAAGGGGAAAATTAAGGAGAATAAATATATTTAGGAAAGAATGAAAAAAAGTAGCTACTATTCTCGGAAAGGGGGTAAATATGGTATATCATCTTTGGTCTTACGATTAATTGTATTTAAGTAATTAAAATCAATTCTGAGTTCATTTTCATATCCAGCTTTATAATATTATGAGTTCAATCAAAATATTTGTTCTAAATAGAAAAAAAATGTTACCACGTTAGGTCTCATTATAGTTATATACTTAACATTCATTAAAGTAGATTGATTGAATGGTTCAAATCTTGTGTCGAAGTCACGCTCTTCGTTCTTATTGAAGCAGACGAGATATTCAGTGAACGTGTTCTTCATATAAAACAATGAACTTCTCTCACTTCAAACCAATATTTCAACATTTTCAAAGTATCATTTATTTATCTTGAGTACAAGGAATGTGGCCGCGGTGGCTCAGTCAGTCTCGTTCGGGACGCGGTAGCGAGCAGACGTGTGCGTGACTACTCCCGCTGCGAGTTCCGTGAGTCAGCTTCCTTACGCGACTAGCGTTCGTCTTGGTGAAAATTCAGTGAGTAAAATGGTTCTGAAACGCGTAAATACGTTGAAATTGAACTTTCAAACAGTAACACGGAAACCCACTACATTGGATCTTCACCGATGGATCAGCGAGACCTTAAAAGTTACTCCAGAGCAGGTACTAAGTATTGAAATCGACATGTATCATAAGTGTGTATATTTAAAACTGTTATCGAAAGTACTGTGTGAGCAATTGGTATTCAAGTCTGGTGGTATCTACAAATATACTGATGTGGACGGTGATTACGAAATAGAGTGACTTGGGCAGATCGCGATTATGTGACGGTGAGAATACATGTTGTGCCAATCGAATTAAGTGACGACCAAATACGAACAGTGTTAGCACAATTCGGGACGATAATCTCACCACTGGTAGACGAGAAGTATTCCGATCAGCATATATGTCAAGTCCGGACAGGTAGAAAAATTGCGAAGATGACCTTGACAAAGGCCATCCCGTCATACATTACGATAAGTGGATCACGCTATTGGGTTACCTATAATGGACAGGAAAAAACGTGCGCCATTTGCGATTCCCCATCACACTACGCCAATAGCTGTAACGAGCGTCGCCCTAGGGACACCAGAGCAACCGCGACGGTATCCAGTTTCGCGACAGCCCAAAGGACGAATCTGGTTAGGACTACCGTCAGCCAAGTACCAGTTAGTGACCGAGGACCGAAGTATGAACCCTCTGTCCTCTTACTCTCCAGTGCCGAGAATAGCGACACCAACGAAACTCCCCCCCCCCCCCCGACAAAGTCTCTCCAGACCGCCAATGAGTCAAATGAAAAAGATGACCTTGTGCAACCAGGTATGAAGTGTTCTACAGGGACAAAGGAAGGAATAGAAAATGAAGACGCGCCATCCACATCCCCAACCCCTATTGAACAACCTTTGGAGGTTTCCCCCAATTTGACAGGCAAAATGTTCGCTGAGAGTGAATTTCCGTCAGTCAACACACGACGATCCCGGTCCAGATCGACAACTAGAGGAGGCAACCCCTCATCCGACCATATGACACTGAGGCCAAAAAAGAAGAAAAAGGGTGAAATGGTAAGTAGATCAACAGTTGTAAGCAATGATTCCTCAAGTGCCAATAATATTGGAAATACTCCTACCTCTGACTTAGATGCCCAAAACCCAGCAATATTAGGGGCAGTAATGGAAGAACAAAGTGACATGGAGGTGACCCCCGACCCATCTCGTGACTGAGAAAGTGATATTCTCCCCTAGGGTAGCAAGTGGAAAAGTGTGGACTATGAAACGATTTTCAGTGTGAACATACAACATGTTAACGAGAGTAGTCTATGTGTTTTTCCCCCTCATGATAAACATAGTTATGAATACAACTGTTAGAGTAGCGACTGTGAACATAAATAAGTTAAGTTCCACGACGAAACAACACGCTTTATGGGATTTTCTAGTACGATCCTCAGTGGATGTTGCTCTTCTGCAGGAAGTGTGTGTGGCTCAGCTTGAATTACCAGCCCAGTATATGTCATATCTAAACCCCACGTGTCAATCACAAGGAACGGCTTTAGTAGTCAAACAAGGCTTGCCGATTTCACACGTTATTCAGCATCCATCTGGCCGTATTATAGGTACAAAATTAGCAAACATTTGGTTATTCAACATATGCTCCGTCTGGAAATACAAACCGTCAATTGAGAAATGAGTTTTTTGGTACTGATGTAGCAGCAGAATTGCAAGGGGGAAAAGAGCATATAATATGTGCAGGTGACTTTAATTGTGTTTTATATCCACAGGATCAACGGCCTGGTTTCTAATACTTTACAAAAAATAGTTCACGGTTTTAATTTTGTGGATGTTTGGATTGCTAAGCATAATCGAAAATTAGGGTATACATATTTCCGAGACAACTGTGCATCACGTTTAGATCGTTTCTATGTCACTCCCCAATTAAGTCAAAATGTGACATCAATACAACTCACTCCCACGTGTTTTTCCGACCATTTAGCTTTAATTATGGGGATAAATTTGGATATCCCTCAGGTTCCGAAAGGGTACGGATATTGGAAATTGAATACTTCTATTCTTCTAGAGCCAAATTTTAAAAATGCGTTTCATGAACAGTGGAAAAAATGGGAAATTGATCTAGAGAAAAAGACAGATATTATAGGTTGGTGGGAAAAAGTTTTAAAACCTGGCATTAAAAAATTTTGTATTCAATTTTGCCAAGAACGATCCAAAGATTGGAATCTCAAATATAACTTCTATTACAGTGTGTTGCGGGAGCTTACTAAAGACGCAACGAATGGTAAACCAGTGCAAACAGAGATAAAGCAAATCCAAGCCACATTGTTACGTATGCATTCTCAGAAACGTAATGGTGTCAAAGTTAGGAGCAGACTCCCCCATTTAGATCGCCATGAAACCGTATCTCTCGCTCATGTTATACAAGAGAGAAAAAACGCGAAGAGACAACAAATTGGTACAGTTCAAATGGACGATGGACGTGAGTATACAAAACATTCAGACATTAAGAAAGTAATTTATGACCATTATAGTAATCTCTATTCGAACAAAAGAACTTATGGTAATGCAAATGCTGACGAATTTTTTGGAAATATTCCAAGAGTGTTTCATGATACTGATAGAGATGTTTTAGACAATATCTTCACTATGGAAGAAGTACATAAAGCAGTAATGGCGGGGAAACCTTTCTCCTCCCCTGGAATTGATGGACTTCCCACTGCTCTCTTTCAAACTTTTTGGAATTTGATGGGGAAAACAATAACAAAATGGGTAAATGCAGTTTTTAGGAATCACATCACTGGTAAAACATCAAATACTGGTGTTATTGTATTAGTGCCTAAAATAGCGCAACCAAAGAAAGTGTCTCATTATCGTCCCATAACTCTTCTGTGTGCAGATTACAAAATATTTTCTCGGTGTATGATGCAACGGCTGACTCCTTATGCTGAACAATTAGTTGGCAAGATGCAATATTGTTACGGTGAACACAAAAATATATATGGTGTGTTGCAAACACTCCGTGAAGTAATTGCGAGTTCAAACTCCAACTCTGCTAATGTCAATCACGCAATTTTAGCTATAGATTTCCAACATGCTTTCGACTCTGTTAATCATGAACATATGTTCAATGTTTTTGGTAAACTTGGCCTAGGAGGTAATTTTCTAAATGCCTTACAAGGTTTGTACAAACACGCAGAATCCAAAATTCAAATCAATGGATTCTTAACGAATCCCTTCCCAGTGTGTGCAGGGGTTCGACAGGGAGATCCTCTCTCTATGTTGATTTTTTGTGTCTCGCTCATGCCTTTGTTAATATCTTTAGAAAAGGAAATATCTGGTATTACAATTAGCAATCAAAATATTAAAGTATTGTCATATGCTGATGATGTCACTATTTTAGTTCAGTCTCAGACTGACAAAAAAATTATATATCAACAAATGGAGAAATACAAACTGATTTCAGGTTTAACGATAAATTATGAAAAAACTCGTATGATGTATTTAAATTCTACAAATCAAAACAGATCTCAAGAAAATTTTCAAGTGGTTCCAAAACTTAAAATACTGGGAATAATATTTACTAGGTCAATTAGACAGATGCAGGAATTAAATTATAATCTGGTAATAGGAGCTATTAAAGCTGTTTTATGTAAACATAAACTTAGGAATTTAAGCCTAATATCACGTGCAGCTTTTGTAAATATGTTCGCGCTCTCCAAGGTCTGGTTTCTGGCGAAGGTTCTTCCACCAAGAAAAATAGACCTTGCGAAACTGAAGAGTGCTGTAAATTGGTTTATGTGGTCTGGACATATCCTTCGGGTTAGTCATGAAACAATGTGTCTACCTGTTGAATGTGGAGGATTAAAGTTGGTTCATGTGGCAACTAAAAGTCAAGTACTGATGATTCAGGCTAACATTGCAGCAATGGTAAATCACTCTGATGGTCTGACAGGTACGATTCTAAAGCAATGTTTGAACACTATTGTGTTAGAATATCCAATTGATGTAAGCACTATTCCCAAACAGTATCAATACTTGGTAGATTCTATTGTAGAAATATGCTATACTTTGTTATTATGGGACAACTTTCAAATACCCACTGTAAAAAACATATACAAAATTAAAGGTAAGACTATGCACCATAAATGTAAAATAAGTTTGAAGAACCCTCGTGTTCTTTGGAACAGCGTTTGGATCAGGCGCGGAGCGTCCATGTAAGCCGTGTAAGCCGGGCTTACACTTTATTAGTTCTGTAAAATGTATGTAATTATATGGCAAAATTAGTAAAAACTTCAATGTAAACTCGGCCCGATACCAGTCGTCGAGATCCTGTTTGTTAGATTGCAACACTTCATCACCAGGGGACACATGGGAAATCCCGCCTTTTGCTTGCGGAAAGTTGTAAGCCGTCTGAATGTTGCCTTACAAATTTCTGACCGCGAAGGAGCAGTGCCTACCGTATCTGGATGAAGAAGAGCAAGGCATATAGGGAGAAGAGCGGGCCAAACCCTAGGTTTGTAAACCTAAGGCCACAGGCTTACAGCAGCGTTGCAAACCCCATGCTTAGAAAAAGTGGTGTTCATGGACGTCCGCAGTATTTCTTTCCACCAGGGAGGATTAAGCAAAGTATTTTTTTTCAGGGGTTGGGCTAAACTAGGTATATTCCCCTTCTCAAAATATACTAATTCAATTTGAAGTTAACATTTTTCTGCAACACCCTTACAATAATTAACAATTTGATGTGACTGAAATGAATTGTATGTGTGAAAATGGTTGACATTCATTTTTCAGGAAGTGTCTCCTTGCCTTGCCCCTTCTGGGCATCCTTAGAGTCGTTTAAACTCCGAAATTATGCTACATACAACTAAATTGTTCTGTGATTTTCATATTATTAATATTAATTTATAACAAAAATATAAATATAAATTCGAATGGTTCAACCAACGGCATGGGTTCGACGTTATACGTGAAAAGTTTGAGAAAATTCAACCACAACGAAAAGTGGCCCTCTTGTTTTATTTATATCCCTAACTGACAAACGACTTTTTAAATTTGTGCGAAATTTAGCACCATTATGCTTGGGTTGGCTTCACTGAATACGCGCCAGCGAGACACAGGTCCTGCAAGAGGAGGAGGGGCTCCAGCGTTGTCGGGTATGAATGGTTGACTGCAAAGGAAATTTGAGCCGGCGGTGCTTCAAGGAGGTTTTTTCCAGGAACAGGGAATTCTGAAGCAAAAATCTAACAGGAAGGGGAAAAAGGAGAAACCTAAAAAATGAGCGGGATACGGGAAAACTAGATACACATTGATGTGCTAAATTATTGTTTCTGTTTTTAGCTTATAGGAGAGCATAAACATCAGAAATATTATGAACTCAGCTGGTAATAATTGAGCTAAAAAGTGCAAAAATAAATAAATAAATAAATAAATGTTAATGAAAGCTGAAGATTGAACCAATTTTACAAATCTCATGTCAAATGTGAACAAAATATTATTAATTACGTAGTCCGTGATTCAAACACTTTTCGAACAGCGTTCGAAAAGCCTGTTTATGATCTTTTAGGTGTTAGATTTGCTTTTACAATATCCTAAGAAAGCACTTACATGTCCTTTGATAGAAATTTCTGGATATGTCCCTACAATTAGTGAGCATTTCTTTTATAATTAATATTGTATTTTTTTTTTACTAAATATAGGGAATTTTAAGGCAAGAGAGGGAAGTTTTTATATCCGAAAGGGATATTCCCCTCCGAAAGATCACTGTTTTGAGCAGTGACCAATTTTGGATCTGGTTTCTTTTTGTTTCCCCGTTCTTGTTGTCGAGGTCCACTGCGAATTGCGAATTCCATCTATTCAAAGTGGACTGTCGGCCCTGTGCTGTTGTGTGATAGTGAAGTGCATTATGAAATAAAACGAGTGTGATTGTGCGGTAGGGTGGAGAATTTGGTGCAGACGCCGTTATCCAGCAAGGATTTTGCTGCCAAGTAGAAACTTGTGGATGTAGGTAGGCCCACCCCTTCCTTCTCTAGCAGGCATAGTAACAGAAACGAAAAATAAAGTGCGCCGATTTTGTAATTCAGGGTACGAAGCTGATACTTGGTTATGCGGTTGTAAAAAGTATTCTGTACTTTTCTGTTTCCTTCTGTTTTCGTTCCTTTATTATTATTATTATTATTCATTTTATCTAACTTTGCATATTTTTTATCGTTACGTTACTCATTGTGATAGGAATAAGACTGACTTAATTATCAGTTGAAATGTAGGAGATACACAGCCTAGCAAATAAAACACCAATCCCAGAGATTTATCCAGAATTTTTAATTTGGTGAAAAATTCCAGGGAAGTGTTCTCAAAAAATGGGGGGGGGGGGGGGGTCGATGTGTGTGGATAAATCACTAACCATGTCAGCCCAAAAATAAGCACAACGGGAAATAACCTTCATCATGGTAGGCTTACACTGTTGGAAAGGTCACGCTCCGCCACTGGTTTGGATAAATGTACATGCAACACATTTATCAACAAAGATACGGTCTGCATGGTATTGTATTGTTCACCAAATCTTGATAACTGGAACGCAACTTCATCGATTCCGATTAGCGGAGAATCCGCAGTGTAAATGGTGTAATGTAGATGAAAGTATAGAACACTTAATCAGTGAGTGCAAAATTAGAAAATCAACGTGGGAATATATCACGAAAATGATTAGTATAATATGCAGAACAAGCCAGAGGCAAATTACGATTGATCACCTTTTGTGTCCAAGTTTTACATATTACCCGAAAACAAAGTTAAATAGTGTGCAATGGATATTAGGGAATTATGCTTGGTTTATTACTACCTATAAGAAACAGGATTTCCGTGAGAAATTTGAAATATATATGCATCAAGAATATCAGCATATTTCTTCATATGCTATGCATACTACGTATGCAAATTTTTTAACTGTTATGCATACTATGTAAATAAAACCTAAAAAGTCTGTGTTTGTATTCTGAAAATGTAAAAAGGAAATAAAGGAAATAAAAAGAAAAAAAGTAAAAAAAAAGTCGGTAACGCGTCTGACTACCATGCTAAAGGTCCCGGGTTCGATCCCCGGCCGGTTCAAATCCGGGAACTTTTCTAACGGTGGAAGCGGCCCCGGCGCCCACCCAGCGTCGAATAACATGGGTACCTGGGGGAAACCCTGGGGGGTAAAGGCGGTCAGGGGCGTGATGCTGATCACATCAACCCCACTCACGACCGGATCAAGAAAGTGTGGGGCGTTACCCCCACACCCCCTATATGCCTTCATGGCGTGGTGCTAAGCACAGGGGAGCACTTTACCTTTACCTTTTTTACAAGGAATGTTGTCAGACATCGCCAAGTATAACTATAGCCATCTCCGCAATAACATTATCCAAAATCGCATATATCTCCACGGATGCAGCCATCTTGCAAGATCTTGTGCAGACGAAACGAGTCAACTTTTCGTTGACTTTCTCCTGCTACAAAATGGCTGCAAGCCGTCTGAATGGCCGGACGCTTTCACACTTTAAGACGTGACGTCAACTTCCGCCCGCCGAACGCTAAACCTGCAAGATCTTTAAGCCGACTTGAAGTTGCCTGGCCCGCCGAACGGGGTTGTGATTGCCAAAAGCTGGAGTCAAAATAGTTGCACACTTGCAGCTGGAAAATCAAGGTCACTCATATTTCTCGTTGCGTTTTCTTGGCTTCGCCCATACATTGCATTCGGTCCATTTCTCGCGGCAAGGGCTGGCTCCTATCCTTTCAAGACACAGAGTAGCTTGTTTCAATGTGAATTTTAGGGGTGTGCGGGATTCCGAAAAGTCGGGACCGGGATCGGGAAAAAAATTTCCCGTCCCGATCCCGACTTCGGGAAATGACTTCCCGAGCAGTCCGGAAATACCGAATGGTCATTTTAAAGAGTAGTTAATTCTCGACGTTATGTGCGTTGTAAATGTCTGGATCGTGTCGGAAATTGTTAGTTTTTGTACCAAAAATATAAAAAGAATTACTTAAGATGAGAAGGACGTGTAGAACTCGAGATTTCCAGAGCTTCGGAAAATTACGAACATTTCACGTCCCGAAAATTTCCCGAATTTTTCGGGAAAGTGTGAATATTGCCCGTCCCGAATGTCGGGATTTAAAAAAAATTCCGTCCCGACCGAAAGTCTGTCCCGCACACCTCTAGTGAATTTAGATGGCGCCCTTTTAAAAAAAGAAAATAAAGTATAGATTCTGTTTTTATTTTTTCAATGGGAATTGGACATACAGCCATACGAATTTTCTGAATGAGTTTGAGACTGAACAACAGAGAAAATTACAGAAACTGTTCACACAACGTCGAAGCTTGCAATCACGTTTCTAGAAATATATTTTGAGGGGAGGGGTCCGATCCAAGTGTCTCAGAATAGTAATATAATTAATCGTGCGCTATTGCACCACAAACAATTGGACGATTAATGTCTGGAAAATGCCATGCAATTTATTGTTCTGAGAACAGAGCATTTGAAAGTGTGTTCATTACTTTGGCATTCACGTATTTTTCTACACCTGTTATAGTAATATTACAAATAGGAACATTTCACGAGCAAACTAGTGTCTTGCGATATTGCTAGTACTGGGATCGAATCCCATGTGAGGTATGGATATTTGCGTACTGCGGCAAAGTATGACGAGCTTAATGACACCATACATCAATTTTCCCTATCTGAAGTTCTGGGTTCAAATATCGAATGACATGCATTCTGATTAATTTATCGTTCATCCATTTCATGAAATCAACATAATTTCCCCTCTAGGATCCGTCACCAGTGTAACTTGGGCCTAACTTTGGGAAAGGGGGACAGAACATGAACATTAGGTTCCAAAAGGGTTTTAATTATTCTACCATTGTACATTTTAATAAACATGACAATTTGTGGAGGAGGGGGTGTCCTCCCTTGCGCCTTGCCCCCTGGTCTACAGGGATTAACGCGTACAGCTGAAAACAAGGGTCCAGTCCGAATTTGGGACTGACTACTTCAACATACTTCCGATTGTCGGATATTTCATTTCGTATTAGTTCTTTTCCAGTTATTTTTTTCATTTGCATTGATCGAGTTTAATATTATTTGCTGTGATAACTTTCTCTCTTAATCTGGTTATTCGAATACATTTATACTTTTTTTTTTCCTTTTCTCGATTTTCCCTTCGCACTCATTACAGATTTCGGTATCGTGCTTTTCCATATTTTCGGTAATTCAATTCTCTTGTGTATAATTCCTTTGACTATTTTTAATTTGCCCTTAGTCCGAATCCCGAAAATTTGTTAGGAAATGTTTCGCGTGTAAATACGTAAATATATATTGTATGGTGGTGTAAAATTGATGCCAGCTTGTTCTTGCGATAAGGGTTTTGAAGTGTAAGGGTCTCATTTATTAACCATGGTGAAAAGGGGGGTGGGGCGGAGGAGTACCAGAAACCTTCCAGACGGATTATGCTTGAAACGAATAGTAGGTGCGCTATTTGACTGTAGTCTTCCATCACCAGGTGGGGTGCTGAGAAGGCTACCTGCGAGCGCAGGGTAGGTGGCGAGCAATACTTTTCCGATGTATTAGCTAAGCGAGGCCACATGTTCACCATTTTAAAAATTGATAATTCGTCCGTATTATCGCGATTAACTCAAGAGGCAGAAGAGTGATGTAAAATAACCGAAATAGAAATTGATGCATTTGTGCCTGGTGCTAGCGTAACGACGAAGTTAACTATTTATAAATGATGAGATAGGTAGCCCTCGCGCTCAAATACATTTATACCTTGCTACATTTGCAATATCGCAAGAGCGATGTGTAAAGCATTGCAATTACTTTGTGAATGTTTCACATCTCATAGTCTCTCTTTTTCTCGTAGCGGGGTGGGGATTCATCCGTTACAAATATCTAGGAAAGGATTTGGCAGCAATTCGTGATCGTACTTATATATCATAACATGCTGCGTAGCCAAGGTTCTTGAGCCCTGGCCTCTGATAATTGTGAGGTTTTCTTTTTTCGTTGTTTCTTCAATCTTCAACAATTTCCCTGAAGCATCATTCATCCTCTACCGCCATTGGCTATATGTAGAAAGTTGACATAAAATGAGTAACATTCGAAAAGAAAACAAGAATTTACTTTTCCCATAGCTTGCCAAACATGCACATTTCCACATTTTATGCTTTCAGCACTAACATTATTCTTGGCAGGCTATATATAATATTAAAATTCACATTATTGACAGATTTGATTCACATGAAATTCAAATGCGCAGCACACATGCACCCATTCCTAATATTTAACTATTAGTTACATTACACCTCACACGTTGTCACAGTTCTAAATCAGGCGTGCCCACCAAGGGGAGGGACATTATGACGCAGACTGTGATGGAAATTTGACTGAGTAAACAGGCCACACGTTGAATTATGTTATCAATGAGCCATGGCTGTTATACAAATAGTAATTTGTAGATTGTCAAGGGAATTGTTACGGGTAATAAGTAATATTGGGGGGGGAGGATATCCAACTGTTACATATTAGGCCTTAGATTGATAGGGAAATTATGGTGGGCGATTAATGAATTTAGTGGGAATTTCAGGTAGCGGGATTGATAATTATTTTTGGGGGGGCAGGGAATCCAACTCTTGTGTATTACTATTACGTCTTAGATTGATTTTTTTGGAGGGAGCGATATCAACAGGAAGAGTAAAATTGGCATGGAAATTTTGTTTGGAAGATTGAGTATTAAATTTGAGGTGGAGGGAAGGGTAATGAAGTTTTGATAAAGTGTTATGTCTTAGATTGTGAAGGGATTTCTGAAGATTAAGAAATTGACAAAGATCCGGGCGGGACTGGAACCCGGAACATTCGTTGTCTGGATCGTTAGTCCACCACTAACCGCGCTTGGCAGCAGATGCAGCTCTCTTTGGCGGTCAAGCGCGTTAAGTGATCCACTTCCGACACCACGAAATTTCCGTTTGAGCCCCGGCTTCAGTAGTGGTTTTATGGTATCAATTTAATCTAATCGTCACTCATTCTCATTAGCCGAAAGTGGCAGAAAGCGACTTAAAATAACAAAAGACACAAAACCAACTTTGTTACTCTAGTAATTTCTTAACAATATGTGCGTATTAGCGTTAATTGTTAACTCTTGAATGATAAACTTACGATTATTATTGTTAATATGAATTGCCATCCATCAACAGAAGGACGGACCAATCAATCATTTAATTCATGTCCTTTATTTTTTAGTATTTGTTGTCATTTGGATCAGCTTCGAAACCTAAGGGAATTCTTTGATGTTTGTCTGAAGGTTAGTGACAATGGTTCTTAAAATTCCCGTCGATCTTTCAGCAGGCACGGGAACCTAGCAGTGATCCTCTGTTGCCGGAACTCGTGGTCAATCAATCAATTAGGCCTAGCGCTTGGACCAGAAACGAAAACTTTACAAAATCCTGTATCCCGAAGCGGCCAGCAGGAAAACAGGATTTTGTCAAAATAACCCTTCTGGTCTGTGAATAACACCGGTTCTAACAGCGTTTCGACTTAATTGGACATTATCCATTGTTTCTCTTTTTGATTGACTACGTATATATTATATCTATACATTTCGGGAGAGCACCTCTTCTCTCACCTTCAGTCGAACATATTTTGCTATGTCTGTACTGTGATTGGAACTATGACAGTCCGTGGTTTTTCTTCAAATCCGGTGAGCTAACCAACCACTCTTAGATGCCCATTCGAAATCGACAGCTATAGAGCAAAATATGTATGAAGTGTAGAGTCTTATCGAGGGAAACAGCTCGACTCATCCTCACATTTGAAATTTTTAGATAATTCGCGTTCACTTCGTATAGAAGGCACTACGTGACTGAAAATTCACACTATTTGGCATGACATATTATTCCAGCTTCGCTGAAAGTTCGATGTATATAATAATTGTCAGTCATTAAGTTAAACGCCCTCTGCGCGTGTGTTGTGATGTTCCAATTTTGTTTTAATTCCATGTCATGCTCAGAAAGGCTACTCGAGGTGGGGCCTACAGTTTAAAGTGGGATCCGAACCACTAGGCACTTCTTTCTCTACCAGAAATCGAACCTGGGACTCCGTGATTATAGGGGTTTAACGTATTAATGGCTTTACAGTTTCGTGAATTCAAGGAAGCCAAGGTGGGAAGAAATGTGAAGAAATGTCTTCTACACGGAACTAACTGTGTGTGTGTGTGTGTGTGTGTGTGTGTGTGTGTGTGTGTGTGTGTGTGTGTGTGTGTGTGTGTGTGTAACACTTTATAGCACATCCATTTTCATACCTTCATTTTCTCATCATTACGTTGAATTTTGCACCAGTGATTTTTCACTACGTTCTAGGTCACGTCACGTTGAGTCGTAAAGTATTGTCTGTAATTCAGTTTTAGTATAGTTGGTGAGCTGTCACCCAAGAATTCTTAAAATGGGAGTAGGGAGGTGGAGCTCAACTTTTGGAAAAAATAGTGCGAGTTCAATTAGGAATACGAGAATGGAGCGGAATTATAATATCTTCAAAAAAGTAAAGCGTAATATTGAATTCTGCCCCATACCTCGCCTCTGAGTGACAACATGATATTGTTTATGTTTGTAGGTAATATATTAACCATGAATATCAGCAAAACCGAACGCATATAATGAGATGATTTATTAGTGTTACCAAGCTAAAGGTGTGAAGTGCGGCCTGTTGCCTCTTTCATTACAGATTTCCACATGTAAAAATTGGTCAGCTGTTATTGCAAGTAACCATTATAGGAAGGCACTAGGCTTAAACCAAATTCTGGTGTTTATATTTCAAGTCACATCCTCAACAAATCATTTCTCGATTGACTAGATTTTAAGCAGAGCGTCATTCAGTTGTCTGTGAGTGTTCTTTTTGCAGCAACAGCAGCTCGCTCGCACCCACGGTGCCCCGCCCACTCGTCGAGGCGCGTTGTCTCTGTGCAGACAATGCTGTTCTCTAACAGTGTTGCTTCTTTATTCGACCTTTGTATTCTCTGTTGCCTGCTACTACACACATTTCAGACAATTCTTCCCATACAACAAATAATGGAAAAGCTGGCAGGCAACTGTTAAATGGCTCTTTTCTCGATTTGTACTAACACTTTCCACGGTCAAGATATGTTAACTTGATTCTGTTTAGTATTCCCACAATTTGGCTTCGTGCAGTAGGGGTTTATATTGCAAGCTAAACAAAAAACGTAGGCAGGTATTTTAACATTTCAATTTTGGTCCGTTTCATTATTATATGAGAGAATATGGTGGTAAAATACACTAATTGAGACGATATCCTAATAATAATTGGTCGCCGCTGTGCCCGAGCGTGGTAAGCCGTCGGCTTTTGATCTCGCTGCCGAAATTCCTGGGTTCGAGTCCCGGCCTGGGTATGATTGCTTATGAGTGTCCCTTCATGAATTTTATCATACACTAATTCTCATCGTTGATTAGCCAAAAGTAGCATAAATGCGAAGTAAAATATAGAAAGATAATAATAATATCAATCTAGCACCCATTGTTTCTTTATGAGTGTCCGTTTATCAATTTAATCGATTCATCATTCATCCTCATTGTTGCGATTACCCAATAAATGGTAGGGAAGCTTCGAAAAATAAGATGTAAAATAATAAGAGAATTTTCTTCGCAAAGCAAAAAAAGATGTACCAGAAAACATGGAATGCAGGAAAAGAGTGGCCTGTAATGTAAGTCTGTAAACAAAATACAACTCACGAATGAAGAAGTTTACGTGAAGGTTTCGTCTTCTACCAAGCAATACAGAATTCGATGGCGCAGTGGTAGCGTCGTCACCTTGTAATCAAGGGGTCCTGCTTTCGAAACCCGGTGGAGTCACAATGTGGTTCGGATCCCACTTTAAAATATAGCTCCAATGCCGATTAGCTATATTGTGCATTGTGGACATAAAACACCAAATCAACAACCAACCAACCAATAAGGGTTGGAAATATTGCACCTCTCGGGAACTACTCTACCAGGTGAGACTAGATGATATAAAATTCCGGGTTGCATAACCGTAATGTTATTCGCGATTAAAATTACCACCTGAGCGCTAGTGTCGCTTCCAATATGGCCGCTCTAAGTAGGACAAATCTTTGTTTACATTCAGCAGTAGTACAAAATAGCAGCGTGTAGTCATGACTGGTATGGTAGAAAACGTTTAAATTACGCATTATTTTTAAATATTGCGAATGCGATGTGAATTCCAGGTACTCTAACAAACGTGAAGCTGTACTGAGAACGAAGGATTTAATTATGATAGGCAAAAATAACACGGAAAATGCAGACGAAACTATGTATACGCACTGGTTGTCTAAAGCAGTGCTGTATCATCTGCACGTCATGTTGTAACTGGGGTTCTCAGAAATTATTTGAAAATAAAGGAATTGAAATTGACCTGTACTTGAAAAGCTGGGACAGGAGAAAATTGCGAACATATCGTTGCAGTTCTTTCGAAAGACTGGTTTAATAATAATATTCACGATTTCATGACCAGGCTATACTCACTGAAAAAGGACATCGTACTGAATGAAACATGAAATTAGCATGTCCACTTTTTTTTCTGGTTACATTTGACATTAATTCGTTCTCAAACTATTTTCATTTTCTCTCTTAATCGACTTGTACCTGTTCCAAATTTCACACATACGTAATACCGGTAATACATGGACGCATTGGGTAAGACGCTTCATGATTTTTTGGGAAAAAAAGCTTTATTTATAAAGTACAATTTAAAACTTTACTTTCATATATATATATATATATATATATATATATATATATATATATATATATATATATATCGAAAAAAATAAAGTAAGCAGACTCGTGCATTCTTCGTAATTTCTTTGCCGAATTACAGTGCTATATCCCCCATACCAATCTTCTGTCAATTACGTTTTCCTTGATTTATTAACAAATTTCATTTTGTTGATTCCACGGGGTGGAAACACATGAAAACTTTTAATTTGTTCTGACCCATAAAACGATTTAGAGCAAAAAAACCTGAACAGTAGACCTTACTCTCTCGCATATTCCCCATGCTTTAAACGACTTCAACACAACGTATCCTGCTTAGAGTACTTCCTGAAAATCCCACCATATGGCACATCGGTTAATTTTAATCGCGAATACCTTTAGATTCCCAGTGTACCACGTGGATAGAGTGGGACCTGGCAACTTTGCATTACTTGAAGCTTCTTGAACAGCGTACATGCGAGATTTAACTTTTAAGATTAACAAAAATAAGTATGTACCAGTGGCGATTTCTCTGGGTGTGTAAGTCGTGTGTCAACGGCCAAAGGAAAATGAAATAAAGAATAAATTATCTGTACTTTTATAAATTACGATTTTGAGCGTTTTTCTTTAATTGTCAGTTTCGAGCGCCCGGTAGTTTACGAACGCGGTGCGGCCCGCAGTGGTTGTCAGGCAGGCAGATCGGTCCCGCACTGCCAGGGCGTTGGAGAAGAAATACAACGTCTTACCACTGCCGAAACATAGGATGACCGCGCATGCGCATCCTGCCACCCACCACCATGGTTAGCTTCTCAAGGCGTTGTATTTGTTCGCAACGGTTTGGCTTTCATTCACCCCGCGTTCCGCGTTGTTTTGCTCGTGATTGTTGTGCATTATTTTTTAAACGTGTAGTATGAAGTGATGTGATTATTTTAAGATGGAGAATAGTGAAAGTGTTGTGCAAAAGTATTTAAATAATTCATTTTCTTCGCTTTCGTATTCAGAGAAGAAACAAGTGATTGACAATGGTCGACCATGTCCGAATCTCACGATGTCAACATATGTTAAAGGAAAAAGTGGTGCTGGAAAAGGTTTTGAGAGACATTTTCGAAAAGAACTCTATGAAATTTCAGACTGGCTTTGCGGGTGTGATGTGGTGAATAAATTTTACTGTTGAACATGTTTATTATTCTTAGCGTTGTGCGGGATCCCGAAAAGTCGGCACCGGGATCGGGAAAAAAAAATCCTGTCCCGATCCCGACTTCGGGAAATGACTTACCGACTTTTTCGGGATCCCGAGCAGTCGGGAAATACCGAATGGTCATTGTAAAAAGTTGTTAATTCTCGATGTTTTCGGCATTGCAAATGTCTGGAACTTATCGGAAATTCTTAGTTTTCGTATCAGAAATGCAAAAACAATCACTTAAGGTGAAAATGACGTGTAAAATTCCGATTTTTCAAGAGCTTCGGAAAATTTCTAACATTTCCCGTCCCGAAAATTTCCCGACTTTGTCGAGAAATTGAGAATTTTTCCCGTCCCGAATGTCGGGATTTAAAAAATATCCCGTTCCGACTTTCGACTAAAAAAGGTGTTTGGAATTATCAAGGGTATGCGGATTTGAATCATCTCAATACTGCAGTGAAAAAACACAGTGAGTCTGAATTGCATCTTTCTAGTTTCTTTCAATTTAGTAGTTTTGTTGCCACCCCTACTAGAATTGACGGTCTTTTGGATACTCAACGAAAATCTGAAACAGAACTACACAATGAAAAAGTAAAAAAGAAAAGGGAAAAAATATTAAAGAGGTTGATTAACGCCGTCTACTATTTAACAAAGCAAGAACTGCCATTCCGAGGCCATGAGGAAAATGCAGCATCTCTAAATAATGGCAATTACATGGAATTACATGCAATTCCTTATTGCCAGTGCCGAGTTTGAGCCCTCATTAAAAGAACATTTATTAAATTCTACAGTTTTTCGCGGTACTTCGGCAGGCATTCAAAATTATTTAATAAATTCAGTTTCGATGTTCTGAGAGATGAAATCTAATTACAATGAAATTCAAAACACAGACTTTTTGGCTATCATGGTCGATGAAACATTAGACATTAGCAATAAATCTCCAGTGTCAACGATGTTACGTTTTTTTTCGGACTCACAGAAAAAGTCATTGAAAGATTTCTTGGGTTTCATGCATGAGCGCCGATAAAACTGCAGGAGCTCTTTTTAGTCACGTGACTGAAATAATGGATAAATATAAGTGTGGGGATAAATTAATTGCCCAGATATACGATGGATATTTTGTAATGAGTGGTCAGTTGAATTATCTCCATCGAGAAAGAATTACTTTATAAGCTGAGAGAAGGGGATAAATCCAAATTTTGTGAGGCGGTGATCAGCGCATTTCTCTCTAAAGAAAGAAGAATAGAGCTGGAATTCAAGTAACTGTAAGTAATGAGCAGTTGATTTTTCAAAATTTACTTTTTGGAAGGATAAATGAAGGGGAAAAACCGGGAATGTGTATTTTAGCGATTTTTGAATGAACGAGCCATTCTTATGTGCACGGTGATTTTTGTAGGGGTGATGGGAGTTCCACCAACCCCTCTGGTTGCAAACTGCTGCTTTAAAAATTAATTGTATGGCGAAGTATTGAACATTAATTTTCTCGTTTAAACAGTCCTTGCTTCTCGTTACCCTTCAAAAATATTAATATTTTAAATGAAGTATTTACTTCATTTAAAATAATTTATGTAATTTAATGTTTTTTCTAAATATTTCTAAATTTACACCAAAAATGTTCGGAGAAAATGAGTAATATTGGGTCACAGAAATGACAGGGGGAGGGGTTAACATTCCTTCTTTGCCAACGCCTTAAGTTCAGGGTCAGGAGTCGCCACTGGTATGTACTTCTTTTAAGAAGTTAGTCAAGCGATTAATTTATAACTAAGGTGCGTTGCAAAATGATAAGAACGGTACCGCAGATAGCGAAATGGGGACAACAAAAAGCTAACGGAAAATAAAAAAGATGGCCACGGACACAGATAGACGTGTGTATGTATTATACGAAAGCAGTTACTGTTCGCGCAGACGGGTATATGTACGAGCAAGTACGAAAACATGGCACATGAGGTCGGCCGAGTGTTGCAAAACGATAAGAACGGAGCCAGGTAACGTCTTTCCCGTGACACCAGAGGCAGCGAATGAACACGTCTCAGCACGCACCAACGGCAGACAGTTGTTAAGAGTGATTTGCCCAGGAAAGGTGGCGAGGAAGTCGTGCGGACAAGTGTAGTAGAATGGGCCGTGGAAAAGCGTTTTCAGAACGTGAAAAAGGCCAGATATTGGCTTATAAAGAAGAGGGGGTGGCTGCGAATGTGATTGCACGTCGGCTTGGGCGGAGTGCGTGTGTGGTGAACAATTATCTGCGATTAAGGGAACAATATGGTATAAAGAAAGCGCCGGGAAGGCCGCGAAAATTAACGCCGCGGCAGGAACGTTCTGTTGTGAGGAAGTTGGCAGCTGGGAACGCATCACTTGGACAGTTGTCTCGCGATCCGAATATGCGTGTACATAAATCCACGCTCTGCAGGACTGTCAAACGGTGCAATCGTCTTCTCTATCGCAAAGCCAAGGTATAGCCGCGACTCACTGCACAACATAAAGATCGGCGAGTCGACTGGGCCAGGACGTACGTGACGTGGAAGAAGGAATGGCGGCGTGTCATCTTCAGCGACGAGAAAAAATTCAATTTAGACGGTCCAGATGGCTGGCGGTATTATTGGCACGATCTACGCAAAGAGGAACGGATCTTCTCCAAGCGACAGCAAGGAGGGCAGTCTCTAATGGTGTGGAGTGGCTTCGGATATCATGGCACCACCAACCTAGCATTTCCTACGGGTCGTCTGAATGCACCAGCATACCAAACCATACTGGAGAACAACCTATTGCCTTTTGCTGCACACATAGCTGACACCCCATGGGTCTTCCAACAAGACAACGCCACAATACACACGGCTGAATCCACTGTAATGTGGTTTCTGGAGAAGAACGTCTTTGCAATGGCTTGGCCTGCTAATTCTCCAGACGTTAATCCTATGGAGAACCTTTGGGGTATTCTTTGCCGAGCTGTATATGCCAATGGTACCCAGTATGACAACATCCACGATCTACGACATGCTATTGTTGCTGCATGGAACGATCTCGATGTTACTCTATTGCAAACACTCGTGGATAACATGTGTGATAGAGTTTTCCGTTTTGTGCACCAAGGTTCCTTTATTGGCTAATAAGTGATAGTGTTCGTATCATTTTGCAACGGTCGGAGTGGCCTGTTTTGTCTTTTTTTCTAAACTGTACATATTGCCCTTGTTGTCATATGCCTGTTACTTTTCAGAACGATTTGTGTGCTCTTTCTGTAATAATATAATCATTCATTATATGTTCGTACTCTTATTTTCGATACTTTGTACACTTTCCCACAGCGTTCTTATCATTTTGCAACGCACCTTAGGAACAGAGTCTTTCCTTGGATTATTAACAGATTCCTTATTATTCTTAGAAAATAAGTATTCTTGGCATTTTATTTTAAACGTTTCATTTGTTTAAAACATGTTGTTTTTTTTTCAGTTTCTACGTCTCATAGAAAAAGAATGCATACCAAGTGTAATTTTAATATAGTTGATTCCACCGCCATCATCGGGAAATGGTTTAACTACAGATTATTTACGTCCCATTGCATGAAATTGGATACCTCCATGTTAAAAGCGTAATTTTAATATATTTGATTCCAGCGCTATGATCTGAAAATGGCTGAACTACAGTTTATTTACGTCCCATAGAATAAGATTGGAAACCTCCATGTTAAAAGCGTAATTTTAATATATTTTATTCAAGCGCCATCATTGGGAAATGGTTGAACTACAGATTAATTATTTACGTCCCATAGAAAAAGATTGGATACCTCCATTTTAAAGCGTAATTTTAATATAGCTGATTCCAGCGACATCGTCGGGAAATGGCTGAACTACAGATTCTTTACGTCCCATAGAATAAGATAGGTAACCTGCACGTCTAAAGGGTAATAATTTTTAATTAGTTGATTACAGATAATTTACGTCCCAATAGAATAAGATTGAATACCTCCAAGTTAAAAGCGTGATTTTAATATATTTGATACCAGCGCCATCATCGAGAAATGGCTGTACTACAGATTATTTACGTTCCATAGAAAATGATTGGAAACCATAAAGTTGAAAGCGTAATTTTAATATATTTGATTCCGGCGCCATCGTCGGGAAATGGCTGAATTACAGATATTATCCGGCCCATAGAATAACATTGGAAATCTCCATGTTAAAAGCGTAATTTATAATATTTGATGCCAGCACCATCATCGTGAAATGGCTTAACTACAGATTATTTACGTTCCATAGAATAAAATTGAATATTTACATGTTTAAAGGGTAATTTTAGGCCGAGTCTGATGCCACGCGCGTGTCAGCAGTAAGAATAAGCGTCAAATTTGCTCCTGCCACGTAATTCGTCTGCTAAGAGGATGTTACAAATCTTAAGAACAGATAAAGACGAGAAAACTGCAAGTTTATGACTAGGGGAATGAATGTACAGGTAATTTAGAGCCTTTCTTTTTAGAAAGCATTTAGCGATATTATTTTAATGCTAACAGAACCTAACCTAACTACGAGAGCATTTAGATTTATTATTAGAAGAATGCTAAGGGACCTAATCTTAAAACATTTATGTGTAAGTAATCGCTAAAACTTCACAGTATGTCTTACAGACGTAATTGCATACACAGCATGATGAAATCACGATAAAACAAAGCCCGAAGCTGCTGCCACGTGCATGTCTCTTTTGAGGTTACAGCATAAAAAGAGCGTGGCAGTAGACACTGCCGTAATTTTAATATAGTAGATTCCAACGCCATCATCGGGAAATGGCTGAACTACAGATTATTGTTCCATATAATAATTTTGGGAAAAATACAAGCTTAAAGGGTAATTTTAATATAGTAGATTCCAGCGCCATCATCGGGAAATGGTTGAACTACAGATTATTGTTCCATAGAATAAGTTTTGAAAATAATAATCTAAAAGGGTTATTCTAATATAGTTTTTCCAGCGCCATCATCGGGAAATAGCTGAATTACAAATGAGATTATTTACGTTCCATAGAATATAATTTTAAAAATAAAAGATTAATGGGTATTTTTAATATACAGTACTTGATTCCTGCGTCCTCATCGGGGAATTGTTGAACTACACATTTAGTTTCCTTTGGGAAAGGATCCATATCTCCAAAGGGAGGCAAGTGATTTGTAGTTCTGCTACTTCTCGATGACGGCGCTGAAGTCAACTATATTAAGATTAACCTTTAAACATAGAATATTCCAATCTTATTCTATGGGACGTAATAATCTAATCTGTAGTTCAGCCATTTCCCGATGATGGCGCTGGAATTAACTATATTAAAATTACCCTTTAAAATGTAAGTTTTTAATCTTATTCTATGGGACGTAAATAATCTGTAGTTCAGTCAATTCCCAATGATGGCGCTGTAATCAACTATATTAAAATTACGCTTTTAAAATGTAGATTCAAATCTGATTCTATGGGACGTAAATAATCTGTAGTTAAGCCATTTCCCCACGATGTCGCTGGATACAAATTTATTAAAATTACCCTCTTTACTAGTAGTTTTCAAATCGTTTTCTATGGATCGTAAATAATCTGTAGTTCAGCCATTTGCCGCCGGTGGCGCTGGAATTAACTATATTAAAATTACGCATGTAACTTGAGCCATTCAATCTTATTCTATGGGACGTAAATAATCTGTAGTTCAGCCATATCCCGATGATGGCGCTGGAATGAAATATATTAAAATCGTGCTTTGAAGATTCAGGCGTCCAATCTTATTCTATGGGACTTCCGACCCAAAATATTCAGTCCCGCACACCAACTATTCTATGGTACAGTGGGATCCTTGAGTATTCCCGTGCAAATTGTCCATCATCATGTTCGTGCACTTTATTTGACCCATTAAGAGCTACAAGAATTAAAAGAAAACTCAAAACAAACTGTTGACAACTTCTGCACCAGCATACATAAAAATCCATCGCTTAAAAACACAATCGGATGCAAGATAAAAATTAATGAATATAGTCATGGTCAATTTGCACGGTAATACTCATGAATCTCACTGTACAGGGTGGCCCCTCATACGGAATATATAATGTGTGTGTAAAAGCGTCGAACAAATATGCTTAGCCCAATTAGGTCTCACTTATTGCACAAGATCATACCTTTGTGTGTGACGTCAGCTTTAAAAAGCAGTCATTGTTACGTTAGGTTTAGTTTCTAAGCATAAACATACTGAAACTGTATTATTATGCTATGAAATCTGAACGTAATACGCCTAACCTAACAACGAAGGCATTAATCCTTAACAGTGAAAGCATTTAGATTGGTGATGATGTCAGATTACAATGTTGCTAGTGTCTTGTGTGATAAGTGAGTCCCAAGGCAACTTGCGAAATTCGCAAGAAAATTATATTTTGGAACAAGGTTTTATAAACAGAAGCGTTTGTGCAGATATGATTCAATGAAGAATGTACTGTTTTTCCAAAAGTAACAAGATGGTTTGGAACCACAGAAGTTACAAGACTAATATTTATGTGTGAAATTCTACTGTTTTGCGGAAGTTCCTAACAAAGTATTACGTGTACTTTCATCGTATGAATGAATGACGTTTTTATGATGAGTAGTGGAAACTAAGGAAATCAAGTTTATTCAAAACGGAACATCGAATTGTTGAACAGATGTAAAAGGGGTTTTTAAGTTCAAAAACTGAATTTAAAAAGTGATTTGTTCATTTTGGAAACAACGTTATATATTTTACGTAAGTAAATTTGATGTTTACCAGCAAATAGGCTGCTTAAAACTTTACATTTCACAAGACGAGCTGCAATAAATAACACAGATTTTAAGTTGACATACCAAAAAAAACCGAACCTAGTTTTTATACTAAAGCATGTTAAATTAAAATGCACATCTACAGTATGTACCAGTCTTATCCGTAGAGAGGTAGTTGGAAAGTGAAATGATAAAGTACACCGCTAGAAAACAAAAAAGTCTTGCTCACAAGAATGGTACATTGCTATCTTCATTCGCCTTCCTCCACACCCTGTAGACACCAACTGATCCGAGAAAGTTTATTTTGGTCGCACCGGAGGAGATGACATTCATTGTCCCAGAACTCCTGTTCTTTACGCACATTGTTTTTTGCATTCTTCCATTATATCCCTATCTGTACAATGCACGATGTACGGTTGAATTGCTCTATTTCTCTTGTTGCATTTTCTACCCGTGATCTCAATTTCAGAATCACTTAATTTTGGATATGCCTTATTTTGTCTCGCCAAGCAACACTCCTCTCTTTTGATTAGCATTTTCTCGCTACTTCTTGGCTGATTCTTTGTTGAACCCTCATACTTGAATTTATTTACTGTGTACTGCACAATAGAATGTGATTTGGTATGACTGAAGATGACCGGACCCCTCTCCGATTTTCTTCATATTTGACATACAGTAGAGCGTCGATTATCTGAAGTAATTGGGGGACATGGGTGTTCGGAAAACTGGTTTGTTCGGATAATCGAACTGTACATGTTTATTTGCCAAAAAGAAGTACTGTACAGTAAATTTATTCATAAAAACAGGCATCTCTTTAAGTATGTATTACAAAGTAACGTACAAAGGCAACTTTAGTAGGAATATATAGTATGTGGTACAGTTTATTAAACAAAAGTATGTACATATTACATACGCATTTTGCATGAACAATACACACAGTACACAAAATTAACGTTTAAAAAAAATCCTTTATTTTGGTCTGTCTAAGCAAGCTTACGAGCAGCTAAGTCATGTACTTTTTTCATTACAGATATCTGAAAGTGAGCGAGTACACAGTTCGGTTAAGCGGTCGTTCAGTTGACCAACGTTCGGATAATCGACGCTCTACTGTACTTACTAATTGAGGCCTGCTAATGACGAATCTGAAGTTAAAATTTGTCGGAAACGTCTAGAAATTGCAAAATAATTGCGAACCATTGGTGCTAGCCCCACGAACCATTGACGTGTGGTTAGGTTAATTTCGGTTAGATTAGGCAAACATAGTTAAAATTTCGTGTCATGGTAGTATCAGGATCTAGAAATTGCAAAATAATTGCAAACCGTTGACGTGTGGTTAGGTTAGGCAAACATAGTTAAAATTTGGTGTTGAGGTAGTATCAGGAATATATATATTTGCTTGTGAAACAAAAAATTTCGCAAAAATCGACCGTTTCCATTCCGAAAACTAACGCTTTATTTTAGCTTATTTTGCAATTTCTAGACGTTTCCGACAACTTTTAACTTCAGATTCGTAATTAGGAGGTCTCAATTAGTGGGTATGCCAAATATGAAGAGAATCGGAGATGGGTCCGGTCATCTTCAGTCGTTCCTGCAATTTGTTCACTAATGACTTTAAGAGCAAAATTCACTATCACACCTTTAAGGTCAGAGCAAAGCTCCTTTCACTTCCCCATTACGCTGGCAGGGTGGTTGAACGGTGACAGAGTGATTACACAGACCTGCAACTGAAGCTGTAAGTACAAGAATGCAGTGTGCTGCACATAAAGACGTGACATGGGCACTAAGTGACTCGTGTGTACGAACAAGAAAGGTACATACATCATACAACCTCAAAAGATTTATAATACTCTCCATCCAGTACAATTACTGCATCTCGCATCTTGTGTACAAATAACCTTTTCGAAGGTCCTCCCAACTGAACACGCACAGAGGGGTTTCATACAATGTACAGAAGGTTGTTCGCTTTATATCCAACCATTCTTGACAGGTACTCACCTTAAGAGATACCGTGCCGCCGCCACCAATCATGTTCTATTGGACCCCCAGCATTGTGGACTATCGCCCGGCATTGCAGTTTCCATTGCAGAAAGCTCCAGTGCAGGACAAGCATGGGAATTCTGTCCCACTCCTTCCTGCAAGCTTTCCATAGACCATCCAGGGTGCGTGGGCAGCGATGTTAAAGACGTCGTTTCAACAGTCGAAATGCGCAAAAATCCATTGGACTGGCATCTGGCCTTTTTACAGGAATGTCTTCAAATGGAATGATACGAATTCCTAATTTCTCTGCCATTTCCTGATAAAAACGTAGTGATGTTCTGGCGGTATGACTCGAAGCCTTGTCCATATGAATCATCACCTGGTTCGCATCCATTCCATACAATTGTGGGATGTCTCTCCGATAGGCGTCAGAATGGAGTCTTGGAAGTATCTGGCATTCACCTTCACGTTTTTGTCCACCTTGCGTATCATCAACTTACCCTCATATCCGAATCCCGTCACAACCATAAAGCCACAAGGGAAACTTTCCTTGCACTGACGAACAAAGTTGCTGCGCCCCTTGCCGTCAATGTCACGGTATGTGATCGCCCAAATGTGACCACCAGCAGTGAGATGGACATATGATTCATCCATTGTGACAACTTTCTTCCATTTGGAACCTGCCAGGTACGTTTCATACAGTTTTCTGCAGTTCGTCTTACGTTCGGCAATGTGACGTGGTAGAAGGTAGTGTGCATGGGCCTTCCGCACACACTTCAACCTGAGGCGCTTGCGAATTGTTTTGTTCACAGTTGATGGTGCGAGGTGAAATCTGTGGACCATATCACGTTGAATCGGGGGATTTTCTTGGCACGCCAATCGATGGATCCCCCTTCTCACTACAGGTGACACTTTGCTTGCAGCCCTTCTCCTGGTGGTTTTCGTGGGTCTGTTGTGTGTAACGGGCCACAATAGCTTTCGCAGTAGTCACCCCAAGTGTTAACCCATTCTCCCGACACTGTTTCACAATGTGTACGTATGAAAACTTAGCATGAACTTAGCATAGAAAAGGGCCATTACGTAACCCTCTCATACCGGTTTATTTTCGGTGCCATTTGATAACATTCACTACCAACACTCACGCACCTACAAGGTCAGACACAACACTGCTCCCGCCAGCAGACCCATAGTTCCAGCATGATACGCCAGGTGGCAGCTCCGTATCAACAATGGTCAGATATAAAGCGAACAACCTCTGTATACAGCCTGGACGAACAAGCATGGTACTTACTGTATAACACCCTTTCCCCAATTTTTCACAATATACCCTAAATATTTTCGCAAGGGCTTGGTTGATGATAATTTTTAATGTTAAATTTGCCTTTGCACTTCCTAAAATTATGCTTTCACTGCTGCAAGTGACATTCCTAGTTAAGTCCTAATTAAAATGAATGTGTGTAGAGTTGCCAGTTCTGTAATGAAAATATGGGGCATCCATCTGGGGGCAATGAAAGGATATTATCTAGCGCTGTCACCATATTGTGAGAAAGGAATATAAGATATCTCGTATGAGCTACATTTTCAGTAATACATTGAAGGGAAAAAGGATTACCTTTTACATCACCAATAATGTATAATTAAACTGAGAATAGCCTTAATTTTAACACTCCATGAATAGTAGCTAATTTTAATTGATTTTGTGTGTGTATGTCCACTTTGTGTACAGATAGGCTAATTGGAACTGGGCGTAAAGTTTAAAAGTGGAGGCAAAATCACTGTTGGCCTCCGTCAGGCATTCAACTCTGGAACCCTGATTACAAGGTGATGACTAGGGCTCGGAAGTTGAACACCTATCAATTGCCAAAAAAAAAGGCCTATAAAAAGACCTAAAAACGGAAACAAGGACGTATAAATGTGATCCAAATTAATTAATAACTTCAGTTTTAATTACATATTTAATGAATAAAAAAATACAAAATGCTGGTGGTATGGAACGCACTGTGCGAAAAAGCTGAAAGCTTGAAAACAAGAGAAAGTTGCCACTTACAGCGCGACCTTCCAGACAAGTTACGTTTAAAGGATCTTGTACCGTACCTGCTTCAGTCGTCCAAAAATGTTTTTCTCTCGTTTCAGGGATGGTTCAAATATATGTATTTCTTTCTTTTTTTTTATTTCTTTACTACAGAAAGGATGTTTGAGGTGGTGAACTGATGATGATTCGAATTGATAATGGGCAGTAAAAACGTAGTCGAATGAAAGTGAAGTTGCAAAGAAAGCCGTTAAGACCTTTAAAAAGGCTAAAAAAGGACCAACAAGCCAAAAAAAGGACAAATAAAACCCACCTTTTTCTGGCCTACAATGACCCAAAATAAACATATATTATGTTGGGCCTCGTATTCGGACACTATGAAAAAGAAGGATTTTTCCTCAACAGCCCTAGTGATGACTAACAAGTTTTAATGTTTAGTATGTATATCACATATTCCATGCACTCAGAGGGTCATTGGCTTCAATCCATATCAACAATGCCAGGCATGCTGACTGCCCCACCCCAGTCAAATCACTCTCACTAACCATAATGCATGGATAAAGAGATTATTATTATTATTATTAGAGAGAGCAGTTAAGCTGATTGCTGGCCCTGCACAGTACGGACATTTCTTACTGATTATTTTTTTTTTAAAAAAATGTAACCTAACAACGGTAATGGTCTGATTGCTTTATAATTTTTTTCAAATTCTCGTAGCACGAATACTAATTATTGTAGAATTTTGGCAATCATTGCTACACTAAATTTGAACATTCTCTAAAGTAATGAGCACTATTTGGATTTCAAAAAAAGTTATTTATGTTGAAAAAAAACAACTTAAAAAGTACCTTAGCAAGCATGCATGCTTCCCATGGACAATGTACTTTCCTTTGACAAGCGACTGTAAGTATTGTAGACTAGTGAAAATTAATGTAGAAGTAAATCGGAACCTTAGTAGAATGCATTTAGGGACTTTATTTTAATGCTAAGAAAACAAGCCTGGCCTGTCTAACCTAACTATGAAATCATATATTGAACAACATCTTAAGTAATCGCTAAAACTCCGCAATATGTGTAAACAGAAGTAAATCGAAATCAAACCAAGTTAAAATTGCATTCGTAGCATGATGAAATCGCAATAAAACATAAGGAACTTGGGCCCTAACAAGCAGTGTAAAAAGAAAGACGCATCGTACAAGAAAACATGTATGCTTTTTTTTTTTTGTTTTAACTCCACTTTATGCACAGATAGGCAAATGAGAACTGAACCACTGTGCCTTTCCAGAGAACATGTGTGGTCTACAAAAAATCCCCACACAGTGACGAGTCATGAGACCTGGTGAATATTGCACCAAACCTAGGTTCACCACCTGGGGAAAGTAGTCAGCCTGATCTTTTTTTTCCTGCTACTCCAGAGTAAAAATTTCCATTCTGAGAGAAAGTGGATGTCAGATGATATCAAGGATTTTTTCTGGATTAAAGATAAAGTTTGAACAAATATTTGACTAAGATGCAGTTACATAATTCCAGTAGGCTTTTCATGTTCATAAGCATGTACTGATCAAGTTGTCAGATCAGGTTATGATTTTCTTGTGTGTAATTATTTTTTCCCATCCTTTTATATCCTTACTTGAGTGGGTTATACAGATCAGGTTTGGTGCTCTTGCCATTATAATTATGTTCCTACATGCTTTAGGATGTTACTGTTTACCAGTGGCATATTCTGAAAATTTATGAATTACCTCAACAATTGATATTTATTGTACATACGAGGTGTGGCAGAAAAGTAATGAGACTAATTTTCTTTTCACCATGAATATTATTATGTGCACAAATCAAGGTTATCCCCTTCAAAATAGTTCCCTTGGACGGCTACACAGTGACGGAGGCATCATTTCCATTGTTCCTAGCAGTGCTGGAAGGCTTTTGCTGGAATACCCTTCAGCTCGTCGGTTACGCTATTCTGGATATTATCTAAAGTACCAAAATGGCACCCTTTCAAGTAGTTTTTCAGCCGGGGGAATAGAAAGAAGTCCCAGGGACTGAGATCCGGTGAATACGGGGCCTGAGGTACCACAGGAATGCTTTTCTCTGCCAAAAATTCATTGATGGAGACTGCTGTGTCACATTGAGCATTGTCCTGGTGTAGCATTCAAGTGCTAAAATTTGATTGACGGTAAACTGGTTAAAATGTAACTCTCTGCTGATCATCCTCAACGTCAATCGATGATCTGACCTAACAAGAGACCTCACTCTTTCCACATCATCATCCATTTTTAAGGCTGAAGATCTTCCCGCACGAGGTTCGTCTTCCACTTGTTCACGGCCTTCTAAAAAGGACTCGTGCCCTGGATAGGGAATGTTCTCCATAATCCCTTTGCAACTTTTTATAAGTCACAGTAGCGGATTCGCTAAGCTTTACACAAAATTTGATGGCAAAACGTTGCTCAAACTTTTTACCAGTCCATTTTTGTAACACTTCACAAACAGAACACACTTCAGATGCTCTCGACAATCGCATAGCTACTGTAGCAAGTTTTAACTTGTACTGAGTCAACAGCAGGGGAAGGCAGCAGCGTTGTCGATTTGTGTGCAGTGTTGCCAGTCTCATTACTTTTCTGCCACACCTCGTGAGTTCGACCACTTCAAAATTTCAGGCAATTTCCATATTTTTCATGAAATTTCTCATTTTACCTGAAATGGGATTTCCCTATACCAAGGGAAATTTTTCCTCATGTGGCAACACTGCCTCTGCCAAACGCAGCACATAAAGCATGAAGGAACAAGCAGTGTTCGGTACTTTAGTATTATTTATTTATTGAGAAAATTACAGATACAGCACAGGTGGCCATTTTACACTGAAATTGTCAACAATGAAAATGCAATAATAATACGGACCACCTCATTACAGACTGTCTGTTTTCTGGGAAAGCAAAAGAAACACTTATGGACATAATAGGAACACTGTATTAGTTTACAAACTAACCTAACTCAAATGAGGTAGTCCGTATAATACTAAAGTACTCAGTGTTCTCCCACCAACGCTATTTGAAACAATGGAACTGACAACTGAAGCCATTTTTTTGTAATCGCTATGTGCCCAGTTTTTCTTCAGCTCCCTCGCCCTCTCTACATACAATTGGAGAGGAAACCCATTCATCACAAGGTCACGATGGAGAATGATAAATGTACACAAATCAGTCTTTAAATTAATACTTATATTCTGGTTTAGAGATTCTTGTTCTTAGAGCATGCATAATTTATAATGAACAATTACCCATATCTTTAAGCTAAATGTGTATATATATATATATATATATATATATATATATATATATATCTGAAAAAAAGTTTGTTTACTTATGGTAAATATGGAGAATATGCCACTGCTTTCTATATGTTTTGAGTAGGATAGAATTGTTAGGTCTTGTTGCCTTTGCATTTCTACACTTTCTTGATTGCCTGTGTGTATGCGTGTATGCATAAACTTTTCATGTGTGATAAGGATAGATACTTCAGCCAATGGCAACTTATGAGCATGATCACGTGTGCAACCTACTCTTCACGATATACATAATCCAATTACACTCTGTAAAAAAAAATTAGCATCACTTCATTATTTTTGGTCGTCAGCATTTCGCTCGTGAATTATTAGTTGTTTTATTGATTTAATTCGACTTGTCGATTTGTTTTCCTAACAATTATATAAAACACTATATCTGTACAATATATTTTTATTATTTAAGTCATAGTTACGTACATAATGCAATTTACAGAACTAATAACAAAATTATTGCAAATATAACTTGTGGAACGTTTTCGCACAAAGACAATTTTTACAAGTATATAGATTGAACAAAGGATTTAAATGCATCATGATATGTCAATTTGTAATGATAGTAAGTAAATACATTGACTAGTACTTAGTGTGGCCACCCCTGGCCTTCCTAAGTGCTTCCAACCTTCGAGGCATGCTATGAATGAGATTTTGACAATATCCGACCTCAATTTCATTCCAAACATGTACAATTGCTGCCATAAGTTCCTCTTTTGACCTGTACGTCTGATTACCAAGTTTTTTGCACATCATAGCCCACAGGTTTTCTATAGGATTCATGTCTGGAGAGTTGGGCGGCCACCAAAGTCTTTCAATATTCATATCATGAAACCAGTTATTCACCACCTGAGCACTGTGACAGATTGCATTATCTTGTTGAAAAATTAAGAAGTCCAAATTCTGTCCAGAAAAATGATCTCCTGCAGTTTGTAGAACTTTCCGATTCAGGATTTCCAGATATTGATCAGCCTTAAGGGTCCCTGTGCAAATATGCATCCTACCAATCCCTTTTGAAGAGAAACAAGCCCAAATCATAACACTGCCACAAAACTTTTGAGTTTCTAAAATACAAGATTTTGCAAGTTCTTCTCCCTTCAGCATCCACAGTTTAACTGAGTTGTCATTCCCCAGCAATTTAAATCGTTTTTCATCAGAAAATATCACATGTTCCCAAACTGTATCATTCCATGCGCCATAACGTGTGACAAACTCACGTCTAGCTTTTGCATGTACGTCAGTTAGTCTGGGTTTTTTACGTGGGACATGTTTAGAAACACCCTGTTTCTTTAGTCGGGATACTACAGTAGCATGAGTAAGATTAACTCCCACCTCATTTTGAAGTTTATGTGCAATTTGGCGTGAACTCATTCCTCTGTTCTTCAGTCCCACTCCTTTATCATATGATCCAGTCGAGGTGATGTCTTTTTCTTTCTGCCACAGTGACTTCTCAGTGATGATTTTCCATGTTCTTGTTGCTTTTGCAGGCAGCGGCTAACTGTGGATTGATGCATTTGAAGTTGTAGACAAATTTCTCTCTGAGAATGACCATCCATAGCAAAGCAAGAACCGTTCCTCGCTTACGTGGTGAAATGTCACACTTTCTGCCCATTTTTTTTTTTCGAGAAAACACGCTCAAATACACTACACACCACCAGAACACTTCACAAATTTGATAACGTATCCAAACTGTCAATAATGAACATGTAGTTTGCAACATAAAACATGTCACAAGTTGCACTACTAACAATCGTTTTACAGATTCCTGACAATTGATTACAAAGCCTTGCAGCAGTAACTGATTGCAACACCCTCTAGCGGACACTCCAAACACTAAATCAACAAAATAATAACACCACACTACGCAGTGATACCAGGCCAATGCTTCAATCAATTGATTTCAAGTTGTGCAGGAAAGATGCATGCATGCGAAACTCAAAATTGTCAACATTCGTAATAAGAATACAGTGATGCTATTTTTTTTTACAGAGTGTAGTTTATCTGAAGTTCAAACTTACTTCTGCAATCGCAATTGAAGCCATGATCAAATATTTGTTGTTAATGTGAGCCCTGTAAAATTTATTGTGTGAAAAGTTAATTGGATCTTAACGATTGTGTACAGGAAATTGGTAGTTCTACTACTTAGGGTAGATATGTTTTATTTATTGCAGTGTGATGGACAACTTGGACAAAAATCCATTTGCAGCCCTCTTCTCATCTTCTGCCCAGGCAGGTCAGTTCTCAGATGACCAAGGAACAACACCCTTTCCTCAAGGGGATCAAAGAACAAATGAGAAGTCTCCAGCTGCAGAACACGAGAAAGGTGATCTGAAGCTAAGTGGGAAAAGCGTAAGCATAAGAGCAAAGGAAATAGCAGACGTGAATCAAATCGTGGAGGATGTGTTCAATTTCACTCTTGACAGAAACAGCAACCGAGTTAATACTCGGCCGTTGGTACATCTCGAGGAATTGTCATCCACATTGCAACCTCAAAATTGGATTGACATGGAAACGCTAGAACAAGCTCTTTTCGAAAGGCTGCTTCTGGAGAACCCACGAGATTATCTCGTGAACGCATCTTCCGGTAAGAACATAAGTGAACATGCTGTGCAAACGGATGTTGCCGTCTACCTCTACGTGTGTTACGAGAAATTGACCGACCTGAAAGCAAGTGCCAAAGATTATCAGGTGGAGTTGCAGAACATGATTGGTTTTGTCGTAAGGAACTTTTCTACTGCTTTGAGGCAACCTGAACTGTTCGAAACCAGGAACGTTTACGAGAGAACATTTGACTTGTTTACAAATCGTGATTATTCAATTACAAGCCTAGAACTTTTCTTGAGGGACATTGTACATGAACTTACAGTCGATGAAGGTGAAAATGCTTTGGATGCATTAAATGATGCTTTTTTTCCTGTTCTAGATATACTGAGAGGTAAAATATGTCAGTGTAATTTGTTCACAGTTGACCCATCATATTTTAACATGCTGCACATGTTTTCGGGCAATAAATCTCTCATAGATGTTCTAATATCGCACAGCACGCCTAAGAACACTAAACTGGGGAAAGCATATGGTGATACATTGCTTGGTAGCATTCTCAATATATCGTGTTTGCCAAAATCTGAAAGGGGGCCTTACGAGTTCTTTGACAAACCACTTCAACTAAATTCTGTTATAGAGAACAATGTGAATGTTGTGCTGTCGAACATTCAGGAAAATGCATACAAGGTATTCCATCAAATTGTGAGATGTTCTGCAGACGTACGACATAGAATGCTCCAGTGGTTTGCAGATTGTCTCCATGCAAACGCAGCTCGGGGCAAGCTGTGGAACGCTCATGTTGAAGGTGGGATGAATTTTATGCACGTTTCGGATGGCTTTATTCTTAATTTAAGTGCAATATTGCTGCGATTTTGCAGACCGTTTTGTTTGAATCCAGATGATCAGAAACTTTTGAAGATTGACCCAACGTACTGTGCCGCTGTTGTGTCTAATGAAGAGGAAGCTAAAACTAGAAGTGTTCACATGAAAGAGCTTCCGAAAGAAACCTGCTTGCTCCCTATGGGAGAGAATGAAAGCAGGGTTTGCTCAGCCAACTTTAATTTTGTTACCGAATGCTTCTTTCTGACTCACAAGTCCCTGGACATTGGTTTCAGGGTTATACACGAGAAGCTAGTTAAGCTGAATCAAGACCTGGCGAGGATACAGAGAGTCTTTCAGGAAGCTCAGAATCAGGGTGGCGGCCATGCTGAAGTTGTGGAAACTATTCGTCAAAGAATGGAAACAGAAATGACGAAGTACCTGTCGATCCGGGCTGCCTTGCTAGAACCTCGGTCCCTTCAGTTAATGTCTCAGCTTCATTTGATAACCGCAGTGTGGCTCTTGCAAGTGATAATGGACATTGACAACCCACCTGATCCTTCCAGGACTAATTTCTGCCCCAAAGCTTTCTCTGTTGTAAAATTCCCATTACCCCAGGATGTGCCATCGACGTTGAAGTCCATTCCAGAGTTTTTGTTCGAAAATATTGCAGAGTTCCTTCAGTTTGTGCGCCGTTTCAACCCCAGGACACTGGAAGAAAATGGGTTTGTGTTCCTGAACCCGATGCTTACCCTGGTGTTGGCTTTCATGGGGTCGACGAAGAGGATGCAAAATCCGCATTTGCGTGCACGCTTGGCTGAGTGTTTGGAGTCCTTGTTGCCGCAAGTGAAAGAGGAGCAGCCAGTCCTAAATCCAAACCCTTTGATGAATGTATTCCGTGAGCGATTGTTTAAGGAACACATTCATAGGAAGCAGGTAAGTCATACATTGAGTAATCTACATCTATATTTTCATAGAAAACCTGGAAATTTTGAGTAAATAGTTTAAAATGTGGTAATATGCATGGACGAGTCTTGATGGTTCAGCTGGTAGCATGCCTGACTACCACAAGGGAGATCTAGCTTAGATTCTGTGGTGGACGGTTACACGTGCATTTTCTCAAACAATACCCTTTGAGGTTCATCACCTGCACTATAGCAGAGATTAAGAATGTGTGATATCCTTCCTCCACATCCCTTGTGTCACTGTTTGATGCACAGAAGAGAATTTTACTTTCATTGATGAAGTCTACGCTCTCCCTAATTCATCCAACAACTACCATTTATACCTTTTTACTAGTCATTAAGCAACAGTTTTCAAGTGCCAATTGTCATTAAGGCTTGGCTGGGCCTTTGGTCGATGTCAGCAAAGCCATTTTCAAAGAAACCGCTATGTTATTCGTAATCTAAAAAAGTGGTTTGCTTTCACTGTTGTGTAGACGTTCACAATAGTTTCATGGTACGTTAGGCGGTACCTATTCGATGTCGGCAGAACACCTCTCACTCGTTTATTTAGTCATTTTTTACATTCGTACTTACCTATTCTGCATTGCGAAAGATTCTTTAAGGTGTAATTTTGCTTTTTTCATGAAAATAATTTCAATTTTTCACATTAAGAGTAATTATTGTTCTTCCTTTTTTCGCTTGCGTAACACACAATATGGCGGGCACAGCTTGAGTTGCGTGGTGGATCATGTGGGTATTCAGTGTTTCCAAACTTCGTAACCGAAAAATACCTGAATAGCCCCACAAACCATTGACGGATAGCCCCAAAAACCATTTACAGATAGCCCCACGAACCATTTCCGGCAAGGTTAGATTAGGTTCAGTTAGGCAAGCATACCTAGGTAGTTAAAATTTTGTTCGAAAAACAATGCGATACAGCTTTAAAAAAAAAAATCAACTTACATTACCATCACTTCTTGCAAAACAACGGCGTGGTTGGAAACACTGACAGGGGGTTATGTCATGAAATGCAGGGAACATCCTGTTCACGTAGAGGAAGCAAATACAAGCAACGGTAATTGTGCATCGGAGAGATATTTTTCTTCAATCAAAAATACATGAATTCCCGGCCGAATAGATTACATGATGGAAGAAAATACCGTCACGAACTTTTAGAATGCTACAGAAACTCATTTCCGCAAGTAGTTTCTTCTGTAAAAATGAAGAAATCCGTTCTGCTGAGATCGAACTGTTACCCGTTAGGCTATTATACAAATGCAAATATGTAGATGATAGGGAAAGCAAACAATACAAAGATTTAAATGCTTTAAAGGGAATCCAAAGCAGATGTAATTTTTCAGAATTTGGAATATTGGTTTCAGTTGGTGTTTTAAGTCCACTTTATGCACAGTAAGGCTAATCGGGACTGGACCTACAGTTTAAAGTGGGATCCGAACCACTATGTGCCTCAACCGGGTATTGAACCCGGGACCCCTTGATTATAAGGTGACGACGGGGAGGGCCCAGAATTTGGAATATGAAAGGTTTTTCGAAAGGAGGAAGTTTCGAAAATGGATTTGGTGGTGCCAGCTGAACCTTAAGCATCAGTTGTAAAAGGTCTCTGTCGTATTCTGACTGATTCTGTGCACCAGACATGAACTGTTGTCATCGCTGCATGCCAGACCTGTCTGTTATATTTTATCTATCTTCAGTTTCGGGTGTATCTTTTTCCCATGTGTCTATCTGTATCGTCCTTCTAGATAGAAAAGGACATGTATAAGGTATGTATGAAAAGGAGTCTACGGTTATATCTAAAGAGTATTATATTACAGAATATTTGCACTACATAATATGTGAATTACAATTAATGTGTAATGTGATACCTACACATAATTGTCATTGATATTGATGCACTGATCCCAGTGCGTAGAAAGGGAGTGGATGGCTTCAGTATAGAAACTCCTGGGTTGCTTACGGATCCAGTTTTCCACGGTGTTCTACCTTCCTTGTCACAGGTGAACCGTTGACTTTTGAGTGATTGTTTTAAGGGGCCGAAGATATGGGAGTCACATGGGGAAATATCGGGGCTTTATGGAGGATGTGTGAGGACTTTCCATTGAAATGTTCTCAGCAGGTCGAGGGTCTTCTTGGCCACATGTGGCCTAGCGTTGTCCTGGAACAGCACTATCCCCTTCGAGAGCTTACCTCTGCGCTTGTTTTTGATGGCCTGTTTAAGCCTCAGCAACGAGTTACAGTACCGCCAGTCGATGAGTAGAGGTCCTTCATCCTGCAATAAATTTGTGAAGCATGCTCGTCTTCTGCTCAAAGAAACTGAATTACAGCTCTCTGCACTGATCTGGAGGAATCCATAATGCACCCGTCCGCGCAAAACCACTCTCGCCAACTGAGGAAACAGCAGACGAAACAGCAGTCTCCTTTTCATTTGGGCATACCTTATACAATGCATTTTTAATATAAGTTGTTTATTTATGTTACATTGATTAGTTTGTGAATTACACAGTTTTGCTAGTGACTTCTATAGAATTGTGTTTTTACTAGGGTGACCAAACTGTTTTGACCCAAACACGGGACACCCCAAGAAGATCAGTTTACTCCCACCCCTGACAAATCGGTGAGGCCTAATTATAAAAGTATTGTTATAATTAACATATTATTATTACTTGAAATTGTCAAAATGTATTAATTATTATAATCTCGCTACAACTTACACAGTATTTCTGATCCATTCTTATCAACCTTTGATGTTAGTCCTATGCTGAAATTGAGTAATGCCAATCTTCTTGAGAGCAGCTTTATTCTTCACCAACCATTTATAAATATCCCCAAAAATCTTACCTTAGATATAAAAGGAGGTGTTTTTTTGTGTCAAGACGCAGGAACTTTAAATTCTTGCTGCAATTACGTATTGAAACTGCATGTACGCTTCTGGGCCATGCTTATTCACTGCTCTACAAATAACGGAACACACATAAAACAATACAATCTGTTTGTTTTTTTTAGCATGAAATGTCTTCTCTCAAATATAGACTTGCACCTTATAAAATGGGACAAATGGTGGCTTTCTAATAATATGGATGGGACAACCGAGACACGCCTCTGAAATGGGACTGTCCCAGGCAAAACGGGATGTATGGTCATCCTAGTTTTTACCTCCGCATTTCGTGATTCTGAAGAACTTGCACTCAACAGTCTCAACTGAAATAAGTAACTTTTTTTTTTTTTACATTGTTCGACGTAAAACAGTAATACAAGTCTTCCATTTGTCCGTACTCTGAGCAGCAAGTATATTCCAGCTTTTATCTCATGTTCCGATTGTATAATTCCAATATCACCATGTTGCACCTGTATTTCTACTTGAATTCTGTACATGTATAAACACATACTTTGTGTGTTTTCTGTGCAGAAAGGTTTTTTCAGCATGCTTACATGAGAATGTTAGGGAGGTTGAGTTTGGTGTTCTTGGCATCATATTTGTGCTTGTAGGTGCTGACCATGTTGCTGTCAAATCATTGAACCCACCGTCTCAGGTTTCCTTCAAATTTGCTACATTTGTTCCTCATGTGGCTCTTACAAAAGATGCAATTTTTAAATATTCTTGGATATCTGGGTTAGGAGATCATCATCATCCTTCGCTGTTTCCTGCCTCTGGCGGGGTTGGCCTAGAAGTCAAGCCTCACATTTTTCCTCGTCTTCCACCACTCCTCTCTTTCCACGGTGTTCCAATCTTGGTCTCCCCATTGGCCTTATTCCCACTCCTTGTGCATTGTAAGCTCTTACTGTCGGTCTTTCTGCATCCATCCTCTTCATGTGTCCGAACCATCTCATTTGTGCCTGATCTATTCTGTCCTGAAGCTTCACAACTCCCACTGCCTGTGGGATCTCCTCATTCCTTATTCTATCCCTTCTAGTCTTCCCCAATATACTCCTTAAAAATTTCATCTCTGTCTGCATCTTTCTTTTGTCTCTGTCATTGTCCAAGTCAGCTCCGTACTTAATTATTGGCACATAGTATGTGTTATATATTACCTTCTTGCATTTCATTGGTACATCCCTGTTCCATATTAATCTTTGAACGCTTTGATAGAGTCCACCATCCATTTGTCCTCTTCTGTTTACCTCCTCATCTATTCTTCCACTTCTCTCAATTATGCTTCCTAGTTTTTTGAAACTCTCCGCTACCCTCAACTCTTCCGTGTCCATCTATATTCTTGGTACATTTCTGGCTGTTTCTTGTTGTTATTAGCACCTCGCTCTTTTCTGCAATGAATTGCATTCCTGCTCCTCTGATTTCCTCATTCTAACTATCAGCTGTCTCTGTACTTCTTTCCTGTTTCCCCATATTACTCAGTCATCAACGAACAAGGCCTTCATCTCTTCCTCTCCTATCTTGAAATCCCAGCCTGGTAATGGATGTTTGTGAGTGTCCATTCATAAATTTCATCATGTCATCACTCATTCCCATCTTCGCAAATTAGCCAAATGTGGCACAAGAAGCGAAGTAAAATAAAGCAGATCCATCAATTAATGGGCAGAAACTGTTTTATTCATGTCTTGATGGTGTTACGTGATGGAGGATCCTCTCCAAATACATAGCAAAAAGTCACACCCTCTTAAGTATGGCTAAAGCTGAATGAATACGCATTTATCTTTATTTCGTGAATTATGGCAACATTTTATAAAAGTGTGAGTCTTATTCTGGAGACACCTTGTATATGTATGTGTGTGTATAAATTTTGGAGCGATTTTACAATACCGGGCACTTCCCAATTTCTTCCATATTTTGCATACTCAATAATTTAGGCTTCCTAATCACGAATCTGGAGTTAAAATTTGGCACTCACGTCTATAACTTGGCAAAATAAGCGGGTCCGTGATCGCAACAGACACCCTCGATTTCTCAAGAAAACCAATGTTTATTGCAAGATTTTGTGTTTCGAATACTTAAAGAACGAAATATATATTCCTGATATTACTACGACCCCAAATTTTAACTATGTTAGCCTAACCTAAGGAGCCCAAGTGTGCATGGTTCGTGGGGCTACCCGTGCATGGTTCGTGGGACTACCCGAGCATCATTCGAGGGGTGTAAGACTAATTGACAAGGTTATTTTACAATTTGTACATGTTATTTTACAAGTTCCACACGTGAGCGCCAAATTTTAACTGCAGATTCGTGATTAGGAGCCCTAAATTATTGAGTATGTGAAATATGGAAGAAATTGGGGAAGTGTCCGGTATTGTAAAATAATACTTAAATTTTAATAATAATTTTTTCTACTTTTTTTTGTCTGCAGATCGTCACCAGTTTGCTGCATGTGTTTGTGAGCATAGAAATGACTGGCCAGAGCGTTGAGTTTGAGCAGAAGTTCAACTACAGACGTCCCATGTATGTTGTCATGGACTACTTGTGGAATATCAAGGAACATAGGAACTGCTTTAAGTAAGATATTGCACTTTTTTGTTCTGGTGTGAGCATGGAATTATAAATGAAGGGCTCGGGTGTAAAACATGGTAAGTGACATTTTGGTCATTTTGGAGTTACAATGTGCATCGTGTAGTCCATCGTAAATGGAGTTGAATCGTACTCGTAGTGTTTAGTTTCATCAACAGATGACAGAGCTAGACGTGCTGAAAGTTATGATATTTACCAGTTGTTTCATGTAAAGTATGGTAAGTAGCAAAGATGGCGGCGGAACGGCTGTTACTGAATTGCAACATATCTCAGAAAGTTCGCGAGTATTGAGGCAACAGCAAAGATGAGAACGAGTTAGAAAGTGTATATGATTCCCATAATGATCCGGAATATGTACCACCGAATAAGAATGAGCAGAATGAAGAGGTTGCCAATAAAAAAAATGCGACTAAAACTGTGCATGGCCACGTACATTCTATATCATGTAAAACATGGTATCTACTGTAGATACCATTGTTTACATGCAGCAGTGCTCATAATGGCAGTTTCGAAATAAATTTTACTCTCGTACCTGGATGTGAACTGCGATCTAGTAGAGAAGCACATACTTTTTCTTCTACTCCATATAAATAACTGTAGTCACATAGAAATTCGTTTGATTTTTAATTGGATATGCGCATTTAAGGCTGCTTAAAGATACCATGCCTTACAAGCAACGTCAAAAATGTATTACACTTAAAGAATGTGTAATTTGATCTGAATCATATCAATTATTTGGAACAGTTTAGTTTTTTATAAAATATTTATTTCATAAATCTGTAATGTGCATTTTAAAAGTTATAATATTTTTATTGTGGACCTAATAACTTATTTGTAATTTAATTAACTTTCGTATTAATGATATGTGTGACTTTGATGAAAGCAAATTATTTTATTGTTGATATTGCAAATATGTCTTCTTCTTGGATCGAAATTATAACTATTTTAATCCATAAGAGCTAAATATCAGTGAAAACTATTAAAAACTTAAACTCTGTGTACATTTGAAATCATTCTTTACAAACATGTCAAGTTAAAGAAAAATACAACAGAAAGTTATAAGGTCATAATTTTGTCTTCATTGATTTGATTTATTTTACTTTGTCTTTTGTCACTTTTGGCTTATTTGCAAAGATGGAGATGAGTGATGATATGATGAAATTGATGAATAAGCACTCAAAAATATCCATGCGCAGGCCAAGATACGAACCCGGGGTTCCTGGCATCGTAGCGTGATTTCCTAACCACTCCACCACGGGGGCCGGTAATTGTTATCTTGAAGATAGAGATTTAAAGTAGGGATGATCTTTTTGAAAAAATTGTTTTTCGATTTTCGAAAATGAAATTTTTCGTTTTTTTGTTTTTCGAAGAAAAAAAATAGTTTTTTTTAAAAAAAATCGTTTTCTGAAAGGGAAAAAAATAGTTTTTCGAAGAAAAAAAGTCGTTTTTCGAAAAAGAAATTCGTGTTTCGAATAAAAGTCGTTTTTCGTTTTTTAAAAAAAATCATTTTACGAAAAACAAAATTGTTTTTCGTTTTTCGAAAAACTTTTCGTACTTCCACTTTTCATTTTCGATAAAATGATTTTTAGATTTCCAATTTTTCGAAAAAAAAAGAGGCCATCCCTATTTTATGTATAAATTGCTTATTGACACAAAAATATAATATTGCCATTGTATGCAATTTGAATAGTCTATGTAACACAGCGTGTATCAAGGGAGGCTTGTGAATCGCATTCTGCTTGGCATGCTGAGGTAATATATAGAGCTTCTGTGTGTGTGAAGTAGATATGTGAACCTGAAGAACTGCTCATATATAAACATTTTTTTATGAATATTGATCTCCATATAGATATAAGGAAGTTATTTTTAATCACAAGCATTCAGAACTTATTTTTTTAAATACTAACGTGATAAAATGATGAAATCTACTTTTCTGATGGTGTTCATTTCAGTCATAGACATAGGAAAGCAAAAACTTATTACAACAAGTAGCTCAGGTTATAGTTTATTGAATAAAATTATTATTAAAGGCTTTCATTTGTGTCTTGCAAATCGTTATGGTTGCTATAAAAAGTCTAATCTCAAGATATCATTATTGAACTGACATCACAAGTTAGCTTGATTAAAGCGGTATCTGATCACTCATTTTGATAATATCGTTGCATGTAAAGCATGGTAACTACGACAATTCCTTGAACAACCCTCAAACAAATCGCATGTAGCACCACCGAAAAAAATAATTGGGATGAAATATCATGTTTGTATGATAGTAAACATACAAGTGAATCATATTTGCTGTAAATAATTTAGAAATTTATTTTAATTTTTAAATCAGATTTTTTTGAAACATCAACTTTCAATATCTCGAAACCTGCATTTTGTTTCTTACCATGTTTTACACCCGAGCCCTTCAAATAGTTTTAAATGTTCGCCAATGGTAGGTCTAGACACAGTCATATTTTTTTAAAAAAATTGATTCTTTAGTGGTCAAATTATTTAAGTTGCTCAATGTTTTGGTCGCTTTATGTGTTTCTTTCTCATGAGCTAAGAATAACATGTCAATAATATCATTTACGAAAGATTATTGGCAACAATGTTATAACAATTAAAAGGGCAAGACAGGATATTTTTTATAAAAATATATAATACTGGTATCTGTAGAGGAACATGTATATTCTTTTAGTCCACTTTATGCACAGTAAGGCTAATCGGGACTGGACCTGCAGTTAAAAGAACCACTATGTGCCTCCACTGGGTATTGAATCCAGGACCTCTTGATTACAAGGCGACGACACAACCACTGTGCCATCAGGAAGGCCTTTAGTTGAGAAATTCAAGTACAACAATTAAGAATTTTTTACTGACTGCTTACAAATGCTTGCTATTTTGTACTTGGTTTTAGAAACACTGTTTGCCTCTTATTGTTGTAATTGACATTATATTTCATTGTATTCTTGGCTCTCGGGAAAGATGTTTCTGTGTATGTACTACAGTGAAATGTTGAGGAAATTAAATCATTTATAATTACTAAAGAAACTAAAGTTCTTATTTACATTAATGTTTGCCCAATGATGAAAATGGATATATTTTAGCATAGTTCATGATGATTGCTTTGATAAATCATTAGCATATGATCACTACACTACACTACTAGGTAATCTTAACATTGTATGTTCAAAGAATGCTATACAGTTCTGTTTTAATACTGCAGTTACATTCTGTTTTAATACTGCAGTTACATTCTTACAATGCCATCTTGGTTAATATTCTTTCCTTTGTTGTAAATGGTCCTGGCGATAAAAAAAGGTAAAGATCCCCATTCATATAGCACTGTGAAGGCACATTTAGGGGACGTGCAGGTAGAGTGATCTCAGCCATTTTGAGAGGATGTGATCAGCACCAGGCTCCAGCTGTCTTTACACCCCCCCCCCCTCTCCAAGGTACTCATTGATTTGAGGCTGGGTGAACCAGAGCTGCTTTATGTAGGCACAAGACTGGAAAAATTCCGACTTTAGATCACCCAATCCGAGAATCGAACCTGGGTCTCCCACGAGGCAGTGAGATGCCCTACTGACTAGACCAACGTGGCGATACAACTTAAAATGTAGGTGTTGACCAAAAATCAGTAGGGAAGTTCTGGAACTACTTGAAACAAACGAAAGAAAATGCTAGTCGACACAAGTCTTAAAAATTAAATGGCAGTGTATAATAGTATGTCAGTGTTCTTCTTAAACTTGTGCATAACCAGTGCATGTACCATATTTATGTGTGTATAATGCACGTGCGTGTATAATACACACCCTGGTTTTTGATAGGGAAAAGTGACAAACAATTATATCTCATACATAATGCTCAGAACAGTCCAGGTTCAAGAAATGGCTTTCTTAGTTGTAGGTCGTAAAGCTATTGCTATGTTGATCAAGAGTGAATGACATCATACTTATTAATTGGGTCACCTGTTGCTATGTGGACCAAGATGAGAATATCCTCTTGTGTAAACAATGTCTCCAACCCTTCTCCCTCCACTGTGTTTAGCATCCGAAAGCTTTCACTCTTTAACCACCTTATTTATTCTGTAATAGTAGAAAGCGAGATCAAAATTATGTTATGGATTTGCAGTGCTCAGGAAGTTATTTTCTGTTATTTCTCACCCAACAAATACAGCTGATATGCATCCCATGCGACAAGAGGTGAATGCTCGAATTCCGTGAGAATGGCACTGCTTTTCTTGGTGTCGCAGAACATTACATTACAAAGGGTCAATCCATATGAAATCATACCAGCTGGTTGCTTGACCATTTTTAAAAAAGTTTATTTTTTGAGTGGTGTGAGCCTCATATATTGACAGTTCAGAACCACTCTTATTTTATTTTTACTATCACCGATTTGAAGATGGCGGGCATTTTTTCATCATGGCGCGCGTCATTTTCTCCATTCGTAAGCAACAGCGGCAACTTTTTTTTCTCAGCTCTGGTAAGTCCTACGACAATGAGACAAAATCTGTGATGTTAAGCACATTATAGGCTACAATTATATTTCTGTGTAATTTTCTAAATATTATTCCTTCATAATAAATTTTAAGGTTAAAATTGTGTATTTTAATCGCTCAAAATGACATTTTCAGACATTTTTTTGAGGGGGAAGGCAGTTTGCTTGACACTTGAATTTTTTTGCGCAAGTACCTGTGTACCAATAGAGTACGTCAAAATTATTTGAAGCTTGAGACTTTAATATTTGTTTTTCTACAGGGTCATAAACATGTACTTTTTGTTAAAAAAGTCCAAGTTCAGGGTTAAATATCTCTGGTGGGCAGTTGTTTAAAAATCTGAAATTTGTACACAATACAGTACTTCAGGATAAGTAACTTCAGTAAAAATTTTGAGTTTGAGATTTAATTGGTTTAGGAGATACAAAACTCGTGAAAAATTCAACATTTTGCATTAAATATGGCATGCCTAATTTAATTTCTTATTAACATTTTGTGTTGAAATTCTGCAAACTGTAATTTGGAATGTCAATGAACAACATTACAATCCTGAAATGGATCTACAATAAAGTATATATATACGAGGGCGTGCTGAAAAGTAACGCTTCATATGTTTTTATTTTCTTTGTTACCTTGTAAACGCATTTTGGATTTTGAGCAACCATACATTGCACTTACAAGACTTTCCCGGTTCTCCATTGAAGGTTTCAACCTTCTATCGCAAGGGGGTGCTGAACTATTGCGAGGAAAATGTCAGCATGTAACCATGCAATGTCGGTGGAGCACCTGAAGTAGCGTGCAGTGATCGAGTTTTTAAACGCAGAAAATGTGCTAGAAATTGACATTCATCTGAGACTGAGGGCATTTTATGGGGATGACTGTGTAGATATCAGTACTGTGCGATCTTGGGCTGTTCATGCTCGTAAAGATAACCCCAGCTGAAGAAATCTCAGCTATGTGAGAGAATGGAATGAAAGGTCGCGAAATGCAACTGATGGAGGTTATCGGAATTGTGTTCAGCTGGGGTTATCTTTACGAGCATGAACAGCCCACGATTGCACAGTACTGATGTCTACACATTCATCCCCATAAAGTGCCCTCAGTCTGAGATGAATGTCAATTTCTAGCACATTTTCTGCGTTTAAAAACTCGATCACTGCACGCTACTTCAGGCGCTTCACCAACATTGCATGGTTACATGCTGACATTTTCCTCGCAATAGTTCAGCACCCCCTGGCGATAGAAGTTTGAAACCTTCAATGGAGAAGGTGGAAAGTCTTATAAGTGCAATGTATGGTTGCTCAAAATCCAAAATGCGTTTACAAGGTAACAAAGAAAATAAAAACATATGAAGCGTTACTTTTCAGCACGCCCTCGTATATATACTTTATTGTAGATCCATTTCAGGATTGTAATGTTGTTCATTGACATTCCAAATTACAGTTTGCAGAATTTCAACACAAAATGTTAATAAGAAATGAAATTAGGCATGCCATATTTAATGCAAAATGTTGAATTTTTCACGAGTTTTGTATCTCCTAAACCAATTAAATCTCAAACTCAAAATTTTTACTGAAGTTACTTATCCTGAAGTACTGTATTGTGTACAAATTTCAGATTTTTAAACAACTGCCCACCAGAGATATTTAACCCTGAACTTGGACTTTTTTAACAAAAAGTACATGTTTATGACCCTGTAGAAAAACAAATATTAAAGTCTCAAGCTTCAAATAATTTTGACGTACTCTATTGGTACACAGGTACTTGCGCAAAAAAATTCAAGTGTCAAGCAAACTGCCTTCCCCCTCAAAAAAATGTCTGAAAATGTCATTTTGAGCGATTAAAATACACAATTTTAACCTTAAAATTTATTATGAAGGAATAATATTTAGAAAATTTCACAGAAATATAATTGTAGCCTATAATGTGCTTAACATCACAGATTTTGTCTCATTGTCGTAGGACTTACCAGAGCTGAGATAAAAAAGTTGCCGCTGATGCTTACGAATGGAGAAAATGACGCGCGCCATGATAAAAAAATGCCCGCCATCTTCAAATCGGTGATAGTAAAAATTAAATAAGAGTGGTTCTGAACTGTCAATATATGAGACTCACACCACTCAAAAAATAAACTTTTTTAAAAATGGTCAAGCAACCAGCTGGTATGATTTCATATGGATTGACCCCAAAGTGAAAAATTGTGGGACATGGCCTTTAAACTTTTATACGTGGTTTTGTTCATTTGCTCTTTAAGTTTTCTAAAAAAACTTCAAAATATATATGTTTTCCATGACCAACGTAACATTTATAGGAGGCATATTCAGGACCCTCAAACTAGCAGTAAGCTGCACAATATTTTCCCATTAACCTTTTGGGACCCAAGCGTCTCGATCGAGACGCTGTGTCAAGGTCGTAGTTTTTACGTTATAACTTTTCTATTTTTGGCTAGAATTTCGATTTTTTTTAATATTGTTCCTAACACATGTATTTAACAGAAATGTTTCTTGCACCTTTTTTTTTTCTTCATGAAAATCGAGGTGAAAAGGCGGGAAAAGGGACTTCTCTTTTGGGTCTCTTTTCAAGGTCAAATTTTTGCCGACAAAGGAAGACGGGCTTTGTTGTTCTAAAGCAATGCTTTTCACTCCCGTCTGTTAACTGCATTCCAAGGAAACTTGTTTATCAGTATCCGATGTCAAAATGAAAATTTTCCGTGAGGGTGCAAGCAGGGGGTGGGGGGAGGGGGAAGACTGGTTATTGAATCTGCATTGTGAGAATGGAATTTCGAAGCGCGCTGAAGGAAACCTTTGTTTTTTAGCACAAGTGTCCACAAGTTGCGACTGGGGTTACCCTGCATTGTCTAAAAATAGAATTTCAAGCAGCTGCAAGAATCGGCGCTCATTTTTCACTGCGTTCTACCTTTTTGTCTGTGAATGTTGTGCGTAGGTGTCGTTTTGTGCCCAAGTGCGAGGACATTTTTTGGGTGAAGTGACAATTTTTTAAAATAATTTTTGGGGTTTTTCTCCCTTCCCCCTCCATATATATGCCAAATTTGCATAAATTTTTGCATTTTGTGCATTTTGGCATTTTTTCGGGGGCAGGGGGAAACCATTTTTTTAAGAAAAGTATTTTTGAGGGAATTTCCCCCCTTTCCCCCTCCATATGTACGCCGAATGTGCATAAATTATATATCGTCTGAATCTGTGATTCATTCTGCGTACAACGGTATATCTTTCATATCTCTAGGGCATTTAGTTTCTGAGCTATAGTCATTTCAAGGTACCGCTGCATTTTGAAGCTTGAATCCTTTTGGGGGTACAACTCAAGTTACATTGGTCATATGATAATAATGCAAATATTTTTGTGTTCTTTACATGTCAGCAATCATTTCCATGTGCATGTCGACACTGTCATGTACTTTTTTCTTGGGGGGAGGGTGGGGGAACCAAATTTTTTTCCGAAATTTTGGAATTTTGAGAGTTAGCCCCCTCCCCCCCGCCACAGATACGCCGAATTTGCATAAATTTCATATAGTCTGAATCTCTGTACAACGGTATATCACTCATCTCTCTAGGGCAATTAGCCTCCGATATACACTTATTTAATTGAAACTCTGCTCAAAAACGGCTCTGTACCGAGAGGCTTACATGTGAAAATGGCCTTGGGCGCCAAAAGGTTAAGGAAGCATTTACACACTCCATATGTGTCATATTATTTGGCCAGTAATACATGTTAATTATTATTTCCTTTTTTCTTATCTTTTTTTTCATCCAAAATACCATAGAAATCAGAACTTTTTTTCTTTTTATGATGAACTTATTTCAACCACATTGCACATTAGTGTCGCCATCTTGAATGGAACACTGTTGCCATATTCAGAAACTAAAGAATTCAAGCTTTACAACGATATATAACATGATAGGGTTCCGTAAACATGAACAATCAATGCAAGTGTCCCAAAATCATGGAATGACCCTGTACGGTTTCATGTTGGCTGTCCGAATCATTCCGTGCATAATACGCACCAGTTTTTGGGGGCAAAAATTTTGAAAAAAAGTGCGCATTACACATGAGTAAATACAGTAATACAAAATAATACTGTGTGTCTTATTTTTAAAGTGTATTTTTTTTGTGGTAACATTTTGCAAGCTTGAACTACCAATATTCACACAAATTACCTTTTGGATCAATGTAACTTTAGCAAGTTTTGCATTTTTTTTAAGTGGAATTTTTTTCCACAGGTCATTGGCGGAAGAGGCTGAGTCCAACATGGAAGCGGTGACTCCACCACTGTTCCTAAGATTTATCAATCTCCTGATGAATGATGCAGTATTTCTATTGGATGAAGCACTAGCTAACATGGCCCGATTGAGGCAGATGCAGACTGCAAGGTATGGAAATATCCTTTCTGTATGTTTACTATATGCTATTACGAAAATATGTCTAGATTTGTCAAAGATATTGTACATCTCTTTGTATGTGTTTGTTCTATGTTTGGCTGTTCCCAAAGTCTGGAATCATGCGTTTTATAGAAGCTCCCATTATTGTTTGATGGATGGAGCCACATATTTATATTTATTGTGAATAAAATATAAAGATTTCGGTACAAAAACTGGGCATATTTTGGGATCAAAAGCAGTTATAAATGGCATTTCAATGTTAAAATGGTAAATAAAAATCAAATTTGTTTTCAAAACTATCCTTGTTACAGAAAATTAACATTTCACTTCTAATAGCACATTTACGTAACTATCAGAGTAGTAAGTTTATTCCTGTGTAAAGGAATGTTTTTTTGTTTCTCAAATATTTACAGTAGAATTAATCCTCTGAAGGTGTCACGTCGGTAAACCCTAAATTTCGTATTTAAGAGTTTATATTGCATTTTGCGGTTCATTTCGTGACAAAACAAGGTAGGAAAATGCACCTCACACCTTTTACTAACATTAAAGTGTGTTATTTCACATTTTGTGTTTTCATCAAAAACTTAATACATAATGCATACTCCTAGTGATGGAAATCACAAACTAAAGTATGTGATACTTCCGTCACAGTTTGTGATGCAGAAGATTTTCATGATTTTGCTCACAGCACTTATTTGCTTTGTGGAAATGCCATGTACAAGCAGCACCACGAGGCAAACTTTGGACGCAATGCCATAATTCTTGGTGCTCCAGTGTCTGGCCTTCACTCATGCAGATAAGACTTCAGAAGAAGTAAGATGTCTTCTCTCCAGTCAATTTTGCAAAATGGAAGTTAGCAAAGAGAAAATTAAATATATGCTTACAGGCCAAAACAAAGCATTGGGTAATAATCAAAATGTAACTATTGATAATAATTTGTTTGAACCAGTTTCCAAATTCAAGTATTTAGGAGTAATACTAACAAATGTAAATGATATTAAAGAAGAAATAAAAATCAGGCTTAATTCAGAAAATGCATACTACTTTTCACTTCATAAACTTTTATCTTCGCGCATAATATCTAAACTAAAAGCTAAAATATACAAAACAGTAAGGATGGGACGATATGAAACTTTGACCAATACCAATAAAGTAACGATATAAAATTTACCGATACCGATAACCGATATTCTACATATCCGATATAAAATTAAAAATGGTCCTTGAAGAACATCAAAGGTTCATTGACCTCCTTAATAAATGTGTGTTTCAAGTTGACTGCAGTGAAAAAGAAATTGCATATTTAGACATTTACTTTTTCAGAAATTAGGGCATGGAGATTTTCCATAAAAATTACAACAAAATGGCAGAATTTTGCACTAAATTATCAGATATTTATCGATATATTGGATCAGTAAAATAATCGGTAATTTTACCGATACACCGATATGCCTGTGATTGATCTTGCTCAGGATAGGGACAGATGGAAGCCTTGTGTTGCTGCAGCCATAAAACCTTCTGGTCTAAAGAGGCTAGAGAGTTAGTTAGTATGAGACTACTGTTTTCTTCTACTCTGTATGTCAACCCTTGTTGTTGCAGTGACAGGAACAATCGGCAAGAACTAGATACACCACAATTCTCCTATTATCTTTTCAGGGAATCCGGAGAGTGGCAGAACCTACCTATGCATGAACGAGAACAGAATGAAGGCCATTTCCTCCACATTGGAATGATTGCAAGGTATCGCACTACCATATTCTGTCATGTAATCGAAATAGTCTATATACGTATATATATTTAATATATAGAGTGGTTAATAGAAATTTGTGAAGAGTTTTAAGTTGCAAGGAATCAATTCCCATGATAAAAAGTAGTGTTGAAAATGTCTGATTATCATGTAACATTTATTTGTATTGCTGTGAATACTAACATATTCTAAGATGATTTTGAAATTACACAGTATTTTATAAGTATACGTGTATAGTACCGTGCGTTCATTTCGATCTTCAGCCGAGAGATCGGGAGAAGCGTGGCCGGGGGAGCTGACGGAGATGCCGACATTTGCAGCCTGTAATGCCCGCTTATTTTTATGGACATATGCAGACATTTATATAAATATTGCAAAACGAGCACTAACCTGTGTTATAACACGCAAAAGTTCTTCTGTAATTCATCCAAGTTCTGCCCCTATATACACAAATAAATACGCTTTAGAAACGATGTTAAGAGCCACAGATAAAACATTTTAATCGTAGTTTTGACCAGTAACGTCCTGCTTAAGTTTATATCCTTGAAAGAGTTTTGTGTCGATGGGATCGTTTGGAGGTTTCGAATGTGCAACACTGTATCAAGATTACACTGCAGACGAAACCGTTAAAAGTCAATTGTTTTCGTGAGCTTCCTTGCAATCCGAAATCTCCGAGCTAGAGTTTTTTTGTTCCTTCGCGACTAGATGAAGACAGAGTTGTGAATATAGTGGCGAGCAGATGTAAACCAAGAGCATGTTAATTTTGTACTGTGCGCAAGAGTGTTATTCTTGGTTACTTGCCATTACTTGTGTGTGTTATTGCAGTGTGTATATGTGTTGTGTCAGTGAGACGATTGGAATGCCAGCCGCAAGGTTCACGTTAGAACAAGGAATTTTTATGTATGACACTTACGTGAAAACAGACTCGTGTCGAGACGTGTGTAGGCAATTTGTACAGAAATTTCCAAGCGTTTCACCTCCACATAGAGATACGGTTAGGCATCTAGTCCTTAAATTACGAGAAACTGGATCGTTAAATTTTAAAACACCTAAGCAAAAACGACGGATTCTAACCGAAGCAAAATTCGATGAAGTTTGTGCAGCGTTAGAACATTCTACAAACAAACCTCTACGCCGTGTTTCACAGGAGATGGGCGTGTCAAAATCATCAGCACATACAGCCACTAAGCTACTAAAATTAAAACCGTACTCTTATAACACAGGTTAGTGCTCGTTTTGCAATATTTATATAAATGTCTGCATATGTCCATAAAAATAAGTGGGCATTACAGGCAGCAAATGTCGGCATCTCCGTCAGTGCCGACTGCCACGCTTCTCCCGATCTCTCGGCTGCAGATCGAAATGAACGCACTGTATTTAATAAGTATATGGTTAATTAATTTTGTTAATTTCTTTTTGAAATCACCATCTAGCACTGGTCCTTTACAGAATGAAGAAAGAAACAAATACATTGAGCAAATGGAAACATTCTTGGAATTCTAAACCAAATTAATTATTGCGAACGTTCTAAAACAAAACTATGCAACTTCATTCCTAAATACAAAGAAACTAGTACTCACTTTATCCGCGAAACTGTTCTTTCTTCTTCGTTTGCGGATAAAGTGAGTACTAGTTACTCCATATTTATATACTACCGTGTGTCTCTTTTCCCAATTATGAATTCATTCCTAAACTCCATACTCAATGTATCTCACTGCCATACATACGAAAAAGAAAACATTGGTGAGCATTGGATTTGAACATGCGACCCTTCATTCCTCGGAGAGAGAAAAGAGAGGTCCGATGCGAGTACTTTACCAAATGCTCTACAACATTACTGGAAGCAAAGGTCTTGAAGCGCATTGCTGGCTGTGCAAGCTGCCACTGTTCTATGTGAAGAACATAATTTTTTCCAACCTCACAACAGTTTCTCTTATTCCAATTTTAACATGCTGAATCGCAAGTATTCTCTAAAATTATTTGTTACACTTAAGTTTCCAGTTTTGTTCTCTATTAATATGTTAGGTAAATACAGGCTGCTTCAAAATGATGTGAACGATTTCAACTTCTTATATATTTTTTTATTTTTCGTCCAAATTGCTTTAAATTTTACATGTAATTCCTAAAACTGTCCAAGTTTTTTTGATAAAATTTTGAACACAGTTCAAATCACAAATGTTCTATGTGATTCCCCTTTGTTACCCTGCATACATCAATTCGGTAATCCAATTCCGGCCAGACCCGTTTCAACATGTCTGCATCAACAGTTTGCACTGCCGCAGTAATGCACTCTTTCAGTTCATTGACATCTGCGGGTAGAGGAGGTTTGTACACAATGTCTTTTAGATGTCCCCACAGAAAAAAAATCACAGGGGGTTAAATCCGGGGATGTTGGTGGCCAACGTAGTAACTGTTGATCATTTTGAGTAGATCGCCCAATCCAGCGGTCTGGCAGTCTGTTATTAAGGTAATTTCGAACATGGCGATGAAAGTGGCATGGGGCTCCATCCAGTTGATAGATGAAGTTTGCACTGTCATGTTCAAGCTGTGGCATAAGCCATGTAGTAAGCATGTGTAGGAATGTTTGTCCAGTCACAGTTTCTTCGTGAAAGAAGTACGGACCGTACACTTTGGTTGATGAAGTGGCGCAAAACACATTAGTCTTCGGTGAATCACGCACAACTTCAACGATTTGATGCTGATTCTCAGTCCCCCAGATGCGAATATTTTTCTTGTTCACTCTTCCTGTCACATGGAACGTAGCCTCATCACTGAAACAAAGTTTGTCAATAAAATCATCGTCACCACTGCATAACTAGAAATGACTCACAAAAATTTTTGTGGGACGTGTGATCATTAGGTGTTAAATGTTGTAACAACTGCACTCGACAGGGATACATCTTTAAACGCCTACGCACTAAGCGCCAAACAGTTGCTCGAGGCATTGTTAGCTCTTGACTCACTTTCCTTGTAGACTTTTTGGGGCTACGTTGAAAATTAGCTCGAATTCTCTCGACATCTGCCTCAGACGTGGACGGTCTACCGGACGATTTTCCTTTGCAAATGCATCCCGTTGTCTTGAATTTATCATACCACTTACGTATGGAGTTCTTGGATGGTGGTTCTTTACGAAATTTTGTATGAAACTCACACTGAACATTAACAACAGACCGACAAACGTGAAACTGTAGGACGCAAAAAGCTTTCTCTGCACCACAGGCAGCCATCTTGGAACTTATCACCCTGCCACCTAGTGGAAAAATTTGGAATCACTACGACCATTGCAAACAAAACTCGAGGATATAGTTGAAAGTATTTTCATAGAACTTTAATTGTTGATAAAGTTTTATCGCTCCTGGAACGGTTTCTTATTGTTCAAACCATTTTGAAGCACGCTGTATAGTTTCTGACTTCATGTCATGAACAAGAATGTAAGTCTTTCACCACAGTGTTTGTCGCCTAGTAGAGGGTCCTGTAGTACAGTTGGCTACTCTCTGCTGGTACTAAAGAGCTATGTTGCCAAATTAACGATTTCTGGACTTAGAAATCTTTCAGGGCAGTCAGATAAATTTTGGAAAAGTGTACATTTTGCACAAAAAATACAAAACTTGATTAGCTTGTCATGTAAAATTAGTGAACACTAGGGGGGACACAGCATCGATATTTGACAATTTGCCTCAACATCACCAGTACTGTTACAACAACACCAAATTAGCCTGGGTTGGCAGGCAAGCCACTTAAAAATGTTGTCAAAAGGCCAGAGGATGTGACAGATCTAATCTACTCCCAACAAAGAGAATGGACTCCAATCCTGATTTGTATTTTGATTTGATTTTGAAAGAAAATGCACCTGTGTGTTATTAACATGGTATGATCATTTGTGTCACTTGTGGTACTTAGGCAACATCGGAATTTTAGAAGGTTGTGTTGAGTTGTTCTTGCAAGCTCTCTTGTATTTCTCAGTGCCTGTCATTGTTATAAACTCCCTGATAGCATAGTGGTGACCACCACCATGTAATCAAGGGGTCCCAGGTTTGACACCCAATGAAGGAACATAGCAATTCAGATCCCACTTTAACTGTAGGTCCATTCTTGATTAGCCTATTTGCACATTAAGTGGACTTAAAACAACAGCCCTAAATGGACTTAAAACAACAGCCCAGCTATTCTATATCACAATGTAGTTAGACGTGCATTATTGAAGTTTGGGATGTCATCCACACTTACAGCATGAATTTCGCCTACATGTTTGTGGCCTTGTAATTAAGGTTCGATAAGCATTTTTATGTGAAATAAGACTTCACACATCACATTACAGGTATATGGTTGGCCCTCCTACCAAATATGGCAAAATTCCAAAGCAATAAAAAAATGTTTTTACCTAAAAATCCACTCCCCACTGGTTACAAGCACTATTTAGAACAAAACTAGACTGATTACAAATGCTATTGGACCTCCCCGATGGTGCAGTGCTAGCGTCCTCGCCTTCTAATCAAGGGGTCCCGGGTTCGACAACCGGTAGAGGCACATAATAGTTTGCACCCCACTTTAAACTGGAGGTCCAGTCTCGATTAGCCTTACTGTGCACAAAATAGACTTAAAGCACAAACTCAAAACAAACACTATTAATGAAAGTTTAGAATGGACATGAAAACATGATTTTGTACACTCTCGGGCATGTTCAGATTGTGGACTGGTTTAACAGAAATGCTAGAACAAATTGTTTGCCCCAGTCCATTGCTGTCTCCATCTGTTGAGTTGTCATTTCTGATTTAATTGTGACAGTCGTGAAAGGCTGATCAAATGAAAGAAGAAATATGTGTATCTTGGAATACCAAATTCATGCAGGGATTCTAAATCAGAGGAGATTGTGAATTACACATTTAGAAAAATATTGTTCCATTCAACAGAGCATTTCCTGACATTCACTACGAGACTCGGCGGCAAGCAGCCCGGCGTCAGCAATTGTCTTTCCCGGTGAATGGGGTCCGCGACAGTCACAGGCTACAGTCTGTTTTTACGCTCTCTTTCCCTTTCTGTTGATGTTGCAGACTGACGCCAGTATAATCCTCCCTCGGAAGTTGTGTTGTGTCATGTCCGTGTGTTGCAGATTGTGGCTTAATATGGCACCACAGAAGTTTACATTACAACAAAGGATTTATCTTGTCGAGTGTTACTTCAGAAAGAGGAATTGTGAAGAAATGCGACGACGTTTTGCAACGTAATTTCCTGGTCTTCCCGTTCCACATAGGACCACTATATTAAACCTCGTAAAAAAGTTTAGAGTAACAGGGTCAGTTCTGAATAAAAGTGGAAAGAATAACCCACGTGTACTTACTGAGGAAAAACTCGATGAGATAGGACAAAGGTTAGAACAGTCTCCTCGGAAATCTATCTGCCACCTCTCACAAGAAACGGGTGTTTCAAAAACCACAGCAGTTAGAGCTGCTAAAATTCTTAAATTTAAACCCAACAGAGTGACAATAATGCATGAATTACAACCTAGGGATAATGTGAGTTGTGTGAATTTTTGTAACTGGGTGTGACAAAGTGTTGCCGATGGCATTGTGGATCCGAAATTTATTATTTTTACAGATGAAGCATGGTTTTACTTACATGGCCATGTTGTAACACAAAAGCAATAGATACTGGTCTACAGAAAATCCTCATCTCATTCATGAAACTCCTTTAGATGATGAGAAGGTTGGCGTATGGTGCGCTATAACTGCACATAGGATTATAGGCCCTATATTTTTTTACAATACAATCAATGGTGACAGATACAGAACAGAAATACTCACACCATTTTTTGAACAGTTAACCGATATTGAGTGTCAGAGTGCTTATTTTCAACAGGATTCAGCAACTTTCCATACAGCAGACGAACATTGAATGTGATAAAGGAAATTTTCGAGGACAGGGTTATTAGTAGAGGATTATGGCCCTCTAGGTCCCCCGATTTGTCAGCCTGCGATTTTTATTTATGGGGAAATATAAAAAATAAAGTATACAAAGACAATCCGCACACCATCCGTGAGTTAAAAGACAGTATTGTACGAGAAATCGGGAGAATTGCAGTAGACAAACTTGCACGTGTAAATGCCAATTTCCTTCGGACATGCCAGGAATGTGTTGCAGCAGACGGACTTCATTTTCAACACCTTCTGTACTCAAGGTTAGTACACAATGTGAAAACTGTAATTTTAATAGCCGACTCTAGCGACTGTCGCGGACCCCGTTCACCGGGAAAGACAAGTGCTGACGCCGGGCTGCTTGCCGCCGAATCTCATAGCGAATGTCAGGAATGCTCTGTACTTGCAAGAAACCCATTTTTTTAATGTAAGAAATGTGTTAATTATTTTTATGTACATGTGTATTTGTTTATAATTTCAGGTTTGATAACATACTGGGCAGAGAAACTATACATACACTGACGTTTCTCACATCGGAAATAATCTCAATATTTACTCATCCTACAATGGTTGATAGGATTGCTTCCATGCTGAATTACTTCCTCTACCACTTGGTGGGTCCAAAGAAAAAGGAATTTAAGGTATGTTGAGACCAGTGAAAGCGTCTGCAATCTATTGGAAATGAGCTGTGTAATATTTTTCTTACAGTTCAAGAATATGTGTTACAGTATTGTATTTATTTAAGAGCGGTTTTGTGGGTCTTTTGTTTTCATTCACATTCTTTTAATTTCCATTCTAAAAATTTGCATCTTTAGAAACGAGGTACACATTTACAGATTGCTATTACATTGCCTTGTAAAATGATGATTATAATGTGCAGTACTTGAACACAAGAGAGTGGTAAACTGTTGCCTTGTTTGTTACAATTGTATACATTTAGGGGTACACTGGACCTTTGACTTCTGTCAGCAGAAAAATTTCTGTTTTAGAAAAACCCTGTGGTATTGCAATTTGAAGAAAATAGATCTGTTTAGAATCCCTTCTGTAGCTTTCAAGTAAATCTTTGAGTGGTCTGACTTCACTGTTGCCAAGACATTTGTGTACCTTGAGTCTATTTTCTATCATAGATATCTGGACACTAGCTAAAGCAAGCCACACAAACATTCCCTTGAATGCTCGATAAGGAATTCTAAACAAAACTAATTTTCCAGAACTGAAATCTCATAATGGTTTTTGATAGAAGATGTTTTTTCGAAAATGACTTTGGTGGTCCAGTGTGGTGTAAAGCTCGCTTTAGATGGAAGCATTTCCCTTAGCATTTTTGCTAGCATAAAAGCTTCCAAAAATCTTGTACCATTTTTTTTTATAGCAGACAGTACAGGGCCTCCCTGATGGAATAGTGCCTTGTAATTGAAGAGGTCCTGGGTTCGATACCTGGTGGAGACACATAGTGGTTCGGATCCCACTTTAAACTGTGTGCAGTCCCGATTACCCTTTATGTACATAAAGTCAATTTAAAACTAAAATTAATCAAGCATTCTATACTTTACTTATGGTTAGCATTCGCGATTGCCATGCGATGCTTGCGGAGAAAGTTAGATAATTTATTAATTTATACAGCACGACCCCACCTCTGTCAGAGAGAAAGAAAATGGAGGTAGAGAGAGGGAAGAGGAAAGGCATAAGAGAAGAGCAAGTGCCCATTGTTTACAATTGAAACAACTAATTTATTCTTCCATACGTGTACTGTATACGTTATAATGCATGTACAGGGTATCTATAAAAGAACTCCTGGGTTTTGAAGCTAAATGTTTTATTAAAAACTGAAACTTAGAAAAAAGTAAATACATATTTTTGAAGGTAATGTTATCAAGTTTAGTTTACAATTTAGTAAATTTCAATGTGTGCCCCGTTTGTAGCATGGCACACATCCAAACAATAATCGACTTCTTGCAACGTCCTGGCCAGCGTGTCTGGGGTGATGTTTGCCACAGAAGCGATAATTCTTTGCCTTAGATGGTTGACATCTTGAATTTTCTCCGCATAAACCATGTTCTTCACATGTCCCCATAGGAAAAAGTCTAAGGGAGTAAGGTCCGGACTTCTTGGAGGCCATGGAATAGGCCCTTTCCTTCCAATCCACACTTCCAGTTTCTTTAAATGCCTTAAGCCATTGACAAATTGTTTTGTCCGAAGGCTAAACACCACCAACTCGCGTCTTAAGTTCCGCTGTACAGTAATAACAGATCCAGTTTCTACAAGTCATATCACGCACTGCACCTTCTGTTGTGGCGTCGCCGTTGCACTGAACTGCACCGACTGTGTTCGGCTCGACTCTGCCACTTCAAGGTCAATGCTGTGCAGCATTGCCAACCTTTGTTGGAATAAACTCCAAACGGCATGAATAAAACTTGATGAGCTACTGATACCATAGTAATTAACTAACCTGAGTTACCTAATACCGTTTGCATGCTATCATTGTTTAAAACCCCAGTGTTCTTTTATAGACACCCTGTATTTAATCAGCACCCTACCTAATACCTTTCTGTAGGAACATCATTCCCCTCAGTTAAATAGTTTTCAGCTGTTAAAAATGTGAAGTGATACATTGTTTACATCTCACTTGGCCACCATAACATCTGCACTTGTGAGCTAGAGGTTGCTTCTGATTGATTATGCTGAAAAATGGTATGGAAATGGGACGTATTCTATCCTTGAGAAATGCCATAAGATATTGCATTATGCATGGTAGCATTTTGTTTATGGCATAAATGTTAAGAAAAATGCTCTCATCTAAAGCGGCCTTTCATTTTGTTCTAAAGTAATGATTCTTCAAATTCACCTTTTTTCTTCATTATTAAAGATAGATACGAGTATAAATGTGTGCGATTCCATTAACACTTGGTCTGAACATTTCTGCAAGTACCTTCGTACACACTACTCAACCGATTTTGACAAATGTAGAAGTTTGGTAAAAGTAGTGTGAAAACAAATATTCTATATTGTACCATTGGATATTTCTATTCATTTCAGGTGAAAGATCAAAAGGAATATGAATTCAAACCTGCCAACATTGTGCTTGATATCTGCCAGATATATGTTCATCTGTATAATAGTGATGCATTCTGCCTAGCTGTTTCACAAGATGGCCGCTCATATAGTCCACAACTATTTGTCTTGGCTGAGGAAGTACTAGGTAAATAGAATTCTCGCCATCACGGACATTATATTCCATTCATGATCTCTTCTGTAGTTTTTTCCTTTCTTTAATGGCATGTACAGGGTGATTTTTGAATTCATGACACCATTTCTTTGCTTTAAGGAAACCAGGTTCTGAAAATTTGTGAATAACTTGTGATAGAGAATAGTTTGGAGAGTGAGTTTGAAAGAATACAAATGGTGTCACAAATAATAAAAATCACTCTGTAGGTTCTTGTTTTGCGATTGTGGAGGTAGTACAGCCACTGGCAAAAGAAACAGTAGGTGAGTTGTCCATCACCATTTTCATTCAGCCTGCTTTATACAATGTGAAGATAATTAATTTAAATAAAAATTTCAATAAGCAGAGGATAACATCTGCTTCACATCAACAAACTTCCTAAACAACACAGGTTCTAGAAGAAGAAAGAATGAAAATGACGATGTACAATTTGCCTATTATCATCTTTGCTGTTGGCTGTACATTTTCCTCAAGCTGCGATATGTGAAACTTTAATCCTGATGAAGCTTGGTTAAAATTTTGATGAATATACTAAATTCTTTTCTGCAGATATGGAATCAGTTTTTGAAAAGATCCTTTTTGTACTTCACCCAAAAAATAATCAGTTCACCCAAAAAATAATCAGTTGTAGTTACTCACGTAACATTTTTCGTGCATGAACTTCTGTGCAGGCTGTTTCATTTCATTGATGACCATAAAAATTAGTATTAATTTTCATTAAATCAACTAATTTCACATGTGTTTTAAATATTAAAAATATAGAAGTATGATATGAACATTTTATTTCTTCTTTTAGCAGACCATAATTTTGTTAATTGTTATTGAATTTTAGATCATATCCTCACCTCATATGTATTTTCTCAGGTGAGCATTGGTATAAGATATTGCAAAATCTCATTGAAGATTTTTTTTTTACACATGAATGTGTAAAGGAAAGTAACTGTTGCTTGTAACAGTGTTACGAATAACTCACTGTTTCCAAACGGTGCATTTATCATAATGCAACTTTTGCAGTCTGTATGTTTTAAATGAACAAAAAAAAAAAAAAAAATGATACACCTACTCTACAATACAGAATCTAGGAACTAGTAGATAAAGAACGATTCATTTTGTGAATACAGTATATTTTTCGTACCTTGCAAAATATTTTGGGAACTATAGATATATGCTCATTTTATAAAAAAGGCATGTGCGACTTACTCATGTTGTTACAATACAATATAAGTACTTAAAAAATACTATAAAAATGATTACGGTTCGTGAGTATATGTTTTATAGAAAACGCAACGTTTCGAGACGCAGCTGGTCTCTTCCTCAGGTGCACTTCTTGGCAATCGGAATTACTTCATGCCTACGTCAGTTTACACAAAAGAACAAGGAATAAGGTGATAGTAAAATATCATGGTTAAAAAAGGTATTTGTTATAGGTAAGGGGGCTGGACCCTGTATAACGTGACTGGTGCAAAATAGCCTTTAAGTGCTGATGCACCCAAAAATTCAAATTCAAACAATAGAAATAAGCTATTAGTTTTGACTTCATACATACTTTACTAAGAATAATAGAAATACATACAAAGGAGGAGGAACAAAGAATAATGTCTGTGTTTTGCACACATCTCTCTCTCTCCGTCTCTATCTTCCTTTAGAGCTGGTAACAGCATGAAGTTAAAAAGTACTTCTATAGTCACAGATAAGATTTTATAATTATATCAAAAGAGACTAGTGAGGAAAGGAGCCGTAGCTGAGGAGGGGGTTGTCATTATAGTCACCCTAGGCCCCTGGAGAACAGAATTAGACCGACCTGCTATTTCTCCATTTCTCACCTCTCGTCAGAAATAAAACATAGCACTTACATGTTAATTTAATAGGAAACTAATGTGTTCTAAAAGTTTATTATTTTTTGCCCGTCCACCTAGTTACTTATATCAGATTTTTAATTTTAAATCGAATTTGCTGATGTGAACAATACCACACACTGCTTGAATGAAGATGAGGTGGGATGCACAACCGACTGTCCTTTTATTAGCCACATATATTGAATGCTGAGTTTTATTTTCGTCGGATTCAACCGAAAAGCGTAGGTACATAAAATGTCTTCAATGTCTAAGTATGCGAGCTACGTCTAGGCAGAGGGGTGCAAATTAGGTACAGGGGGTGTGAAAAACTATTATCTTCCTGGGTGCTGAAATCTCTAGCTACAACTCTGATAAGGAGATATTTCCTTTGGAGAGACCATTAACAGATTTACACCATTATAGATCCATAACACAATAAAAGTATGAAATTTTATTGATAATTATTAATAGAAAGGAATAATTAAATCAAATCTAACACTAATTAAAAACTTTTTACCTATTGTCTAATTTCTTGTCATTTTGAACCAGTTGTTAAAAGTATTAATTTGCTAGTTTATAAATATATATATATCCACAGTTTTGGGCTTGTCCCCCCCTCAAAAAATCCTGGGTACGGGCATGGTTTAAGCGATGGGATAAGAGCAAGGGGGGGATTTGTTTCCAGGTCACTCCCACCATAATCAACGCGACCCATGAGATCCAAGATTTCCAGTTTAAAATGACGTAACAGTAGGGGAGGGAAAAGAAGGGGGAGCAGGCAGGGGTGGAAGTCTGGCAACTTCCGGCATTCGGCGAGAAGCTAAATCAGTTACCACGTAGACAACGTTGCTTGAGGTGGGGTTTTAACGTGTAATGGGAGACATGTTTTTGTGGTCGTTTTTTGGTTTGAGGTTCATGCTAGGCAATGTGAGAAAGTGAGTTTTTATACGCACAAAGGGCAGTTTTAACAAATACCTTTTTTAACCATGATATTTTACTATCACCTTATTCCTTGTTCTTTTGTGTAAACTGACGTAGGCATGAAATAATTCCGATTGCCAAGAAGTGCACCTGAGGAAGAGACCAGTTGCGACTCGAAACATTGTGTTTTCTATAAAACATATACTCACAAACCGTAAGTAATCATTTTTATAGTATTTTTTAAGTACTTACATTGTATAGATATATGCATATGAAGGCATATGCAGTCAAAAACCCAATTTTACATTTTTTCAGGGGACCAAAGTGAAACTTAATATCCAGGAAAATTTTATAACATTTTGCTCTATTGGGACTGGCCAAATCCAGATATCGGATATTATGATATCTGAATTGTCTAGGTTACCTTAATAGTTCGGATATCCGAATGTGTGCATTATCCAACCCGTTTTATCGTTTATCCACATACTTTTTATTTGTCATTTTCATATTTCATTGTACGGATTTTCTACAAACTTTTCATCAAATCTGTTGTATCCAGATATTCGAATTCTCTGTATATTCAGATATCCAGATTATCCAATGCATCTGAAATGGATATCGGATAATTTGAAATTCAGATATCATTTATCCGGATTTTGTAACCATCCCTAATTGGAACCTTGAAGATAGAATGTATAATCCTGGAAAATGTAAAATCTGTAAATACTAATACATATGTAGGGCATTATAAAAATATGGCTGAATGTATGTCAGGAGAGGTAAAGGTAAAAAAGGTAAAGTGCTCCCCTGTGCTTAGCACCATGCCATGAAGTCATATAGGGGGTGGGGGTAATGCCCCACACTTGATCAAGAAAGCGTATGTCACGAGAGGGATGTAAGAATTGCAGTTTGTGGCGTTCAAACTTATTTTTGAGAAGTATATTATATGTGGAAATAAAATGCCAGTGTAACTCACATAGTCTCTTTTGCGACTTCCTTCCAGCGAAGATCGGTGGAAGCAGCCTTATTCCCGATCTGCAGTCCGTTGCACAGAAGGTGAAACAGATGGGCACGCACCAGCAGACAGAGGACGAACTCTTGTCGGAAGCCCCAGAGGAATACTTGGATCCAATCATGCAGACTGTGATGAACGATCCAGTCATTTTGCCTTCTTCTAACATGACAGTTGACAGATCCACCATAGCAAGGTATTTCTTATATTCTCAGTATTGTACCATGAATTGCATGTGGAGTTAGGAATGTATGGAATCAATGATACACCTACAATTTATATGAGGGCTGTCAGCTAATACCCTCAATGGTGGTATTCTGACAGACCTTGGCGATTGTATCTAGTAATTCAGAATACAGTGGAACCTCGATTTTATGTTTTTCAGGAAACCAAGATGAATAACCTCACAATGGAGGAAAGTGTAAAATCGAGGAAAACTTGGGGCCATCGAGATTGAATCTTTAATGTGGGAAAATGTAAAATCTGGGAATGTAAATATGGGGTTCCACTGTATATATTATCCTCCAGGTTCAGTTATGAGGTGGGTGGTTTCAGGGAGATTTTTTCAACAATGTCCCAGCATGGAATGGCTCTGGGAGGTAACCCTGGGGTGTAATGTGGCTGGAGCATGCAGCTGAACACATCACCTCTACAAATGACCAAGGGCCCGTTCAGAAAGTCGCACGAGTTTAACGCGTTAAACGAGTTATGGTAACTGGCTGTCCCATAAGTGCTTCCGTGGTGCATTTCAGTATGCTGTCCCAGAAGTTGCATTCCGTGCATCTTGTGAAGGAACGAGATTCACCAAATGCATGGGTCAAGAGGCTGGTTTGTTCGGTGAGAATCGTCTGCTGCTTGCAGACAATGCTTGTGCATGATGGCTTCAAACTGCACTAGTTCGGAAAATGTATTATAATTTTAACTTAACAGAGAGCGATATGAAGCAACATGCGCAAGATGACTGTAGCTTAACTCTTCTTACAACGTGATTAAAATGAGTAACAGTGTTCGCAGCAGAGTTTACTTCTGCCAGAAGGACATTCCTTCCGCTGGATGCCATGTGGAAAATTTCTATAAACAAAACGCTGCGCATGCGCTTTCGTCTAGAGCGTCCCTTAAGTCTGTAAAATAACTGGTTTCACCAGGTTCACGAGGACAGTTACTTTCGTTCGATTCGTTCCTTTCATTAAGACTTTCGGAATGCACCCCACCCTCCACATCCCTGGTGGTAGAACAGCCGCAGGCTGAACCTCGCCCTTTAATAAAGGAAAATTGAAATATACCTTTACAGTGTTATACTATTCTTCGGCTAGCTTTGCCTTTATACATTACAGATGGGCCCATAAAAAAATACCAATGTTCTACAGAAGGTTGTTCGCTTTATATCCGACCATTTTCGATTCAGTGCTGCCACCTGCTGCTGGCGGGAGCAGTGTTGTGTCTGCCTTGTAGGTGAGTGAGTGTTGGTAGTGAATGTTATCAAATGGCGCCGAAAATCAACTGGCATTGGGAGGGTTACGTAATGACCCTTTTCCATGCTAAGTTTTCATACGTACGCATTGTGAAACTGTATGAAAAGTACCTCTCCAAATGGAAGAAAGTTGTCACAATGGATGAATCATATGTCCATCTCACTGCTGGTGGTCACATTCGGGCGATCACATACCGTGACATTGACGGCAAGGGGCGCAGCAACTTTGTTCGTCAGTGCAGGGAAAGTTTCCCTCGTGGCTTTATGGTTGTGACGGGATTCGGATATGAGGGTAAGTTGATGATACGCTAGGTGGACAAAAACATGAAGGTGAATGCCAGATACTTCCAAGACTCCATTCTGACATCTATCTCTCGGAGAAACATCCCACAATTGTATGGAATGGACGCAAACCAGGTGATGATCCATATGGACAAAGCTTCGAGTCATACCGCCAGAACATCACTACGTTTTTATCAGGAAATGGCAGAGGAATTAGGAATTAGTGTCATTCCGTTTGAAGACATTCCTGTGAAAAGCCCAGATGCCAGTCCAATGGATTTTTGTGCATTTGGACTGTTGAAACGACGTCTTCAACATCGCCGCCCACGCACCCTGGATCGTCTATGGAAAGCTTGCAGGGAGGAGTGGGACAGAATTCCCATGCCTATCCTGCGCCGGAGCTTGCTGCAATGGTAACTGCGATGCCGGGCGATAGTCCACAATGCTGGGGGTCCAATAGAACATGATCGGTGGTGGCGGCACGGTATCTCTTAAGGTGAGTACCCGTCAAAAATGGTGGGATATAAAGCGAATAACCCTGTATAAAGAAGCTGAATGATTCGTTCACGTTTTTAAATAATGGATGTAACTAACAGTTGGGCTGAAAAGTTCGTAGGCTAACATAGTAAAAAATATTTTTTTGACAAAATTCGATTTTATTATTCAATATAGTTGTCTTTGAGGGCGATACAACGATTATAGCGGTCATACAATTTTTCGATGCCATTTTTATAGTACGATTTCTCTTTAGCCTCAAAATAGGCCTCAGTTTCGGCGATTACCTCTTCATCAGTGCTAAATTTCTTTCCAGCGAGCATTCTTTTAAGGTCTGCAAACAGGAAAAAGTCACTGGGGGCCAGATCTGGAGAATATGGTGGATTGGGAAGCAATTCGTAGTCTAATTCATATAATTTTGCCATCGTTTTCATTGATTTGTGACACGGTGCATTGTCTTGATGAAACAGCACTTTTTTCTTCTTCAAATGGGGCCGTTTTTTCGTAATTTCATCCTTTAAACGCTCCAACAACGCTATGTAATAATCTCAGCTATCTCGATCAACTTCACTTTACGATCATTTAAAATTATTTTGTGGACTTTTTTGATGTTTTCGTCGGTAACAGCCTCTTTGGGGCGTCCACTGCGTGCATCCTCTACGATGCTCATTTCGCCTCATTTAAATTAAGCAAACCACTTTTCAACGGTTGATTTTCCTGGTGCAGAGTCCGAATAATGTTTATCAAGCCAAGCCTTGGCTTCAACAGTATTTTTTTTCGCCAAAAAGCAATGCTTTATTAACACACGAAATTCTTTTTTATCCATTTTTTCACAACAACAAAAGCTGCTTCACTCACGAACTAATTATCCGGCAGCTGTGAAATTTATACACGTATCTTTTGAAGGTTAGTACTAAGTAAAAATCACATGGATTTAATTCTAGTAACGCCATCTATGAGTCAGCCTACGAACTTTTCAGCCCAACTGTTAGATACTGCTACTAATTTTGCCCTGGAAGAAATTGTGCACTTGGCATTTGCTTTGCAAAACCCAGGTGTATGAATTATACCATTATATTCTTAAAAATAATAGTGAAATTATGATGTGCCTTTATCAGCTGATACCAGTCGAGTATCGATTAATGTGCCCCATTTGTAATATAGATCATTCAACCGACCTCCGTGGTGGAGTGGTTAGCACAGCATGCCACAATGCCAGGGCCCCCTGGTTTGAATCCAGCCTGGGCATGGACGTTTTTTGAGTTTCGCTTCATCAAGTCATCATCACCCATTGCCACGATTAACCCAAAGTGCAGAAAAGCGACATAAAAGACCATAATATCTTCATTCCTTCTATATCCATCAACCAGAATTTTGCATAAATATTTTCATGGGTTCACAAGAGAGATTCAGAATATTTAAAGCGTTGTCATTTAGTCAAGAAATCTACTTTATTTTGCATAACTTTCCGCAATGAAAGTGCTGCATGGTATTGTTTGGGTTCTGGGAAAATATCCACTGTTATCTGTGAATAATATCAAACTGATGATCTAATACTGATACAATGGAAAGCCCTACCGTATTGTTGAAGTTTTTTTTCCCCAGTTCAAAAATTGGTTATCATTACATGTTTGTCCAATGTTATAACTCTTGTTCGTAATATGCATTTCTCTCTCATGCATTGCAAGCCAGAATTATCAGCTAAAGCACATTGTCATATACAGGGTGTTGAATCAAGTGACAACATAAAGACAGTAAGTGCTTGTACTAACTTTATGTGATTATGAAATAAAAATATGCACATAGGCATTTAACCCTTTTAGGCTGGGCCGTGACACGGGTGTCACAGCAGATATTTCCCTTTAAGTGTCACAAGCAGCATTTTCTTGTAGTGTGTTACTTTTTTAACATACTGTTAACATACTGTAACTTGGATAATGATCGAAGATACATGTTTTGAGTTCTGCATGAGTCTAGAGGTATGTAATTAACAATTAGTAAAGTTTAATTTCATTGTTACTATTTGGGGAGGGGGGGGGGTTGATGTCTGAAAAATTGTGATTTTTTTTGCTATTTATTTTCTTTGGTTTTGAAAACATCGCTTCTTTCTCAATTTTGGTGTTTCAAAAAACACTTTTGGCCATAGAAGTACGACCTTCCGACATTCCATCAGGATTATAGCCCAAAGTATACTGAACAAAACAAGGTGTCATTTGTACCTGTAACGTTCTTAGTTCCGGAAATATAAATATCATTTAGGAGCATTCAGAATTTCAAATTTCCTGCTGAAAACATGCTCGGCGTTAGTGCATTGAATTTTTTTCTCTCTCTGAAAGTTTTAGCAATAACTGCGTAAATCTTTCCACATTAATGCCAAACATACCAGGCATTATGCAGGTACCTTTTGGAGATTCATGTCCTGGCGTAGCCTGTGTGGTTATCCGATGAATTTCAAATTTCGTGTAAAAAAAAATAGTTACCTTCCCTTTTTTCTTCTGATTATGAAAAATTTATTTTTTTGCCATCAGGATTATAGCCCAAAGTATACTGAACAAAACGAGGTATCATTTGTACCTCTAACGTTCTTAGTTCCGGAAATATAAAATTTCATTTAGAAGCATGCAGAATTTCAAATTTCCTGCTGAAAACTTGCTCGGCATTAGTGCAAATACCTTGAAAATCAGGCTCGGCAGCTAAGGGTTAAGGCAGTGTATAATATGGACAATACAGACATCAGTACATCTTGAAGATAATGTTCTCCTCCTCCTTGGATGCACTGTTTGAGGCAACGGTAGAAAGCTTTCATTATGTGCATCTCAACATGTCCTGTGAAATAGCACATATTTCATGGTGACTGATGGTTTACAACATTAACTGTGGCTCTCCACTGTCTAACCAACCTCAGAATGCTGTGTGTCTCTGGAACAGGTGCATGGTGATCTTCATTGTTCCGCCACAGTGCCTGGTGACTGGACGAAGGCTTCCACCGCCGCATCTGCACCAGACAATGCTCCATGGTATACTAATTGCCTGACTTCCAACTCTCCACAGATGTAGGTGTGCCACACATGCGCACATGCATTCAGCAGGGTTGCCAATTCAAATTGGTAGATATAATCTGCGCCACTCTGTATTTCCAAAAGTTGACTTGTGTGGTTTGTCTCGAGTCAACTAATAGTATTGTGACAGTAGAAAATTTCTTATGTCTCGTGCTGGTAACATATTTGTTAAAAACACTAGAAAGCACACAAACAGCACAAAAAAAACAACACTTAGGGGTTATTCCAAGTTTTCGATTCCATCTCGGAATCATCATCAGGGCTGCTCGAGGGGCGACGGAAGGGACGCAGTTGAAGTAGAACTCCTAAAGTGTTTTTTATCTTGCTGTTTGTGCACCTTTTAGTGTTTTTAACTAATAGTAGGGATGGGACCGATTAATTGGTACGCTATCGGTATCGGCCGATATAGGCATATCGGTTTATAGGTAAAATTACAGATTATTTTACCGATCTGATATATCGATAAATGTCTGATAATTTAGTGCAAAATTCTGTCATTTTGTTGTAATTTTTAATTTCTCCATGCCCTACTTTTAAAAAATATGCAATTTCTTTTTCACTGCAGTCACCTGGAAACACACATTGATTAAGGAGGTCAATGAACCTTTGAGGTTCTTCAAGGACCATTTCTAATTTTATATCAGATCGGTTATCAGTATCGGTAAATTGTATATCTGTACTTTATCAGTATTGGCCAAAATTTCATATCGGTCCATCCCTAACTATAATAGTATTTTCACCCGACCCAATGAATAGATGTATGTGCAAGGGGGCAGGGACCTTATATCACATGAAACAGTCGCCAAAGCTTAATAATAATAAAAAAGGGGGAATTTCAAATACACATTATGGCAGATTGATGAAGGAAACACATCAGATATGACTGACACCGAGGATGAATCAGATAATGGAACCTGTGATAGCCGTGCAGAATCTTTGGACACAGAAGATTAAATATTGCAAGTCCATACTTTGCAACACCATAGTAAATTTTCTCAAGTGTAATATTTCGACTATAGTGCACAAATCAATAACAACGAATGTGTTAACTTTATATTTCAGACCAGAAAAATGTTTGCTAAACTATCATGAAGAAATTATGTGTATCGATTTGGACTATTCAATTTTAGCATGCATTCACAAATATTTTAGCATAAAATCTGATGATTATGCAATGAAGTATGTTACTTATACTATTATCTGGGAGATAACCTTGGATATTATTTTTATTTTTCATGCCCAAAGGGGATATAAATTGATTGATTCACTTTTTGGCTAATTGCAAAGATGGCGATGAGTGATAACATGATAAAATTGATGGATGGACACTCGCAAACATCCATGCCCAGCTGGGACCCCTGGCATCATGGCGTGATATGCTAACCACTCTGCCACGGGGCCACAAAGAGGGTATAAATCTTCGGAATTTTAGGGAGTGTTTCAGTGCTTGCAAAACTGCTAAATTTTCCCCGACTACAATATTTTCCACATGTCAGACTCATTTCATATGTAGGTTCATGTAACAAACAGATTAAACCTTTTGAGTGTTAAAGTTGACGCGTTTACTTGGTTAACGTGCGAATCTGAAGTGAGATGTCGCCACGAATGTGGGTGGGGATAAACAGTGGGAGAGTTGTCCAATCACACTCAACCTTCAGCCAATGGGCGCAGCTGTCATTCTGCTCGTCTACTCCACGTGGAGTCTCAGTCACATGACTGTGGATACGCTGTTGCTGTACTTTGCAACTTCAATGTGGAGACCGTGGGAAGGTGGAGGGACAAGGTGGCGTAGAGTAGATGTGTGGCAACACTGTGTGGTGAATGTATTGTTGCAGCTGGTGGGCATGTTCCGTGGAGTTCAAAGCCAGCCGGTCGTTAACGTAGCTAGCGTGTCAACTATACACCTTCATTGCATGAACTTTAGGATACCAGAGTTTTATAGAATATGATCTTTCTGGTGTAACACCTCAAAATTAAATGAGATTTAAATGAGATTTTTAAAAATTAAGCTCTAACTCTTGCAATCTATGTTTGAGGCAAAATGAAAGTTTAATTGGGCATTATCCATTATCTAGCACTTCTACTTCTATCTTGTTTCTCATCTTTATGTGAAGTACTACTTTTTTCTTTTGGCCAGTGGTGATCCAAGTTATGACAGACTTGTAGTACACTCTACTGATCACACTGGTATCCTACACTTGTTATCACAAGCAAAAAGGAGATGAGAGTGAGTAGTAATGTATAGAGGCATGCATATTTCATTTTTGACGAAAACACGAAATGTGAAATAACACATTGTAATGTTCATTTATCATGTTTCTGAAAGGAGTGAGGTGCATTTTCCCACCTAGTTTTGTCATGAAATAATGCGAAATACTCTTAAACACGAAATTTAAAATTAATTTACCGACGCAACACTTTCTGAAGTCAGAATTATCCTGAGAGTTATGCAATTCACCAAAAATTGGTTAATTCTGCTGTAAATATTTAAGAAGCAAAAATGGACCCCTTTATACAGGAATAAACTTAATATTTTGGTAACAACATAAATTTGCTATTGAAAGGGATATGTTTATTTTGTGTAGTAAGTGCAGTTTATAAATCAAATTTTGGATTATATTCATATTTTTAAAACCAAAATGTCATTTTATATACCGCTATAACAGCGAATTTTATTTTATTTACCGCTTTTGAACCCGAAATTGACTGTTTTTGTACCGAAATGTTGCTCTTTTATTTACTAAAAATACAGATGGGGGACAAAATAATACGAACACCTGTGAAAAAGTATGCCACATTTCACACCGGCAGTACAGCAGCACCACCTGGCACTGAAGTCTGCCACCTAGTGGCTGTGAAGGGGAAGGTATTAGTTTGCCAACAGCAGTCATTGGTGGTGCATTCGTCTATCATACGCTCTCAAGAGACACTGCAATGTCAGACCTGACAGAGTTCCAAAGAGGCATGATTGTTGGAGCATGTTCAGCTGGAGCTATGGTGACTGAAACCTCAAAGCTTGTTGGGTGTGCAAGGAGCACAGTATCAGCCGTTATGACAGCGTACACAACACAAGGTAAGATGGCGTCTTCAAAGCACAACAGTGAACGAAAGACAAAGCTTGCTGCTCGGGATAGGAGGGTGTTGAAGCGCATAGTGGCCCGAAAGCACAAGCAATCGTTATCCGAGATAACATCTGAAATGAACAGGCATCTCCAGGACCCCATTTCAACCAAAACTGTCAAAAGGGAACTCCATTCTGCAAACATTCATGGCGGAGTGGCAATTCGTAAGCCATTGGTGACATCACGTAATGCTGTCAAGCGACGCCAATGGTGCAGAGCTCACAGAAGTTGGTCCCCACAGCATTGGCAACAAGTCATCTGGTCTGATGAATCAACATTCACGTTATTTCAGACCATGGGGCGCGTTTATGTGTGGAGAACGCCTCGAGATGCATTTCATCCTTACTGCCTCTTGCCGACTATGAAGCATGGAGGTGCGTCCATTATGGTATGGGGCGCGATATCTTGGCATGGTGTGGGACCACTTGTTTTTCTGCATGGGAAGATCAATGCCAGTCACTATCGCAGCATTCTGGGGGATCATCTCCATCCTTTTGTCCAGACTTTATTTCCTGGGGACCGACCGCTTTTCCAAGACGACAACGCTCCTATCCACACTGCTGGGTCTGTCCAAACATTGTTTGAAGAACATGACGATGAAGTAGGACATCTTGAATGGCCCCCACAGTCTCCTGACCTGAACATTATAGAACATTTGTGGGGATATTTGGAGTCCAAACTTCGTGCTCGAAGTCCGCCTCCAGCCACACTTTCGGAATTGGAGACTGCTCTGGAGGAAGAATGGCTCCATATTCCCTTAAACATTGTGCATGACCTCTATGCGTCCATCCCACGTCGCATACAAAGTGTACTTCAGTAACAGGGTGGTCCAACCCCCTATTAATAAAGATTTTCTCTACATTCACAGGTGTTCGTATTATTTTGTCCCCCATCTGTATGTGCCTCTGGTAATGGAGTATGGAATGTAGTGTTAAAATAGGTGCAAGTAGAAGCAGTAGACAATAATAATGCCCAATTTATATTGCAAGCCAAGAAAGAACAATCGTCACAAATGTACAGAGAAGTACAATTCGAGACGAATTTAAAAATTGAATGAAATACTTTTTCACTGGAATTGAGAAAAAATTGCTATCGTACTTGCTCCTACCAATAGTATTGTTGTACAGAATTCTATAAATTATGTGTTGAATCACAGTGGCGTGCCAGTGGTGGAGTGATGACTTTCTCTTATAGGACAGAGGAAGGAATGTCTCCCCTTTATTTGTCATATGCTATGCTCCAAGACAACCTACCTTGTAGCAGGATTTTATGTATTCAGGGGCGCAGCTTTTTCTGCGTCAGTATGTCACAGCAGGTTGAGAAAATCAAAGCTGTATTTTATAGTAAGACCCTCCCTGATGGCATAGTGATAACGTAAAAGCCTTGCAACCAAATGGTCCCAATTTCGATACATGGTGGAGGGACATAGTGGTTCAGATCCCACTTTAAACTGTAGTTCCAGTCCCGATTATTTGTACTGTACATAAAGTGGACTTAAGATACAAATTCTCATTTTCTAGTTAGAGTGTCAGTACAAAGTAAATTGTAAACTTAACTGTGTATGCATGTCAAGTTTAATGAAATATTGATGCACACATATTTAAAAAGAGATTTCTATTAATATTGTTTCCAAAGGAATAGGTTTAGTAAAAGTTTTCTTCGTCACTTTATACTCTGACACAAAAGTATGATTTGTTAAAGGTCTTTTCTACTCTTATGGCAGGTGGCCCTCATGCTGGCAAAGAAAGTGGGGAGTGGGGACCAACCCGACAACAGCGGTGGCACCGAGAGATACTACGTCGAGGGGAGGAGGCTGCTACTTTTCTTATCGTACTGGATTGGTTGCTTTCCCGCTCCCCACTTCCTTTGCCAGCATGTAGGGTGCCTGCCGTAAGAGTAGAAAATACCTATAATGATGTATTATAAAAGGTGACAAAAATTATGAAAATAGTATGTATGCATTTTGATAAAGATGATATTTGTTTTAAGTTCACTTTATACACAGACAGGCTAAGTGGAATGACCTACAGCTTAAGGTGGAATCCAAACCATTATGTCTCTTCAGTGAAACCCCTTGATCATGAAGTGACATTACCACTGTGCCATTGAGGAGGGCCAGGAACATTCTGAAAATCTGAAATGGTATCAACACAGGTGATGCTGTTTGCATGGGAATATAAAAAAACTAATGATTACAGAAGGTTGTTCACTTTATATCCGACCATGTTTGACGGGTACTCACCTTAAGAGATACCGTGCTGCCACCACCGATCATGTTCTATTTTACCCCCAGCATTGTGGACTATCGCCCGGCATCGCAGTTTCCATTGCAACAAGCTCCGGTGCAGGACAGGCATGGGAATTCTGTCTCACTCCACCCTGCAAGCTTTCCATAGACCATCCAGGGTGCGCGGGCGGCAATGTTGAAGACGTCGTTTCAACAGTCCAAATGTGCAAAAATCCATTGGACTGGCATCTGGGCTTTTCACAGGAATGTCTTCAAATGGAATGACACGAAGCCTTGTCCATATGGATCATCACCTGGTTCGTGTCCATTCCATACAATTGTGGGATGTCTCTCCGATAGATAGGTGTCAGAATGGAGTCTTGGAAGTATCTGGCATTCACGTTCACGTTTTACTCCACCTTGCGTATCATCAACTTACCCTCATATCCGAATCCCTTCACAACCATAAAGCCACGAGGGAAACTTTCCCTGCACTGACGAACAAAGTTGCTGCGCCCCTTGCCGTCAATATCACGGTATGTGATCACCCGAATGTGACCACCAGCAGTGAGATGGACATATGATTCATCCATTGTGACAACTTTCTTCCATTTGGAACCTGCCAGGTACTTGTCATACAGTTTCACAATGCATACGTATGAAAACGTAGCGTGGAAAAGGGCCATTACATAACCCTCCCAATACCGGTTGATTTTCGGTGCCATTTGATAACATTCACTACCAACACTGCTCCAGCCAGCAGACCCATAGTTCCAGCATGATATGCTAGGTGGCAGCACCGAATCGACAATGGTCGGATATAAAGCGAACAACCTTTGTAATAGTATTTGCATACACAATGCAGCAGTGCACCAAATCAATGTCACTGATTTGTTGCAAGTAGCTGTGCTGGAATAGAACTGGACTCAGGGGAACTATTTTCTACACATACATTTGGGTCACACTGTGAGAAACATTGCCACACGGTTGAGTTGTCTCGAGGCTTAGGTTTCTAGATGTCTCCTGAAGATACTGGTGAACTTTTGTTTGTTTTACATGTTTTTGGTGGAGAGTATTCATAGTTTTTTTTCTTTTGTTAGGAAGAGATCACCTTCCTAGATCCAGAATTTGCTTTTATCTTAATTGTTTGTAAATGTTATGCATTCATAAGTTTAATTGTAATTTGCTGAAGTTAAAAGAGGTCCTACTGCATATTTATATTTCATGTATTAATGCTAAATTTTGCTTTTGCCTTAGACATTTGCTTAGTGACCAGACCGACCCTTTCAACCGCTCTCCGTTGTCCATGGACATGGTGAAATCAAATGAAAACCTTCGGAAAGAACTAGAGGAATGGAAAGCCAGAATGAGAGCTCAATCAAAGCAAGGAACAAGCAAAGATGCCTAATATTTAAATAGATAAATAAACTTAAAAAATAAAGAGTGTTATGTGTAGAGACAGGAATTGCATGTTTTTGAAAATACTGCCATTGAACATTATTGAATGAGAACTGCCTCCCCCGCTTTTAACCTTTTTTTAAATGAGTCCAGCAATTTCTGTTCTGGTTTCCTCAAAACAAGCATGCTACATACAGGGTGCTTAAAAATGTAACAAACTCAGCAACAAATACATGTTCAGTTACCTTTTTTAAAAAAACATCCTGTATATTTATGCTGCACTGTATATAAAAAGAGCAAGAAATTTCTTGAAATCACACTGTTAAAGCAAAATAATATATGGGTTGGATAGGTTATTTAAAATGTATTTGTATATTGGTTACATACATGAATTATAAAGTATTCATAAATTTGTATATTTGTTTCTGGTGTAAGATATTTTAGCAGTGTAAAAATTAAGAAAAGGTGTTCTTAGAATTGTGTATATTGGAAGTACAGTAGTAGGATCAATTTAGTGGACAGAATAATATGTAAAAATGTACATAAAAATGGATGTATTGTTAAACTGTTGAAATAAAATTGTGTTTTGAGAAAGTAGCGTGAGGTTGAAGTTACAAGAACTCTCTCTCTAGAAAATTATCACAGAAATTTATTTCACCAATATAGATGAATAGCAAAATTATTATGCAAAAACTTTCAAAACAATCTTCTTGGAATATGGGATTAATTTACAAAATCATCATTCTTTGTCCTTGGTTCAATCACCCTGAGGCACTCATCAGCAAATTCAACAAATATTGGTTCCAACATGGCTGCCTGCATTGCAAGAGCTGGGTTCTCCGCTCTGTCAACTGCCAACAACATATCTCGAACATGTGGGTTTTTAAGCACTTGCTTTAAACCCTCTGAACTGTCTGAAAGAAAGAAAGGCTTTATGTAAATCCATTATTATTGGAGGCATTACATGTTACAGCTAAATAAACAAGTGTGATTGGTAATCAAATTTCACATTGTTACTACTTTAATATTTTGATGCAAGGCAACAGACTGCCCAGAATATGTTTATGAAAGGGGTTCCCAATTTTTTTAGTTTCATGGAGTCCTTAGAGTTACAAGATTGTTCCGTGGTGCCAAAGTCGGAAAGAACTTGCAACTCTCAGTTTGGTTAAAAATAAACACATATTTGCATTTATGCGATGGTCTGATTCTAAAACCATGTGTAGGCAATAATAATTAGAGTTTGCTTACAATAATTTCAGTCACGTTTTTAAAAAATAATGAGTACAATATATCTTGTTTTTTCTATGTTTGTGTGTATTCTGTATCATGAGTGTCATGCCAATATAAACTTTGTACTATTGCTAGTGGAATTTTAAAATTGCAGCAATATGGTTGTGATTGCTATATATTGCAATGCATTGCATAGTTATTCACACTGTTACTGGTGGAGCCCTTTTTTAGGAATGCTACTATAGCTCAGCATAGCAATTAATTACTTTTAATTCAGCCTTGTATTAATTGAAGGTCTCTGGTGTAAAACATGGTAAGTGACATTTTGGTCATTTTAGAGTTACAAAGTAAAATCCTTCAACTTTCAAGTGAAATTGCCATGTCTTACAATTTGCATTGGACTGAGTGCAGTCTTCTGACATTGGTAACCACAACACAAAGACAAATTATCTACAGTACAGCTTCTAATAATCTTTTTTCTTATTGAACTCGGAAATGACCAAAATGTAACCATGTTTTACACCAGAGCCCTTCAATCAATGAATTAAATGTTTTTGAGATCACATTTCATAGCTTACTTTAGTTGGATTCATGACTTTTTTAGCCCATATTTGAAGAAAGAAAAAAAAAGGAGGGGCTGGCCCCTGAGAAAACAGAGCTGGAGACTGGATTATTTTTAGTTTTGTCTACCCCTTGGTATTAACTTTATGCTGGCTGTTTCAAATTAAACAACCACCACGTGGAAGATATTAACATCTTGAAAACTACAGATGATAATTCAGTTGGGTCTTTTTGGTTCATTTATGTACCTATGTTCATTACAAAAAAACAAAAAAAAAAAATAGTAGATGTGTAATATTTGATGCTATACAGGCGCAGGCATGAATTTTCACTAATAACTTTTTATTTAATAATTGAAAAGTTCATGCTCCATCAGTCACCTTTGAATTTCTCTTTAGGATCTTGGGTTCAATTACTCCCAGCAAATTCTAATATTATTAATCTGCTGAATTATAGTTAGTCCATGCTGTGAAAACAAATTAATATAGTGACCTGGGTTTCAGAAGAAAAGTATTTGTACTCCAATCAGTCAAAATAACATCCCTGCAAAACTCAAAATTAAAATTTGGCTGTGGTGTTGACATACGACGGAGATCTCCAAACTCACCGAGCCATTGACTGACTTCTCGCATTTGAAAATACATGACGTGAAATTAATTTTTTACAATCCTTTATTTATTGGTTTATATTTTTTACAGTATTAATATGCCAGGGAACTAGGTTTCGAATCCCAGCACAAGTCTGTATTTTCTTTTGAGTGGTCCTTCATCAATTTCATCTCATCCTCATCGTCACCAAAAGTGGCAGAATAGTGAAGCTAAATAACAAAAATGAAATCAAATCACATCAAATTATTATTTTTAATTTCTCTGCAACATACAGAGCTGTCATGTCATTTCTTAAAGAGAGTTCAAAGCATGTAATATTTTTCTTACAAACATGGTAAAATTTAAAAACTTGTCCCTAATCATCATCTTGCTTGTTACCATGTTAATGAGAAGGATGACACTAATTTTCATCCACAATATTGGTTACATTGGGTGAATAGATTGTCACCGATATTGGAACAAGTTGTACAGATGTTTGTTGTCAAAGTTTCACTCAAATATTGCCACTCTTATCAACAGTCTAATCTAACCAAACCCCCCACGAGCCACCGGAAGCTTGTGATCAACAATTTGGCAATCCCCGACATCTAGGGGTGAAATAATTAAGGTACTCATGTTTTCCGCGAAGCTGTTTTACATTATTTTCTATTAATTTCGGTAGCCACTTCCACCATCCTCGTTGGAATTCGTTGTTGCTGGGCACGTTTCTGTTGTTTTTTTCCAAATTGCCGCTAGGTGTGCTGCTGTCGTCTGTTGTTCACCGGTGTTAATTGCTGCAGTAACGGAAGCCAGGCATGGTGTGCCTGACCACTATCTATGTTCAGTTCATGGTTGTAGTGCATGATGGCATGTTTCTCTTTGATTTTTGTGTCTATGAGAGAGTGTGCTTTGTATTTGACATGTACTTTATCAATTTTATGGTTGTGGAATTTGATATGCTTGGCAAGTCCGGTGGTGGGTTGGCCAGTTTTTGCATTTGATAGGTGCTGCTGAATTCTCTCACTGATGGATCTGCCGATGTAATGAGCCTTGCACTCGCATTCAGCATCATAGATGCCTGGATTGTTGAGGGGGGAGAGGAAGTATCGTTTATGTTTGTTTAGTTTTGGAGGTTGGTTTGTGTGCTCTTTGGATGTTGTAGGGGCGGAGGACTTTGGTAAGGTGGTTGGATGTGGTAGGATGGTAGGGAAAGGCAAACCACTTGGTTTTGTTACTGGGATCAGGTTGTGTTGATGGTGCAGGTTGACTGACTTGGATCTATACCGCATCTCTCATTCCCATAGTATGAACAGGGGGGAAAGTTTATTAGCATCCCCATTCTATTCTATTTTTTACTACTTCTTTTTCATGGTATTGAGAATTATCATACTTGGTTTATACATATTGTGATGCACTTACATGTTTTTGTGGTTACATGAAGGATATCTTCACCAAGATAGTATCCAACTTTAAAATGTAGAATTGAAGTTTGAGAAATGAATATTGAGTTGAACATTTAAAAATTTGAATTGCATAAAAACTGTAGAGAGAAAAAACTAACCCCAGATTTGAAATCAGCGTGGTCAAATTAGGTTAGAACAAGTGCTGGTATCAATGCAACAAGAATTTTGTTCCCCTGTGTCATACATAAAACTTTTTACAACACTTAATCTCAATCCATACATACCTAATATTCTTAGCTTTTCCAATGAGACTGTGTCTTCAGTTTCAAATCTGTACGATCTCCGGGAGCCATCTGACATATCCAACTGTCTCATGTAGTCATCATTATTGTCATCCTTCGACACGACCAACACGCAGCTACCTTTGTGACTTTGGTAGCAAAGTTTTGAGCAACTGCAAATAGAAAGAAATGCCATGTTGCACACCACGCAAAAATTAAGAATTCCAAATGAATAACTTCTGTAATAAGTCAAACAGCTAAATAAAACAGCCTATGGTACACACAGGCCGTTGCCAAAGACTGGTTAAATTCCTATAGGGATGGGCTGATATGAAATTTTGGCAAATACCAATATAAGATTTGCTGATACCGATAACCAATATTCTACTGATCCAATATAAAATTCAAAATGGTACTTGAAGAACCTGAATGATTTATTGACCTCTTTAACAAATATGTTTCCAGGTGACTGCAGTGCAAAACAAGTTGCATATTTAGACATATTTTTTTTAAATGTAGGATATGGAGATTACCCGTAACCAAATGGCTCAATATTGCAGTAAATTATAAGATATTTACAGATATATCAGATCAGTAAAATAATTGGTAATTTCACCGATATGCCTATATTGGCCAATACTGATTAATCTGTCCCATCCCTAAATTATTACTTCTTGAAGCACAATTTATTACAATCTCTCAGTATACCAGCCACCCCCCTCCTCTAATAAACACATTATGTAACTATTTTGACAATTTTCGCTAAAAAAATGGATTGCATCACTCACATGTAGGGAAGTTGTGAGGGGGATGAATACTTTGAACCATTTTCTTGGTGCTTGTTAAGTTATACGGTTAGTTTAGAGCTTTTCTCTAAAAATCACAACTCTCTCTTATTATACATAACGTAAAAATTATTTCAGTTATGACTAAGCGACAAGTGGTGAAATGACATGTTAATGGCAGAAAACACTAATTCTATAGTCCTGTTGTGTGAAAAACAGAATACTTTCGAACCCATATAACCAACTCCTCCAGCATTGCATATGTAACATTTCGCAGACAAAATAAAAGTGTCTAGAAATGAGATTGAATTAAAATATTCGGTAAATGTTTACTATACACAAACACATTTCTTCATTTCTACAGAAGAAACTACTTACGGAAATTAGTTTCTCTAGCATTGTTGAACATCTGGAAGGTGTTTTCTGTCATGTGGGAATGTGTCATAGTAGAAATTCATAATTTTTGTTGAAAATTAATTCTCCGATGCACAATAGCCTTTGGCATGTACACCTTTGTAGATCATGGCACGTCGTGATTGTGTTTTGTCGATGTTCATTGGGTATGCAGTGTTACCAACCAAAAATACAAACACAGTTAAAATCCGTTGAACCATACAAGAAACATTACGTAAGGTTAGGCTAGGTTTAGTTAGATTAGGCAAACATAGTTAAACGAATTTTAACTATGTTTGTCTATCCTAACCTAACTAGTTACATGAATTTTAACTTGTTTGCCTAACCAAATTCATCTTCTCTGACCACAACCCCGTGCATGCTGAATTACAAGCCCCTGGAAAAGCCCCAGGCCCTCTCCCTCCTCCAGACAAGTCTACAACTGGAAAAGAGTAAACTGGGAGCAACTTTCCCTTTTCACCAGCCTCATTCCTTGCACAATGATAAACCCCATCCCCGCGGAAGAAACAGTGGGTTTCCTCATGGACTGTGTACAGGCTGTATTTAAAGACCACGTGCCCTTAAGGAAAACAAAAACATCCCGATTCCTAGTGTGGTATCCTGAAGAGACTAAGTGGTAACAGATCAGATTGTTTTATGATTTCTCAGTACTAGTTTACTATCCTTCGGACAGATTTCTTCATTTCTACAGAAGAAACTACTTACCGTAATAAGTTCCTGTAGTATTGTCTAACATCGGGAAGGTGTTTGGTGTGAAATTCAGGTAAGTTTTCCATATCCTGGAAACGGATTTTTTCAAATTTAAAAGTTTGGGGCTCATTTGGGAGCAGGTGACTCCAGACAATTTCTAACATGCCTTTAAAAGGGAGTCTATAGAAAAAGCCAGAGCGGAGGCGGGGCCGCGTTAGCGGTTGGGGGCGGTAGGTCAATTACCCCAGGGGCGGAGCCCGGAATCGGTGGGAAATTTGAGTCAAAAATTTGAAACTAAAATAATTTTTTGGTTTAAATTTTGCACCAATTCCGGGATGGATAGCCCAAAACCATTCACGGAATGTTCCGCGAAGCAGATAGGTAAGTACGAATGTCAAAAATTGACGAAACTCAGAAGTTATAGGTGTCCGAAGGATAGTAAACTTTTACTCGTGGACACTGTTTGGACTAGAAATAAGGTATTTGGGTTGATAAAAAACAACTTGAAACTTACCTTACGCACTTCTCATGTACAATATATTCTCCGTCGACAAGCGACAGTAAATATTGTAGAAGTAAATAGGAACCTTAGTAGAATGCATTTAGGGACTTTATTTTAATACTAAGGAAACCTAACCTAACCACTAAAGCATATATTGAACAAAACCATAAGTAAACGCTAAAACTCCGCAGTATGTGACAACAGACGTACATCGAAATCGAACTATGTAAAAACTGCATTCGTAGCGTGATGAAATCGGAATAAAACAAAAGGAAATTGGGCCGGGCTATCCGTGAAGTTTGTGGGGCTTTCACTTGTTTATTTCCTAATTATTTACATTTGTACTTACCTCTTCCATACTGTTACCGTTACGACTTGTAAGAAAGTACAATAATATTTGTTGATAACAAATTACATAAAAAGGTGTTATTGTCGTGAAAGTTTCACTGTAATCATGAAATGTGGACACTACTTACTATTTCACAAGACAGCTCGGGCACTTGTATTTTATTTCCCCGGTTTTGCAGATTACACATATACTTTTCATTTTCGATTTGGAAATTCGAAAGTGTGAAAATGAACTGCTCAGATGCAGATGAATGAAAACCCAGAAACAGGCGCTTCCAGTAACGCTCAGCGTTGGATTAAGGCTAAGTTTTCTATGTCCCTTGGATACAGAGCTGAGTGTTAACAGTTGACTTGACAATCATGTGGCAATTCGTAGTTTTCAATCTTTTATGCTGCACTGCACGTCAAATTTGAGTTACGAAAAATAATGAACAGACCACGTAAACAAATGAAATATCCAAACAGAATTGTGGAAAAGTAGACGGCTAGTTTAGTGTGCATTATATTTCAACGGTTGAATAACCAGCATTACCATGTTAACAGTTCTGCAACTGTTGTCTGTACTGGACACCTGTATTTAAGCACGTGTAGGTAGGTATTAGAAATTGTCCTGCACTGTCGTAACTTGTATAATAATCTCTTTCATGTAGGACTTTTTGAAATGCCATTGTGTAAGCACGTTGTTTTTCTCAACGTTGTTGTTATTAAGTACCTGTAGGTTGCACTTAGTTTAATACACATAAAGTTGACTTTTCTTCCAAGTAAGTTGCAACTAATCAAATCCTGAAGCTAGTCATATCACGCTATGATAAATTAGGTGTCAAATCAAGGTCTTCAGACTAATATTTTTTGATTAATTTGAAAATTAAAAGTCCACATCAAGTAGGAACGTATGGAAAGTTGCAGATACATGTCTTTTGTATTTTTGAATTTAGAGGTGTGCTAAATGTGTAATTTGGACAGTTTTTTCACTATGTTATTTTAAAATTGCATTTGAAAATTGTGATCCTGCGTTATGTTAGACGGGACTTGGTTTTTGTAGGTACGACTACGAAGTTGCACCAAGTTTGGCTTAGGTCAGCTGGGGATTCAAAAGTACAAATGTAACAAATAAAAATTGGTAAAATTTTCGTTTCCGCAAAACTTATTTCTTCAATTTTACATCAGAAAGTACAATGAGTTTATACTTTAGGAAGGTCTTGGAAGTGTGTTTTCCACTCGCTTAAATTTTTTTTACCGGTAAATCATGTAATTTTCGACATTAATTTCACTCCGATGCACGAAAGCTGTTCCCTTGATGTCCGTGAACCATATTTTTGCGTGCGTTTAATGACGTAACAACTGGTCAGTGTTTACAAATACGCGGTTTTGTAACTGTGTAACAGTTTAGCACGTAAATGAACGTGTGTTACTTTTCATCATTTCTGATTACGAACTTGCGACAACATGACGTGCACAGGATGAGTGGTGAAATTGCACGGCGTTGAAGATCCAGTAGAATTTTAAAAACAATTTTAATTATGTGTGCCTAACCTAACAGAACCTAACCTAACCTTGCCGTGCATGGTTCGTGGGGCTAGTTATGCATGGTCTGTGGGGCTATCCATGACTGGTTCGAGGGGCTATTTATGAATGGTTCGTGGGGCTATTCGAGAATGGTTCGTGGGGCTATCCGTGAATGGTTTGTGGGGCTATCTGTGCATGGTTCATGAGGTTATCGAAGCCAAAAAAAAATATTTGGTACTAGTTTACTATTGTTCGGACAGATTTCTTCATTTTCACAGAAGAAACTACTTACCGTAATAGGTTCCTGTAGTATTGTCTAACATTCGGGAAGGTGTTTTGTGTGATGTGGGAATGTATGATAGGGGAAATTAATGTTCTTTGTTGTTAATTCTCCGACGGACAATAGCCTTTGGTGCATACACCTTTGTACATCATCACGCGTCGTGATTGTGTTTTGTTCATGTTCATTGGGTATCCAGTGTTTCGAACCGTCTGTGTTTGCAACGGAAGTTAGAAACATGACGTGTCGTGGATGCGTGGTGAAATTCGTACCGGGTGTGGAAGATCCAGTGGATTTTTTAATTTATTGAACACGGGATCGTGAAGAAAGGAAAGGAATGTCGAAAATGTGGCAGTGAATGTAAGCTACTAGTTAGAAGGAATGGGCTGTGGGTATATGCCTAATATGATGTGGCGTGGATGCGTGGTGAAATTCAAGTAAGCAATCTGTATCCTGGAAATGGATTTCTTCAAATTCAAAAGTTTGGGGCTCATTTGGGGGCAGGTGACTCCAGCCAATTTCTAACATGCCTTTAACAGGGACTCTATAGAGAAAGCCAGGGAGCCAGAGCGGAGGCGGGGCCACGTTAGCAGTTGGGGGTGGTAGGGCAATTACCCCAGGGGCGGAGCCCGGAATCGGTGGGAAATTTGGTCTCACCACCCTATATGCCTTCATGGCATGGTGCATAGCATAGGGGAGCACTTTACCTTCTTTTTTTTACTGGTTCCTATACTTTCAAAGAGTTTGACTGTCCACCCTAACATAAATATAGTTTGACTAAACCTGAAATTTTGATAAAAATTGTCACCTCTGAGAAGTACCACTTAAATCATGTAGTAAGAAGTGCATTGATTAGTATGATTGCAAGTTTTGAAAGTTTGCATTTAAAAATACATTAAGAATTTATTTTTCTTAGAACTGAAAAGTGTCATTTTTCAGCTATTTTCTAACGTGTTCTATAGAAATATGTATTATATATTGAGAATGTTTTGTCCTACATTTTGACTTAATGTCCTACATTTTGGGACAGCATGTCCTACATTCCCTTACAGCGATATGGTAACCCTACACTGAGGGCAAGGATGGTATGGTAACAGTCTGATCTCAGGGTAACACATTTCTTCAATTTTACAGAAGAAACTACTTACGGAAATGAGTTTCTGTAAGGTTTCCAACGTTCATCGACGTATTTTCTTTCATCGTAGAATCTATTTCACCGGGAAATCATGTATTTTTGACAGCGGCATATACTCTGGGTCACCTAGGTAATCGGAGATGACCCGGCTATAATTTTTTAAAAAGTTGTTTTTTATTTCTTCGCAATATTCTTCCCAACCAATCTTTGATTCACATATTTTTTTGCTTCCAGCCCGCGAATGTTTTCAACCGTTTGCCGCGGAATCTCCGTGAGGCTTTCAGCCACTTTGTCCAGCTGGTGGAATCTGGTGACGTCAGGGTGAGATTCCACCGGCTCCCTTTAAATCCCTTGACAGGAGGGAGGGGAAGGAAACACCACTTCTCAGGCACGCTGATTCCATGGCAAGGGTAATCTCCTTCTGGAGAGATTCATCAGTCGGACTCTCCACCCCAGACAGAGCCTATGCCGTTCCCTCGGCTGTCACCCTCTTCTGCCAATCTTCCCCGATGGCCTTTGTATCGTAGGAGCTGTGTTGTTTACGACAGGGAAATTTCTCAGGAAACAGAATTTTGGGTTCACAAATTACGTACTGAAAAGCAGTGGTCAGAAGAAGCGAGCTACTTGTAGCATCGCTACTGTAGCTAGCTACAAAATTTGTAGCTGTAGCGACGCTACATTTTGAAAATTGTAGTTGTAGTGGTAGCGAAGCTACAAAATTCCTGTAGTTGTAGCGAAAATTTCCCTACAGCTACATTTTTTCTCAGCATTTTGAGGTGAATTTTGAATGTGGCAACAGCGTCAGAAAAATCGACAATAACTTAATTTTGCAGGAGGTTCATAAAGGCAGTCTATTACATGGAGATACAGATTATCTAGACTGTAGATTATAGATGTCTGCGTAATTTATTTAATTAGTATTTGAATAATTCATATATCCAGATAACTAACTGACATACGTGTATATGCATATATTCCAGCTAACAGCTACGTTTCTTTAGCTGCATCGCTATTTTGGGGAGAAACATGCCTCGATTGCTGCACCACTGGAAAAAAGTGCCTCGTTTGCGTCACCCTCGGAACAAATCCTGTGGATATTCATGGTGTAAGAGACTCCAAAATGTCATTAAGTGCTGTGTAAGACACAACTTGCAGTGCAAAAACGAGCGATGGATTTTCCACTGCACTGACAAGGGAATAGTGCCAGCAATAAATGGCTCAGTACGTTAACAGCATTGATCATCGTCAGTATATAGGATCGTACCAGCAAGAAATTATTGTTACAAGAATGATAGAGTTTCTGGAATTACAATTATTTTGGGATAATAGTTGTTCACATATTTTAAAATTACAATACGTTTAGAACACTCAGATTTACACGATAGTTTCCTCAATAATTTTATCATATTGCAAAAAGTATGTACGAGTTATTGACTTTCCTGCAGAAAGTTAATATACATAGTTTTCAAATTTATGTATTTCTCCTACTTTTGCGTCACTTTTCTGTAACTTTTGATAATCATGACATCATCATCCTTCACTGTTTCCTGCCTCTGGCTGGGTCGGCATAAAAATCAAGCTTCTCCATTTTTTCCTGGTCTTTAACCACTCCTCTCTTTCCACGGTGTTCCAATCTTGTCCTCTTCTCCTAACACTCTCCACTATCTGCTCTTTCCACAGACATCTTGGTCTCCCCCTTGGTCTTATTCCCACTCCTTGTGCATTGTAAGTTCTTACTGGTAGTCTTTCTGCATCCATCCTCTTCATGTGTCCGAACCATCTCATCTGTGCCTGATCTATTCTGTCCTGAAGCTTCACTACACCCACTGTGTGTTAGATCTCCTAATTTCTTAGTCTATCTCTTCTAGTCTTCCTCAAAAGACTCCTTAAAATTTAATCTCCACTGCCTGCATATTTTCTTTGTCTCTCTATGTCATTGTCCAAGTCTCTGCTCCATACGTAATTATTGGCACATAGTATGTGTTATATATTACCTTCTTGCATTTCATAGGTACATCCCTGTTCCATATTAATCTTCAAATGCTTTGATGTAGTCCACCACCCATTTGTCCTCTTCTGTTTACCTCCTCATCTATTCTTCCACTTCTCTCAATCAAGACAATGAGGATGAATGGTTTATTTAATTATTCGCTTATCTATAGTCGCTTTCTGCCACTTTCGGCTAATTGTGAGAACGAGGAAGAATGATGAATGATGAGCAGTGTGGGGAATGGAGGAGCAGGAGGATCTCATCCTCCCAACTTGGCATCTTTCCTAGTTTTTGTTTTGAGTCCATTTTATGCATAGATAAGGTGATCGAGACTGGATCCTAACCACTATGTGCCTCCGCTGGGTATCGAACCTGGGGCCCTTTTGTAGTCAAAGGGCTCCAGGTACTTTTCATTCAAAATGATGACTTCATATCAGTCTAGAAAAAATGAAATATTTATTCTCAAGAAAAATATGTTGATGTGAACATAAATACGTAATCCTACCAAATTGTGTGTGTGTATAGTTGTAATAATTAATTTGGATAACACCCTAATTGCAATATTCATATATCAAATTTGAATTGATATGCCACTTGCATAGGTTTGGTATTCTCACAAACTATAGTAAAAATAAGTAACTCAAGTAACACTGCTATCAAAATTATGGAATGACTGGAATCATGATAATAAATAACAGAATCTGCCTACCAGTAGTAGGGCATTTTTTAATACCCATACGGTTTTCATTTTTTTATGCAGAAGTAGCTCAAAAAGTAGCGAGTAGCGTAGCGAGCTACTTTTTGGTAAATGTAGCTGTAGCTGTAGCGAAGCTACATTTTGGAAAAGTAGCTGTAGCTGTAGTGAAGCTACTTTTAAAATGTAGCGTTCATATCACTGCTGAAAAGGGAACTAGAGAAAATACATCTGAAAGTGCGCGAGAAACAGTGAAATCTGAACAATATTTGCGAACCAATTCTACGTTAATTCTCATTTTACGTTTGTTTCTGTCTTCCTGATCTCTGCTATTGCAACAGATATTTTCAAAGGAAATAAACAACTACTTTAATATTGAAGATGAATGTAATTAAATGAATTAAAATTTGAACTAGAAATTCAAGAAATTACACCGACCTCCGTTGCGGAGTGTTAGCACAGCTCCCTTCGACGCCAGATCTCCAGGGTTCGAATACCGGCATGGGTGTTCTTGGTAAATATCCCTTCATCAATTTCATATCATCACTCGTAGTGATTAGCCAAAAGTGGCAGAAAAGTGACGTCAAATAACAATTTAATCAATCGATTAATGAAGTAATTGAACTATTTATATGCTTACTTTTTTCATTTTTGTATTTTAAAATGCGTGATTACTTTCTCTTGTAGCCTTCAAAACCAGTGAGAGTACTTCTTTCACAGAAATGAATAATTTTTAAAAGGGAAAGCTATCAGAAATAAATTACATATATACATACACATATATTAGTTAATTTAAGTTGCTTTTCCCCCCTCTTTAGATTAATAATGATCATAAAGATAAAAGATGTATGAATGTAAAAATATTGAAACAAAAAATGCAATGATTCCAACTTATAGAACCTCGCGCATCGCAGGGAATATAAAGCTGTGAAAGGGAATTTTTCAGCATCCATAGGGAATTTAATTCTGAGTCAAGGAGTAAGGAACCAAAATAGAGATTGGCGCAGGGAATTGAATGTGTGTTGTAGCGATACGAAAATTTAATATTTGTTTAGCTGTTAGTGGTTTAGTATTCGTGCTAGTGCTGTGTTTACTGAAGTTAAAGGCAATGGATATAATACAATATTTGCGTGTGAAAATATTTGGAACAGAATCTTTTCCAGAGAAATTGCAAATAGTTAATGCAGGTTGGCCAGTAGTATATCTTGTACCACAGGTCTTGAACTTAAACTTCCATGTATAAAATCACAAATCGGGAATGCACGAGTTATTGGGTACTGGCATAACTTGAATTTTACACTTCAATTAATATTGAGGGTTTTTATTTCACTACCGAATTCCTTTCATATTCTTTGTTACAGGTTTTTTTTGTTTTAGGTTTATTATATTTTCTTGTTTTATTACTTGAAATTCTAAACTTAGAATAACTGCAATCACAACAATTATTCGACAGGGTTCGCAACAATAAGGTAAAATTTTTCACACATATATTCATAAATTCTGTATGGATGTTGAGGTAAATTTGCAGGAAGACTTCAGGAGTGGGTGGATGAATCAAATGTCGGAGATTACCCACTAGTTAAAACCAGCATACGCCACTGATTTTTGAAGAGAAATATCTCACCGTTGCACAAGTGTCATTGCTTTCGCTACGTGAACCAGATGCTGCATACGTTTGATGACGTAACCCCCTGTCAGTGTTTCCAACCCTTTTTTTTAACTATGCTTGCCTAACCTAACCTTACCTTATCAGAAATGGTTCGTGGGGGTATCCATGAATAGTTTGTGGGGCTATCCGTCAGTTACCTGTGCATAATGTACAATTTGCACACATGACGAACACGATAGTAGGTATTTTTCGGTGAAGAAGGTTGGAAACTGCATACCTACAACACTAGTCAACCTCTGCCTGCCATATTGTGTGTTACAGAAGCGAGAAAAGGAATAACAAAAACTACTCTCTATGTGAAAATGCATAATGGCAACTTGAACTATGTTCTGCAATACACACTTGGTAAGTGGGAACCAAGCAAGACACAAAATAACCGATTTTAATGTGTCTCCGATATAACGAACTGTTACCGAGAAGTGTATCTCCGACGCACAATTGCCGTTGCTTGTATTTGCTTCCTCTACGTGAACCGGATGTTGCGTACATTTGATGACGTAACCCCGTCAGTGTTTCCAACCACGCTGTGATTTTCTGATGTTGAATTCCACTATGAAACATTTTTTTTATAACTATGTTTACCTAACCTAACCTTACCGTGAATGGTTTTTGTGGCTATGTGTGAATGGTCTGTGGGGCATTTTCGGCTAAGAAGGTTGGAAATACTGAATTCCACAATGCTACTCAAGCTGTGCCCACCAGTTTGTGTGTTACGGAAGCGAAAAAAGGAAGAACAATAATTACTGTTTGTCAAAAATGAAATTATTTTCGCGAGAAAAGTAAAATCCCACCTTGAATGTTTTGCAATGCACAATAGGTAAGTATGAGTGTTAAAAATGACAAAATAAACGAGTGAGAGGTGTTACCCCGAGATCAGACTGGTAATGGATGGTATAAATAGCAATAATAGGAGGATAAACTCTGCTATCTAATAATAATTTTTCTTATTAAATATTCCTATATAATACTCTTCTTGCCAGAAGCCATTTGTTTACTGTGGTCTTAGTTATTCACTGCCGCTGGCTTAGTGAAACAAGATCTTACACGTGTGCGTGTTCTCATTAAGTTATACCAAAAATATTTCTGTCACTGACTAATTTTGAAAAAAAAATAGTTGGAATTTTTCATTAAAAAATGTATCAAAATTAACTATAATGTAATAATAATATAAAGGGGAATAACATAAAAATGTGATTTTCATCTTCTTTGCCCTTAAACGGAATGTAAGTTGGGGGTGGGGGTATGTTTGCTCAAACCTTGGGGGATGGTTCTATGGTATAGATGAGAAACAGATTGAGCAATGCTTTATATAAGTTGTCTTGTTGAGAATGCTTCCGTGAAGACAGTGGTAATTTTGTCACCTTGTAATTGAAGTGCCCCAGGTTCAATACCTGGAGGAGGCACATAGTGGTTCGGATCCAGTCTCGATTAGCTTGTCTGTGCATAAAGTGGACTCAAAACAAAAAAACTAGGAAAGATGCCTAGTTGGCAGGATGGGATCCTCCTGCTCCTCCATTCCCCATACTGCTCATCATTCATCATTCTTCCTCATTCTCACAATTAGCTAAAAGTGGCAGAAAGTGACTCTAGACAAGAGAATTTCTTAATAAACCATTCATTCTCATTGTCATAATTAGTGAAAGTTACAGAAAAGCGACGTAAAAGTAGGAAAAATACATAAATTTGGAAATTTTATATTAACGAAACAAAATTGTCTTTTCTGCATTAAAGTCAATAACTCGTACTTTTTACGATATCATAAAATATTTTGAGGAATCTGACATGTAAACGCGAGTGCTCTAAACATATTTGAAACACTGTATACTTCGATGTTGCCCCGTTCCTCCCAGCGTAGAGATATTAATTCATTAATTCACAGGCAACAGATCCCGTTGCAGTAGCACTTGCAGAGATGATTCCACAGAGCTAAAACAGCAGCAGCAAAAAAATGCGACCAAGCCAGGTCGGATCGGTATCTCAGTGGTAAAGCAATGGCACTGTATGCCAGAGTCCAGGGTTCAAGCATGCATTTTTTGCTGAAATTTCTACGAAACTAATCCTGATCTAATGAGGATCAAGACAAAAAAGATTATCTGCTTACAATTATTAGTTGCCGAGATATAGGTAAGGAGCTAAGTCTTTGTGACACTGAGGTTTGAGGGGTATTGGGGAGGTCTAACAACTGACGAGAATTCAGCTTTTATGGAATTAGCCACACTATATTATTTTTTCCTTTCATTGATTGGCTGTTAGTCCTTTGGAAAAGTTATAAATCTTACAAACTGAAATTGTACACAGTTTTTTTTGCAATCAGTTGAGGCGGATGTCCTGGTGAGAAATTTACAAGTCATAATGCACATAATGAACACTTGTGATAAAAGTGACCACCAGTTGCAAATACCCACAGACACACAAAATGAATAAAAGGCGTATTTGGAACTATAAACATGTGTAACAACACAAAGAGGTGGATTTTTAAAATTAGTTGAACAGGTAGTACTGGACCACTTTACACAGAAGGATCCAATTCAGAATCATCAAAACTTTCTAAAGTGTCATACAGACATAAGAGACCAGATCACTTTTTCTTGTTGCAGTACCAATATATCCCACTTCGTTTTGTATTTTCTTTGTATTAGGAAAAATAGCCCCCTGCTACAACCCTGGCAAAACAAAAAGTCATTGCAAGCAATTGAAATTTTAAATCAGCCTTTTTAATGTGCAATAAATGTGTAAATTATGTAATAAATACCTCCTCCTTTTTGGGTACGTGAGTGAATACCCGTATTCCAACCCTACATAATAGGCTACTTTAGCTAATTGGATTTAACCTTTAGTGACCATGCGGTAAGTTGTCTTCCTACACATGGCTGTCAAGTTGACTTCCCAGCACCACATTGCAGCAATTGTCGTGTAATTTTGTGAAAACTGTCTTTTTTGTTCATTTGTATACATATCAAGGTATGACATACTCGAATTGCAAGACAATATATCCTTTGCGGTGGTATAGCTATGTTGATTACAAAATCTTGACTGTACCCTTGAACCTCTGTACCTCCTGGAGAATGTGAAATATTGTGCATGGTTTATGAAGATTTTGTTGTTTATGAATGTTTTCAGTTGATTTTATCTCTCGGAAATATGTTATTGTGAAGTAAATGATGTCTGTTACCTTAGTTTGTTACTTTCCCGTGTAGTAGAACAGCCTGAAGGCTTCGCGCAAGTGAATATAGCACCCAAACGACTATCCACAACAGCAGCTATAATTTTACGTAGTTAGGTTATGATTGTTAGGTTTAGTACTGGTAGTTATTTTCGCTATTTTAGTGTGCATACAAACAGTTTTTACCAGCAAACAGCGGCGAAAATACGTGTAGATGAGAAAATTACTAAATAAACCATTCATCCTCATTGCCATGGTTAGTCACGTAAAAGTAGGAATAATACATAAATTTGGAAATTGTGTATTAACGAAAGAAAATTGTCTTTTCTGCAGGAAAGTCAATGACTTGTACTTTATACAATATCGTAAAAGATTTTGAGGAATGTGATATGTAAACCTGAGTGTTCTAAACATATTTGAAACGCTAGACTTTGATGTTGCCTTGTTCCTCCCAGCGTAGAGATGTTAATTCATTAATTCAAAGGCAACAGATCCCGTTGCAGTAGCACTTGCAAAGACGATTCCACAGAGGTAAGACAGCGGCAGCAAAAAATAGGGCAAAGCCAAGTTGGATCGGTAGCTCAGTGGTAGAGCAATGGCTCGGTATGCCAGACACCCAGGTTCGAGTCCTGGTCGAGCCTGCTTCTTTTTGCATCCTCTTACTGAGACGAATAATTTTATTCTACATTTTGAATTGGTTTTTCTTTAATATTTTAATCTCTGTGCTTCAGGCTTCGCAAATAACCTAGCTAGCCTAGATGATATGCCTTCTGATGATCTTTTTGTTACTATTATTAACAAGCAGAGTTGGGTGAAGTTGTTTGTTTCCCTCTGAGTATTATGGGATAGCAGTGGCGAATACTGGTTTTAATGAGTGGGTAATCTCCGACCCTTGATTCATCCACCCACTCCTGAAGTCTCCCTGCAAATTTACCTCAGCTTCCATACAGGATTTATGAATATAGTGTGGAAAATTTTACCTTATTGTTGCGACCACTGTGGATCAATTGTTGTGATTGCAGTTAATCTACGTTTAGAATTTCAAATAATAAAACCAGAAAGTATAATAAATAGAGCCCGGAAGTTCAGGCATTTATTTTCGTTAAAATAGGCAGGCAAAAAGGCATTTATTATGTGGAAAATAGGCACTGAAAATGAAAAAAAAGGCAAAATAAACCGAAAAAAGGCAGATTTGGAAGTCACTTACTTTTTTAAAAATTTCTGGCAAAGTGGTAAAATCTACATTGGGAAGAGCATTTCAATTTTCTCCATCTTGATTGCACATAACTACAAAGTGTTTTTTAAGTTCTCAATATTCATTGATAGTCGTCTGTCAGAGAGAATGTTTTTCATAATAGGAAATGATCTTTCTACTTCGACAGAAGTTATTGGAGAATACATAAAATAAGCTAATGTAGCTGGACTCATTTCGGTAACAGCATTTTCACCTTTTAGAATATCACAAATTGTTTTCAATTGTTTCAAGTCCTCATTTGCACTCACTAACCGTTTGCACTTTTCCGCAACAGCTGACCCCTCTTCTCTTGGCACGCCCATCATCTGCTGCATAGATTCCTCGAAGATTTTCATGGATGTCTCTGGCAATGCACCATAATGTGCAAAAATAAACGACAGTTCATTCTTCAGTTCTGAATAGCACAGGAGTTGTTTTTTTTCACTTCACGAATTGAAGTCGCTTCATTTTCTGGAAGAGCGTCGATCACCTCACTGATTTTTTCAAGGTTGTTAGCATAATATATAGCTGCTGATATCCAGGTTCCCCATCTCGTCAAGACTGGTTGTGAAGGTAAACTAAGCTCAGACGCAACTTCGAGATGGAGACTTCAGAAATATTTTCTTTGTGTTTGAAACCAACCTGTCCACTTCTGGATGCAACACACTAACTTCTTAGGCGATTCTGTGCACTGCGTGGGCTACACATGTGATATGAAGCATGTTCGGGAAGAGAATTTTCAATGCTATGGCAGCCTTCTTCATATAGGGAGCTGCTCCACTAATTAAAAGTAACACGTTATCATAATGCACACCATGTGGCCAGAGCAGAAGTAGGGAATTTGAGAATAACTGAGCTATTGACGAACCATTGGCTCTCTCTAGTTGTTCTGACGTGAGAAGAAATGACGAGGATTCTCCGTATGTTGGTTCCATAGTTCCTATGATGATGTTGGCTATGTAGCGTCCCATACCGTCAGTACTTTCGTCTATTGAAATCCAGTTCTTCTTTTCACCAACTTCAGCACAAATTCTTTGCAGAGCTTCTTCGTAGCAGACACTTAAATATGTTTTCCGCAGCATAGATTTCGACGGAACAGTTTCTTTAGTGTATTTCTCCAGGAATTTCCTCAGTGACTTGTTTTCCACTTTCCAGAAAGGTGTTCCTGCTTCCATGAAAGCTTTGCACAGTTCAAGAGAAAACTGAGATTGCCTGTTGGATGAAGTGCCCACTGTTGAAGTTAGGAATATCTTCTTCTGTCCGATCATTTTAGCAGCTGCAGATTTATGCTTGGCTGTTGATACATGCTGAGATATAAAGTATTTTTTCTCATGGTTGGTTGTTTCTTCACATATCTTGCAGAGAAGAATAGTACCGTCTGTTGAAAATGTGCTTTCACCAAATTCACGCACGTAACCATGTAACTTACCACTTAATGGCACACTAAATTTCGGCATAATGACAACTACAAATCCTTTCCCTCCAAAGTGCAGAACTAAATTAAAGATAAGAGAACTTGATTTTGGAATCCATGCAAAGGCCCTTGGGCATTAGTGCTGTCTTAGTGCTGTCTGTTTCTTGTCAATAACCTCCTGACATGGAGGCTGGACGTGATGACGTAATTGTGCAGGTGTTCTGCAACAGGTTTTCTGCAGTCAATCATGCACAAGGAAATGTTAACCGAAAGGCAATATCCTAACTCAGCAGGAAATACTTTTTTCTCACACTTTTCTCCTTCAGCAATGTTGAAACATGTGTGAGTTCAATATTAATTAAATAAGGTGAAAATTATTCACTTACTCAATGGAAGAAAAATAAGTGCCAACTACGTTTTTTTTGGGAGAAAAATAATTTATATACATATTTTTTTTTAAAAAAATGGTCAAATTTAATTGAAAAAGGCAGAAAAAGGCATTATAATTGAAAATAGGCAGTGGTGTCCTAAATAGGCAAAATAGGCAAAATGAAAAGGCTTCTAAAACATTCGAAACAACATAAAAACCATTTATCCGGAAAAATTTTATCAATATATGCAGTAGATAAAAAGAGGCATTTTGCCAAACTTCCGGGCTCTAATAATAAACCTATATAAAAAACAACCTGTAACATAGAATACGAAAGGAATGTGGTAGTGAAATAAAAACCCCCAATATTAATTGAAGTGAAAATATCAAGTTACCCCAGTTCCCAGTTACTCGTGGATTCCTGATTTTTGTGTTTATACACGGAAGTATATGTTCAAGACCTGTGGATCAAGAAATGCTACTACGGCTTACCTGCATTAACGATTTGCAATTTTTCTGGGAAAAGATCTCATTCCAAATATTTTCACATGCAAATGTTCTATTATATCCATTGCCTTTCACTTCAGTAAACAGAAAACCAGTAACAGCTAAACAATAATACATTTTCGAATCGCCAATTGGAACACCAAACACAACACTAACCCACATACAACATGCATTCAATTCCCCACGCCAATCTTCTATTGTGGTTCCTTCCTGCTTGACTCAGAATTAAATTCCCTATGGATGCTGGAAAATTCCCTGCGATGCGTGAGGTTCTATAAGTTGGAATCATTGCGTTTGTTGTTTATATATTTTACATTCATACATCTTTTATCTTTATGATCATTTTTAATCTAAAGAGGGGGAAAAGCAACTTAAATTAACTAATATATGTGTACCTGTGGCCGCGGTGGCTCAGTCGGTAACGCGTCTGACTACCATGCTCAAGGTCCCGGGTTCGATCCCCGGCCGGTTCAAATCCGGGAACTTTTCTAACGGTGAAAGCGGCCCCGGTGCCCACCCAGCGTCGAATAACATGGGTACCTGGGGGAAACCCTGGGGGGTAAAGGCAGTCAGGGGCGTGATGCTGATCACATCACCCCCACTCACGACCGGATCAAGAAATTGTGGGGCGTTACCCCCACACCCCCTATACGCCTTCATGGCGTGGTGCTATGCACAGGGGAACACTTTTTTTTCTTTATGTGTACCTGTACGTATATATATATATATATATAATTTATTTCTGATAGCTTTCCCTTTCAAAAATTATTCATTTCCGTGAAAGAAGTACTTGCACTGATTTTAAAGGCTACAAAGAGAAAGTAATCACACATTTTAAAATACAAAAATGGAAAAGGTAAGCATATAAATAGTTTAATTACTTCATTGATCGATTTATTAAATTGTTATTTGACGTCGCTTCTCTGCCACTTTTGGCTAAACACTATGAGTGATGATATGAAATTGATGAAGGACATTTACAAAGAACACCCATGCCCAGACTGGTATTTGAACCCTGGAGTTCTGTCATCGTAGGGAGCTGTGCTAACCACTCCACAATGGAGGTCGGTATAATTTCTTGAATTTCTAGTTCAAATTTTAATTCATTTAATTACCTTCGTCTTCAATATTTAATTTTTTTTTCCTTTGACAAATTCTGTTCAAACAGCAGAGATCAGGAAGACAGAAGCAAAAACGTAAAATGAGAATTAACATAGAATTGGTTTGCAAATGTTGTTCAGATTTCCCTGTTTCCTTTTCAGTACGTAATTTGTGAACCCAGAATTCCCATTCCTGAGAAATTTCCCTGTCGTAAACAACACAGGTCCTACGATACAAAGGCATCGGGAAGGGAAGAATGGCAGAAGAGGGCGCCAGCCGAGGGAGTGGCAAAGGCTCTGGGGTGGAGAGTGCGGCTGATGGACTCTCCCCAGAAGGAAGTTACCCTGGTCAAGGAATCACCGTGCCTGAGAAGGAGTGTTTCCTTCCCCTTCACCCCATCAAGGGATTTAAAGGGTGCCGGTGGAATCTCACCTTGGCCAGATTCCACCAGCTGGAGAAAGCAGCTGAAAGCTTCTCGGACATTCTGCGGCGGTTGAAAACATTCGTGCGCTGGAAGCAAATAAATATGTGAATCAAAGATTGGTTCGTAAGAATATTGCGAAGAAATAAAAGAGAACTTTTTTAAAAATTTTAGCCATGTCATCTCCGATTACCTAGATGACCCAGAGTATACGCTGCTGTGGGATAGATCTGATAAAATAGGCTATGAGTCCTCAACCACCGCTTTATGATATATTTCACATAAAAACACTAGCAACGTGCGACAATTAGGGCTCCTGGAGAAAATGCTAAATTTTCTAAATTTACCAAAAATTATTACTTTCAAAAATATTGCATAATTTCCATTTTTTCATTGTTTTTATTATCTTCAAAGTTGGGGACATTACGTGTCCTCAAAGAGTGGTCTTCTGCCATGTTTCCCTCCAAATTTGGTTCATCCCACATCCATAGGGCCGATGCTAGAAGCGAAGTTTCGATTTTTTCCCCACAAAAAGTATCGCCCTATTTTCAACGTAACTTCGCATGTTGCCAAATACCTTTTTTTTAAAAATAATTTTCTTCTTCCTCCTCCTTTAACTTTTATTAATCAGAGGTACAATTTATAAATTTTACCTCCGATAAAAGCTCTGTCATTAAAGAAAAAAAATCATCTCTCTACGACAATTAGTTCTCGAGCTATCTGGCCTGGCCTGAGAGGTTATACATGTGCACGAGGCTTCAGCCTCTAAAGCACGCACAGTGCTACCAATGAGAGAAGGAAATTTCCCTCTTGTGGATATTTTTTCACTCTTCCTGATTAGTACATATAAATATATAAAAAAAACTACATGGTGTCTCAAAAAGTCACATAACACCCTCGGTGCAAGGCCACTGCAGCATGCAACATGGAAATGGTGATGACCAATCGTTGCCAGGCCAAGGGGGAACCAGATTGACGCCATCCGCATGGTCGGCAGCCATCTTGAATTCAACTTCAGAATTTTAAATGAGAAGGTGGTGATATGATATATCAGATCAGGCTAGAATTTCACAAGAAATGCAATGGTGAAGGTTTTTTCGACGTATCTTTAACCAGTAAAAAGTTATGACTGGATTCTTGTACCAATTTGCTCCTTTTCGAGGTGTTAGAAAAATGTCTTAGAATTTGTTTAGCGCATCGGTAATGCATCGAGATCCAAATGATGTCTAGGTAGAGAAGTTTGCATGCCATTGCACAAGATTTTAATCGGATAAATCTATGAAGAGCTGTGCATTATGAATGGTTGTCACAAACAATTACAGTGTGATGCTTCCATTAAATGAAAAATCCTTCACAGTGACAAGGCTAATGTTTATGTTCATAAGGAAGTTCATAAACAGAATATTCGATGCTTTTTATCTGATAACCCATTTTCGACAGATCAAAGCTGAATGGTTAGTGCTGGTAAGTTAATGGTATGGCGTGCTGTGTGGAGCACGATTGGTTAGTCAATTTTCCATCAACAGAACCTTAAGTGCTTAGGGCTACTTGGATTTGTTAAATAAACAGGTTTATTCATCCTTGCTTATGGAAGAAGGTACTTTTTACAGAATTTTTTTCAATAGGGAGGAACACCAGAACACTATGGGAACGTTGTGAAGCAGTTTCTATCCAAAGTTAGTTATCAGATGACAAGGGTCGCATATTAATTCAATGGAAACATCACACTGTAAATTGTTCGTGACAACCATTCATAATGCACAGCTCTTCATGGATGTATCCGATTAAAATCTTGTGCAATGGCATGCGAACTTCTCTCCCTAGACATCACTTTGATCTCGATGCGTTACCGATGCGCTAAATAAATTCCAAGGCATTTTTCTAACACCTCGAAAAGGAGCAAATTGGTATAAGAATCCAGTCATAACTTTTTACTAGTTAAAGATATGTCGAAAAAGCCTTCACCATTGCATTTCTCGTGAAATTCTAGCCTGATTTGATATATCATATCACCCCCTTCTCATTTAAAATTCTGAAGTTGAATTCAAGATGGCGGACATCAAGATGGCCGCCGACCATGTGGGTGGCGTCAATGTGGTTCATCTTGGCCTGATAATGATTGGTCATCACCATTTCTATGTTGCGCGCTGCAGTGGCCTTGTACCGGGGGTGTTAAGTGACTTTTTGAGCCGCCCTGTATATAAATTTTAGTACAAGGTTAATAAGATTAATTGAATTGCAGTTATGTCTGTAATTTTTTACAATATATTTTACTTTATTCTTTTTTTCATGTGTGTAGGTCTTCAGTGTGCAATCAAAGAGAGTTTTAGAAAGATGCCCTACGACAACTGGGATGAAAGGCATTACCTATTGCCTGGTCATCTTTTTGTGAATGCACTTGAGTTACTACGGGTGCTAAATGATTGTTCTATAATAGAAGACTTTTCAGATAAAATTAAGAAAGATTCTTTGACCCAAGAACTTCAATCATTACCATACATATATATTCCAGGAAAGAGTAAACGTTTCCCACAGGGTGTGTCTCTTGTCGATACGACATGTGGTGAAGTTGCTAATGCATTGCGCAAGATATGTATGATTCTTGGTGTAAGTTCTACCAATAGTATGGGAGAAGTACTTGAGTATTGTAGTTCTTTAAATCACCTGATGAACATGTTTTCAAATAAAGGAAGTGACATTGGTCCTACATTTAGCTGTATTCAGAGTGGCATTTTTTCACAGTCTGAATTTGAAAGTTTTTACAAATTGGAGTGGGTCTACTAATGCAAGTGCTGTGGAGTCTACATGAATTCGACAAATTTCGATGCATGTTTTCTTATAATCAGAAAATGCAGACCCCAAGAATATATTCAATAATAAAAAAGGATGTTTTTCTCCACCTGGTGACTGAACATTGTGTATTCTATAAATACAAATTTATCATGAAATCTGTACAAGAAATATATCTGTAAAGTTAGTTATGTGTACTAACAAACTTTTTTTTTTGTCCACTGCAACTAAGTGCTGCATAAATATACTGCTACATTTCTTTCCTAGTGTGTTTGTGTAGTTCAAGAATAGTTATATGTAAGTTTCCATTCAAACTCAATTATCCAAGTTGCACTCTTTAATATATTGGTGATCACATAATTACTCCTGTCTCACTTTATATCTTGAAATCTTAATTTTTCACATTCATTAAGAAGTACTTAGTTCTGAGCTGAGAACACTACCATACATAAAATTTACGGTAAAAATGTCAAAACCGGGAAACGGATTTCTTCAAATATACAGGAGAAAGTACTTACGGAATTGAGTTTCTGTGAAATTTCGGAAGGTCGTAGAAGTGTTTTCTCGCATGATTCAATGTATTTGGCCACTAATTCATGTATTTTTCTATAATAATGTCTGTCCGATGCACGAAAGCTGTTGCTTGCATTTCCATCCATGTACTTGAACCGGATGTTGCGAGCATCTGATGACGTAATCCCCGGTAAGTGTTTCCAAACACACAGTTTTTTTCACTATATTGCCCAACCTAAAGCAACATAACCTAACCTTACCACGATGGTGCGTGGGGCTATCATGAATGGTTTTTGGGGCTATTCGTGGATGGTTATACGATCCAGAATGTTTTTTTGGCGCTATGCATGAATGGTTTTTGGGGTAGTTTTTTCACTATATTGCCCAACCTCAAGCAACCTAACCTAACCTTACTGTGATGGTGCGTGGGGCTATCGTGAATGGTTTTTGGGGCTATTCGTGGATGGTTATATGATCCAGAATGGTTTTTGGGGCTATGTGGGAATGGTTTTCGGGGCTATGCGGGAATTTTTCTGCTAAGAAGGTTGAAACACACCATATCGACAACGGTAGTCAAGATTTGCCTGCCATTTTGCATGTTCAGGAAGCGATAAAAGAATGAACAATAATTACTCGATATGTCGACAATAGATACTAATTTCGTTAAAAAAAGCGAAATCTCTTGTTAAACAATCTTTCATAATGCAGAATAGGAAAGTACAAATGTCAACAATTACAGAATAAATGAGTTACAGATGTTTCCCGGCTTTGATTGTTTTACCAAATTTACATATACTTTGTGCTCAAATCCCACCTTGCACCCACTCCCCCCCCCCCTCCACCTAGCAGTACCTCGAGCATTCTGTCAGACGAGAGGCAGCACTGTGGTAAGGAGGGTGCAAGCACTGGTCTTCTTGATTTGGTTTGTTATGTTGTGCACTGTAGTCAATTTTATGTAGCTGTAGCAAAATGAGAAAAAAATCTTTCACTTAATTTTGGCATTTGTAAATTCGATTTGGGTAGTAAGATTTTGAAAACAAAAGTTTAGAAGCATGCACTATTTTTTGTAAGACTTTAAAATTACATTCGTTCCTTATTTACAGTATTATGAATATTATTATTGTTTGTTTTTCATTGTTCGAACTTTTTGCCTTCATTCTTAATGTATGTACAGGCTTGTCAATGAAGACATTCTCTTATGTTAAATAAAACCATGTTTATACATTTTAAAATGAAGGATAAAATTCCAATGTAAGGAAAATAAACAAAATAATGTTCACAAATAATCATCATTTTGTTTTCATGATGTAGAGGTTGTGTTAAAAATAGATTCCTTCATGTAAGCGCTATCGTGTTCTAGGGTTAGTGTGTACAATCAGCTGCAAATATAACAGTAGACAGATTGTTCATTGCTATTTTCATTCTATGTTTTTAGGGAATGAAATTGTACTTGTGATCGTTATCCTCTGCCTATTCAGGCTTTGTTTCAGTTCGGTTCCACATTGTCCAAAAGTAGATAAATGAAAATAGGGAAGGCCAATTTGTGTACTATTATATTTGTATATTTGCAATTGGCTGTTGTAGCTATAGAACTTGTGTGATAGAATTCCCCAATTAATCAACATGTAACTGCTTGAGATTTTATAAAAGCCTTCTCAACGAAGAAATTCTCAGAAGCACCTTTGTTTTCTGCTTAAAACCTGATTTATACGGAGCCTTTTTCGGTCGAGTCGCCCACGGAACGGTGGCTAGCGAAGCAGAAAGTAAGATCGCATCTGCTGGCAACCAGGATGTAATATCTGCATAACTGGAGCCGCTAGCTACGTAGTTACGTTGACAAGTACAATTAAAATGAGTACATACCTTGTTACACGAGGGTTGAAAATGATGTCCTCCTGCACCCACATATTTACGGCATTTTTAAAGGAAATTTTTGCTAACACGTATCAGTTCCTTTCTCAAAATTGCTTCAATTTCCCTCCTGATATTTTTTTTCAATTCTTCTAATGTATGGTTTCAGGTTTGAAAGCTTGGTAACTAGCCACACAAACATCATGAAAATGTCTGTTTCTTGTGCAAGGAAATTTTTGATCGTACTTCGTTTCTCCTCATTAAGCACATGCAGTTTTACCCTTCGCTTCTTATCAGTAACAGATCCTGATTACCTAAATTTGTTCACAAGTATCCGAACACTGTCTCTTTGTGAAACAGAAACATCTGGGAATTCTGCTGCAAAACATATTTTAACTTCCCTACAACAATTCATAATGACATAAGAGTTGTGCATAAAAATGCGTTGTTTCAAATTGTACATGCACAAAGATTTGTTTAGCATATCATTTCATCCACTTGCAATCACATTCTGATAACAATCAAAATGTATCTGTGTTAGCTAATTATACCATCTGTGCCCTCAGTACCAATATTATCAACTGGTAGTTGTATTTACTAATATTTATGCAAAGTTTAAACAGAGAGAGACAAATATAGATGATGATTTGATTTTCATACTGGCTGTTTCTTCTTCATTCATAATCTGCTTACTGTGTATGAAGAGATAAGTGAGTTACTAAATTATTTCCGCGAAACTTACATGTAAGATTTTGATTAATTTCAGTGGCCTCCACTGTTAGGTTGACTTCCAGTTCCTGTTGTTTCCTCGCTTACTGCTTGAGGCGCTGGTGTAACCAGTTTGTCTGCTGCGTGTGATAGGTTTAAGTTGTGGGAAAATCAGGAGCCAAACATGATGTGCCTGACCACTGTCGATGTTCAAATCGTGTGGAAAGTGCATAAGTGGGTGTGCCTCTTTGATCTTGGTGTCAATCAGTGTGTGCTGTATGCCTGACTGAAATTTTTTGGATCCTGTGTTTGTTAAACTTGAGGTGCTTTGCTAGTGCAGTAGTGGGTTGGGATTTTTTTGCATCGGTTAAGTGCTGTTGTATACGTTCGTTGATGGATCTGCCAATGTAATGCGAGTTGCACTCACACTGGGCATCATATACTCCTTGGTTGTCAAGTAGTGAAAGGTTGCTGGTTGGGTGGTGTTGGTAAGGTTGTCGCACCTGCATTTCTGCTTTGCTACACCATGTAGAAAGTTGATGCACTTTGTACCCATTCTAAAGTCCTATGTCTGTAACCATGGTAACTTCTTCCTTAAGGTCCTCTACACGTGTGCAGTGCGAGAATGCTCTTGGGCAGAAGTTAAACCATACATTAGCTTTATGTTCGGGTGGGTGATTGGAGAGGGAGTGGATATATTGGTTCCCTGCCCCTGGTATTCTGTAGACTGTGGTGGTGAATTTGTTCTCCCTTCTTTTGATAGTTAGGTCTAGAAAGTTGATGCTGCCGTGATTTTTCAGTTCTATTATGAATTTCAGCCTGGGGTGAATGCTCATGTATATTTTATGGGATTGCCTTTTTAAGCTAAAGCTCTTTTAACCAACTGCAATATTGAACAATGTAACTTATTTTGATTCTACAAAAATAAAATAAAAATGTTGGTACAAAAACAGAGTGAATTTTGGGTTCAAATTCAACATATCAAATAACATTTTATTATTATTAATACTACTACTACTACTATAGCAGATTTCTTTTTGAAGAAGTCTTTTTTTCATCTAAAATTTGCTGCAGTCATTGTCATTGCACTAGCTTTTTTGTCTGAGCCCCTGTCTTTAAATAAACAGCAAATTTTCTGTTCAATGTTTATTTCATATTTTGTCATTTCATGAAAATGCAGTAACAATGTACTTCCATTTTTTTAAAATCTACTAAAATGAGCATTACAGTACCGAATCTCATTTTTCATGTTTAATGTAGTTTTCTAATGCGCAAAATTGAACTTTTTGTGTTATTTCTGTGATTTATTTCTATTTTTTTCGGGGGGGTGGGCATCACCCAGCATTTAGTTCTATGCTGTATAAATGTTTTGAGATAATATTGTTTGCATAATGCTATTTGACATGTGTCATTTTGAGCAACGGATTACTTTTAATAAATTATTTCCTTGTTTACCGTATCTTGAAACAAACTTTTCAGTAAATTCTCATCCAGGTAAATATAAAATTGTGCAACCATGTGTGTTTCAAATTAGAAGGTACATAGTAGTCAGTAGTTTCTGGTGTTTTTACTTTTTTTTGTATTTCTGCATTCATTAGTTATGTTTGTATTTGCAAATGCATGTGCTACTATTATTCATTGTAGATGTTTAATATCTGTGTTCTTGTTAAAGGTTCACATAACCACATTTTGTAGATGCAAAGTAAGGTAATATATACAGAGCATTCCCTGACATTCGCTACGAGACTCGGCGGCAAGCGACCCTGCATCAGAGCTTGTCTTTCCCGGTGAACGGGGTCTGCGACAGTCGCTAGAGGCGGCTATTAAAATTACGGTTTTCATATTGTGTACTAACCTTGACTACAGAAGGTGTTGAAAATGATGTCCCTCTGCAACACGTTCCTGGCATCTCCGAAGGAAATTGGCATTTACACGTGCAAGTTCATTTACTGTAATTCTCCCGATTTCTTATACAATACTCTTTTAACTCACGGATGGTGTGCGGATTGTCTTTGTATACTTTATTTTTTAGATTTCCCCATAAATAAAAATAATTTTAGCGGCTCTAAATGCTGTGGTTTATGAAACACCCGTTTCTTGTGAGAGGTGGCGGATAGATTTCCGAGGAGACTGTTCTAACCATTGTCCTATGTCATCGAGTTTTTCCTCAGTAAGTACACGTGGGTTTTTCTTTCCACTTTTATTTAGAACTGACCCTTTTACTCTAAACTTTTTTACGAGGTTTAATATAGTGGTCCTATGTGGAACGGGAATACCAGGAAATTTCGTTGCAAAACGTCGTCGTACTTCTCCACAATTCCTCTTTCCGAAGCAACACTCGACAAGATAAATCCTTTGTTGTAATGTAAACTTTTGTGGTGCCATATTAAGCCACAATCTTCAATACACAGACACGACACAACTTCCGAGGGAGGATTATACTGGCGTCACAGTCTGCAACGTCAACAGAAGGGAAAGAGAGCGAAGGTTAGGGAGAGCGAGAAAAAAAAAAAACAGACTGTCGCGGACTCCATTCACCGGGAAAGACTATTGCTGATGTTGTGCCGCTTGCCACCGAGTCTCGTAGCGAATGTCATAGTAGTATGTTAGTAAACAGTTTAAATAACCATGTTGTTTTATTTTGCATGTAGATTTTAATGTTATTTTTCCTTATTAGTAGTTGTTCTCAATGTATTTTAGCATGACCATGTAATGAGTTATCCACCTTAAAATATTTATATATATATTTTTTTAAATATTATAATTGTATGTGATTAAGAGAAAATATGTACCATTCAAATAAATGGTTATACTTTGTAAGTTACTTGTTTTCATTTATCTATTAATAATAGCTCTGCGAATTAATAATGTTTTTACAGATTAGTGCAGGAAGTATTTATAATGTTCATGATTTATGAAATTATCATTAATAATTTGACAGTATAGTTATATTGTCCTGATTATATTTTCATCAGTAATATTCTGCATTGTGTAAGTTCATTGTATTGACTTATGGATTAAACGAGTACACAAACATTTATATTATAAAATTTCAGATCTTACATGCTCTTATTAATTGTGATCTTCAGAAACGTTACAATAAAATGTGTTGTAGTAACTATAAGTCTATGGAAAAACATTGTAAAATGCAAGCATCAGACCCAAATATGAATAATGACATTTTATAAATTATTATTTCAAAGCATGAGGAAAGCCAAATAGTCATGTGCATTCTGACACCTGTGTCTTATAAAACAAGAAATATTTACCGTAATTTGAATATTTAATTTTAAAATTGTTTTGGTATTACATAGAATATAGTTTATCATAAAAAAATCTGATTTCAGACTGACGTGTCATATTTGTGACAATATACTGATCAATTGTATCTTTGCATACCTCGTCCGATATACTTCATAAGCATCTATAAGCACTTGTCACTTTGGTGTGCAGTGATCTAAAATTTTATTAAAATTATCTTGGACATGTGGTACAGTTGAATCCATGAGTATTACCATGCAAATTGTCCATCGCCATGGTTGTGTACTTTATTTGATCCAATTAGAACTTCAAGAATTACAAGAAAACTCAAAACAAACTGTTGACAACTTCTGCACCAGCATACATAAAAATCCATCGCTAAAAAACACACAGGATGTAAGAGAAAAATTAATGAAAATTGTCATGGACAATTTGCCGAGCAATACTAGTGGATCGCACTGTACACTTGGTGTAGCAGTAGATATTGGATAAATAAGAATAATTTGTGTGGAGGGAATGGTCTAAGTTCTTCTTACAGGTTCGCATGACCACTTTTTATAGATGCAAAATAATCTAACACAGTTATTTTTAGAGGTTTTTATTTATTTTATCTGCGATGTTTCGTTCTGGTTCCCCAGAACTTTTTCAAGCTACACTAAGATATACATACAATAACACAACCTCACATGGCTAGTCACTCTATACTTCTAAGGAATGAAGTGTATGTATATCTTAGTGTAGCTTGAAAAAGTTCTGGGAAACCAGAATAAAACACACAGGTAAAATAAATAAGAACTGCTAAAAATAACTGTGTTAGATTATTTTGCTTCTGGAGGGAATTAACGAATTTTTACAAATAGATGTAATTAAATTTGTAAACTTCGTATTAATGCTTAATTTGCTTATCATTGTGCACTCCTTCATATGCTCAAGTATATATTTTTCCCAGCATTGTTTACTTAACTGAAGAAAAAAAATAAAACTAGAACTATATACTGCATGGTGCAACAGCTCTTGAAGGCCAGTACCTCCCTGCCAAGCGACTTTTCATTGGATGATGCATAGTTCAGGGTGTTCTCACACATGGAAAACCTGAATACCTCATGGAATTTGATACCAATAAACTACTGATATAAAATTTACTGATACTGATAACTGATATTGTAGTGACACAATATAACATTGCCAATGTTCCTTGAAGAACATTAATAATTCCTTCACCTCCTTAATTAATAATGCGTTGTTGCTAGCACACATCTCTCGTTTGGAGTGTGTGGTTTTAACGTCGCCATTTATTAATGATTATTTTGTCAACATTCACCCTCTGTCTAGTTGAGTTTCTCACCTTCTACACCATGACTCATTTTTCAGTGTTAGACAGATCCTTGAGCCGGTGTAACTATTTTCTTTTCTGAAAATCTGGTTTGCCGTTCTGTGTCTTTTTTGTTTATTTGTGTTGTGATTTCTATTAAACAGTGATACTTGTGCAAAAACTGAACAACTGTTGTAATAAGATGGCCATAAAGCAAAAAGAACTGCTATTTCTGGAAATTTCGAGGGAAAGTGACTCAACACACGGACAATTTGAATGAGATGATCATTGAGATCCATCAGTCGAATATTTGCAAGAAGGCCGTGAAAAATGATAAACATTTTCAATCACCAATTATTTTATTTGCAAAATATACTAAATTTTTTAATTGTCTCCCCGATGGCGCAGTTGTAACTTACTCGCATTCTAATTGAAAGGTCCTGGGTTCGATACTCATTGGAGGAAAATAATGGTTTTACTTACTTTAAACTGTAGGTCCAGTCTCGATTAACTTTTCTCTGCATAGAAATGACTTAAAACAGAAAATAATAAAAAAAATATCCAATATTATGTACTGACATGTAACATTGAAATTTTTAACATGTGGATTATTATTTTGTTCTTTGTTATTAATTTGTTAACTAAAATGTATATATCATAGTTTTATAGAATCTCAATTGCTTGTAATAATTGAGGAATTGGCATTTTAAACCATTAATTTACCATATTTTAAAAACCCGGTCTCTGAGACCGAGCACAACCATAGACTTAAATTTTTTGCTTGCGACCCATGAATGGTTCAACATTTACAATACCTGACATGTGAATTACACATTTTTATTCATAACAATAATAACAAAATGGATATCAAAATACCTGTTGTGCAGATTGTAAGTAAGTGAATAAAAAGTCAACAAAATGGCAGAATATTGTGCTAAATTACAGGCTATTTATAAATATACTTGGTTGGTAAAACTATCAGTAATATTGCAGATTCACTGATATGCCTGTATCAGCTAAAATCCCTAGAGTATTGATTAACCTGTCCCATAATGAAAGTGATGATGGTATGATTATTATGAGAAATGGAGGAGGCCATTGCAAAATAAATTTAAAATAGTAATGTACTCTGTATTGATAACTCTGGGAAAATACATTTAGAGTTCATGTGGAAACCCTGTGGTCAGCACACTGTTGCCAAAGAGCACTGTTCTGTTGCTGATTTCTGGCTTTTGAGACCATGATTTACTACTATTGCTCCCCAATTGTCCTCACAATACAAAATTGACACCACAATATTGGATCACCAACTGGGGTATTGATCCAAAGACCAACAGAAAAAACAAGTGTTGATTTCATTACAAGTGATAATTGAGTAAAAGATGAATTTTATTTATTCTTATGTATGTGTAAGCTATTGGTGTATTATCAAGTTTTTTAAAATATAGTAAAGCTCAAAAAGTGATTGTGAGATTTTATGTAATTTCTATATATGAAGGGCTCGGGAGGAAAACATTTTGGTGGTTATTGAGTTACAAAGCACATTTTGGAGTCCATCGTAAGTAGAGTCAAACTGTACTCGTAGTGTTTCATTTTGTCAACAGATGACACAGCTAGATGTGTTTGAAGTTATGGTATCAACAAGTTGTTTCATGTAAAGTATGGTAAATAGCAAACCAGGGACGGATTAAGACGAAATAGAGCCTGGTGCTTTACTGAGTAAACTGTTTTAACGTAAAATTGATAGCATTAACTTGAAATCTTCGGTGAACAATAAACACAACGACGTTATAGTTACGTCAAAGCGTAAAGAAGAATAGTAACTGTTTAATAAGTAACGCTGTGTCTGGCGTCCGAAATTGGGGCTACAAATTTCATTCTAAGATTTATTTTCAGGTTAATATAGCAAAAGAAAACTGTTCAGCTTTCGGAAAATTCTCGTGTATTTTCATCTGGGCCTATTTCAGGAATGGCCCTAATGCTGCAGCATCAATAGCACCCACCTTAATCCGTCACTGAGCAAAGATGACAGCAAAACAGTGCTTGCTGAATTGTAACTTGTCTTATAGCAAAGATAAAAAAAAGAATGAAGAGATACCATAGCTTTCCATGGTGAACTTGCTGCAAGCTACTTCGCTTGCCATGACAAGCTTGCTTCATGCTTCCAGGAAGCTGTCTGGGTAGCCTGTTTTAAGAACCTAAAAGCACACCTTTTAGATCCTAGAAATCCGATGAAAGCTTTTCAACTGTCCAAATATATAATGTCAAGCTGGGAATTATTAAAATAAATTGAGTAGCATGAGAAAGTAATACTGAAAGAATGGTCAAGCAAGAGCTGCCTCGAAGAAATCCAGCTGAGCAGTATTTATATGAGGGGATGTAAACTTTAGCATCCTGTCTGATTATTATCAGACAATAGAAAGGGCAACAAAAGAGAGATTGGTATAAAATTTTACAGCTTTTTGTCTCCTGGTTTTTAGATCAGTACAATATGGGCATGTTTGAATAATTCAGGAAATACTGGTTGCCTCCTTGGTGCTACAAGCCCTCCTGGGATGGGCTCCCACCATCTTCTAACTTGCATGCTCCTCACATCTCCTTCCACATCCTGTATCCATCTCCTCCTTGGTGTTCCACATTTTCTCCTTGCCTCCATTCTTGCATGCATCAGTTACCTTCATCCTCTCCACATGTCCCAGCCATGCCAGTCTTCGGGGGGACCGTACAAACATCACAATCTCTTCTCCATTGATATTAAAAGCATGAGAAAGAGCCAAGGAGTCTGGAGTTTGGCCAGGGAAAAATTATGGGAAATCCATCAGGTCCTAAGTAGCTTCGCTACAACTACATTTACCAAAAAGTAGCTCGCTATGCTACTCCTGTTCGCTACTTCTGCATAAAAAGTTAAACAACCATATGGATATTCAAAAGAAACCCCTAGTATGATAGATTCTGTTATTTATTATCTAGATTCCCGTCATTAGATAATTTTGATAGCAGTGCTACTTCAGTTACTGATTTTTACTATAGTGTTTGAGAATAACGTACCTATGTAAGTGGCACATCAATTCACATATGATATATGAGTATTGCAATTAGGATGACTCGCAAATTAATGATTCCAACTATACACAAATGAAATTTGATAGGATTATTTACATTTATATATCAACATATTTTCCTTGAGAATAAATATTGAGTAGAGTCACATAGCGGTTCGGAACCAGTCTCGATTACCTTATCTGTGCATAAAGTGGACTGAAAATAAAAACTAGGAAAGATGCCGAGAGGATGGGACCCTCCTGCTCCTCCATTTCCCAACACTGCTCATCATCATTCATCACTCTTTCTCATTCTCACAATTAGCCAAAAGTGGTAGCCTACTGGTAGGTAGAAAGCGACTCTAGATAAGAGAATTACTAAAATAAAACATTCATCCTCATTGTCATGGCCGGCCCCGTGACAGAGTGGTTAGCACATCGTGCTACGATGCCAGGGGTCCCGGGTTCAAATCCTGGTCTGGGAATGGATGTTTGTGAGTGTCCATTCATCATATAATCACTCATCCCCATCTTCGCAAATTAGCCAAAAGTGGCACAAGAAGCGAAGTAAAACAAAGCAAGTCAACATAAACATAAACTCATTGTCATGTTCAGTGAAAGTAACAGAAATATATTGAGGAAACTGACCTGTAAATATTATGATGAAAATAGTTTTAATTCCAGAAAGTGTAAGTCTATCGTTCTTGTAACAATAATTTCTTGCTCGTGAGATCCTGACAATGGTCAATTCTGTGAACATACTAAACCATTGATTGCTGGCACTATTGATTTGTCATTCTAGTGGAAAATAGATCGCTCGTTTTTAAACTGCAAGTTGTGTTTTACACAGTAATTAATGACATTTTCTGTCTCTTACACCCTGGATATCCACAGGATTTGTTCTGGGACTGGCGCAAATGAGGCATGTTTCTTCCCAAAATAGCGATTTAGCTCAAAACAACATGGCTATTAGCTGGAATATATTCATGTATGTCAGTTAGTTAGAATTATTCAGATAGTAATGAAATAAATTACGTGGATATCTACAATCTAGATTATCCGTATTTCCATGTCTTTATGAACCTCCTGCAAAAGTATGCATTATTGTCGATTTTTTTTTTTACGATGTTGCCACATTCAAAATTTATCTCAAAGGCTCAAAATGCTGAGAAGAAATGTAGCTGTAGCGATATTTTCGCTACAACTACAGGAATTTTGTAGCTTCGCTACAGCTACAGTTTTCAAAATGTAGCGCTGCTACAGCTACAGCTACAAATTTTGTAGCTAGCTACAGTAGCGCGCTACTTCCGACCACTGGTCCTAAGCACTGAGGCAAGGACAAAACAAAAGGAAAAATATTACTTCTTCAGGGGAGGTTTTAATCGAAGAGAGTGTGTGTGTGAACTAATAGACTTTAAATGACGAATAGGTTCAAAAACTGCTTTTGAGGAATTCTGTCAGAATACAATTTCCATAGGCACACTAAGGTCCTCACTTCCTACATGGAGGACACATAACACTTGTGAACACACTTTTTATTGCCAATGATTTATTTTAGAGTAACTTTACCATTATGATTTTGAAGAATATGACATCAGTTTTTCATTCATTCATTTTTCTGGCTTTGTTCCCACATAAAGTGGCTCTGGGGCTCACACAGCCTCAAAATAAATGGGCACCTTGGTGCAATTCTGGGTGGTGAAGGCAGCTGTAGTGTGGTGGTGATCACTAGGGGTGTGCGTGAAACAGTGGTGTCATGCCCAATATTTTCAAAAGGGTAGTTACGAGGGTCACTATTTATATTTTGAGCCTTGGCAACACTGATTGAAGTTAGGCGCGATTTGACGTTTGCACGGAATCGTTTGGCATTATTGACCATAACGTACTTCAAATGTTTTGTCAATAGCTTCATTTGTGTTGTTTATGTTGTCTTGGAGATTGCGCGACAACAATAAAATGGAATTAACTAGTGAACATTTTCGTGCGATGATTTTTTACGATTTTCGACGTGGATTATCAAGACAAGAGTGCATCGATCAACTTACTTCCACATTTGGCGATGAAGCCCCATCCTTTGTCACTGTGAAACGCTGGTATAACGAATTTAATCGTGGCCGCCATTCGCTCACCGACGAGATTCGCGAAGGTCGTCCAAAATCAGTTGTTGTTCAAGAAAACATTGATGCTGTGCAAAACCTAATACTGCAAGATCGTCATGTGACATACTGTGAGATTGAGGCAACCATAGGCATTAGTTCCACCAGCATATATGAAATATTACATGATCATTTAGCTGTGAGAAAGGTATGTTCTCGTTGGATCCCACACAATTTGACAAAAACTGAAAAAGACGCTCGCGTCAATTGGTGCAAACAAATGCTCAATAAATACAATCGTGGTGCTTCAAAAGACGTATTTAAGATTGTAACAGGTGACGAATCATGGATATATGCATATGAGCCGGAACGTAAACAGCAGTCGACTGTATGGGTGTTTCAAGATGAACCCAATCCAACAAAAGTTGTTCGCGCTCGAAGCACATCGAAACAAATGGTCGCCTGTTTTTTCGGGAAAACTGGTCATGTGGCAACTGTGCCTTTAGAGGAACGTAGAACGGTCAACTCTGAATGGTACACAACAATTTGTTTGCCAGAGGTCTTCGGTCAAATACGGAAAACAAACAAACGCCGTCGGATCATTCTTCATCAAGACAATGCCAGCTGTCACACATCTCGTCTAACAACCGACTTTATGAACAGTCAAAAAATCGAATTGATGGGTCATCCGCCGTACAGTCCTGATTTGGCACCCAATGACTTCTTCTTGTTCCCGAATGTCGAGAATAAATTGCGTCGACAACGATTTTCGTCGGCGGAAGACGCCGTTGGTGCGTTCAAAATCCATATTATGGAGGTGTCTCAAGAATATTGGAAAAACTGCTTTGACAAATGGTTCGAACGAATGCAAAAGTGTATTGTCCATAAAGGAGAATACTTCGAAAAACAATAAAGCAGTTTTCAATGCCAAATTCCTGTTTTTTCATTGTTAGGCTCAAAATATAAATAGTGACCCTCGTACATATACTTTTTTATTAGTAGTAGTCTGTCCTCATTTTGCCATCTCTTCCTGCCTTTGACGTTACTTTTTTAAAGGAATACTGGGCGAAAGGAGGGTTGTAACCCACACCAAAAACTCCCCCCTCCCCCTGTTCATGCCACTAGAGGGGGATATTTACTGGCTTGGGCAGTCACATGTAATGTATCCCTAAATACCATACAAAAATTACATATTTGGGCCAAAGGAACAGTCATTCATCTATTTTTTCTTGCTTGCTGGCTTAGGGTGATTTTGCGGAGGGGATGATAGACCGGGATTACGGTCCAGCCCCCGCTCCCTTGTCTGACACCATCACTACACATTTCTACCTTTGTTTTTCCATTTTCTTTCATTCTGTTTATCTCCATTCTTTTTTTCTATCTTTATCTGTTTCTCTTTCACTTTATATGTGTCTCCACTGATGTAGCCAAGTATGGGCTCAAGGGGGCACTACCAAATTTTATCAAATTGCAATCAATGTTCTACAATGAAATGCTTACTGTTTTGGGGGTTCCGAATTCTAAAGTTATGATAAACTTTCCTGTCAATTGATATTGTATAAACAAGGAAAAGTAACCGAAACTCCCGCAAATGTTTTATCATGTGCACAGGAATGCACACACACACTGATATGGGTCGAAAGACTTGCTGAGAGCTCAGGCGGGGATTGATTTAATTTATTTTACTTCGCTTTTCTGCCACTTCTGGTTAACCGTGAAATAAGAATGAGTGGTGATATGATGAAGTTGAAGAAAACCCATGCCAAAGCCGGGAAATCGAAACTGGGACCCCTTGCGTCATCAGGCAAGGAAAGAAAAAAAATACATAACATCTCACTGCTTTACAAACTGGGCTTACAAAACAGGGGCTTATCTGGAGTTAGCCCGGGTCCGGACCCATTATATGTACTCCATGTAAAGAAAAGCTGAATCTAAACAAAATTCACTGCTCTTCTTAACCCTTAGTCGACACACGTGGGTCCTAGGGACCTGACGGAAATTTGTTTAGCCTTGCATTACGAAGTGGTTGGCAGCAATGTCGTGACTGGCACAGCAGTGTCCTAGCCCTTTGTTCTCTTCAAGCTAGTTTAGTGGTTAACGTTGTAAAGTAAAAAAGTAAAGTGCTCCAATGTGCTTTGCACCATGCCATGAAGGCGTATAGGGGGTGTGGGGTTAGTGCCCCACACTTTCTTGATCTCGGCCGAGCTGGGGGGTGATGTGATCAGCACCACGCCCCTCCTGGCCACCTTTACCCCCATAGTTTCCTCGTGGTACAACAAGCTAAATCGAAGATTTTAAACGAAAAATACATCCTTGCAATCTTGAATGATCCCGTAACAGATATTGACGAATATCAGTAACGCTGATAATGAATATGAGGTTAGTGAACGTGAATGAGATACGGGACAAAGTGAAGAGGACGATGGTAATGAAGGTGAATCTGCCAATGTAAAAGAAGATAAGAAGCTGAATATGGCAGTAACACATAAATGTAATTTCTTTTATGATAGAAACCTGTATACATTGTCTAAATTGTTTTGAAAAGTGAGAGAAAGGTACTATCGTAGCGTTCCAACATGAACGCGGGGATCTTAAATAGGGATGTAACTTGCCCCTCCCGATTAATACTATTGATGGTAGAGACAGCCCTGAAAGGGCAGGTACAAATATCTAACTTAACATTAAAATAAACTCATGATTCGGTTTAGACTGAAGTGAGCAATGCAAATGGCAGATAAAGGGTGTAGACTAGCTTACCCTGTTCGGTTTAGAAATAAGACCAATAGCTCCTGCTTCTCAGATGATTACGGGTAAAAAGACCTCGTGTCGCTCTCATGCGCACCTATTTAAACCCTCGCTTGGCCTCTCGTCACCTCTCGCCAAAGGCCAGTGTTCTTACCATTTCCTGTGAAAGGCTTACCCAACACATTTCTGAGCAGGAGCTGACAAGGTCTGCCATGGTCAATATTTCTTAATCGAACGGATATGGTACGCTATACCAACATTCTCGATGTGAGGCTTTGGTTAAACTATAGTTGTGATATTTTTCTTATTTCTATGTTTTATAATTAATATAATTAGTATTTAATTACTGGCACATTAGGGCATCTCACATATGAAGATTGGAGAGAATGACGCAGATAGTTCTTCATACACACTCATTTCAATATATGCATATTTTGTCACGATATAAATATATTTATCAAAATATACAGTGTGAACACATTTCAAGGCATCATGAACAAATATTGTGAAATTCCAACTTTTTATGTAAATAAAAAATAAAGCTGTGTCGCAGGGACCCAGGTATGTGTTTAGCGTCACTTTTTTTTAGGTGTGTGGATTAAGGGTTAACCAAAAAGTTTCACTGCACACCCGCAGTTGCAATGCACATAACAAATATAGGATAGCATATAAATATCCTGTCACACAATGTTAGTAAGGTCAGTTGGGGTAACTGGGCCATGGTTTTTTCCCCTAAAACCTGTGATGGTAATTTCACTTCTAGCGATTGGCAGCACTGAAGGACAATTGCATCTTCCTTCAACAACTAGTCTTACGTCTCTCAGTGTTGTGGCTGTTGTGCAGCAATTTGTTCAATTTCGCAATGAAAGATTTCAAAAGCAACGTGGTGTCATCCTGATTTTACAAAATAACTACAGATTCACTCTAAGTATTATTAATATTACAGTTGATTGAGCATCAATTAGAAGCATAGTAGAATCATAAAATTTTACTGCAAGCACGTTTTCTCGGTTAGGTTATAAGCTTGAGAGGGTATCCCAGTTGCCCCCCCCCCCAATCTTTCAGAAATGGGGTAAATGGGTCAGGTGCTTGGGGTAACGGGGCCCACCTCAAACCCAGTTACCCCAAGCACATTCATTATCATTATTATTATTACTGTATATTGTTATTCATTAAGTTTACGTAAGCTTACTTAAAAGCATCTCTGCTGATTCAAAGATATGATCAGCTTCGCTACTGATTTGAATGACTTATCGAACATGTATTGAGTAACTGTACTTATTAGTATCTCAAATTGAAATTCAGTGTCTAAACTAAGAAAGTTTAGATCTTTAATTTTAAATCATACAAAAAGTTGATTTTTTTGTGTTGAAACATTTCTTAGGTCCTAAGTTTTAACGTAATAAGTTTGAAGTCTGAACTTTTAAGTTAAGTTTTTGTTTGAAATATTAAGATTATTAAGTTGATGGCCAATTCAATTAAAATAAGTGATTTTTTCAAGGCCTCAGTCAGAAAACAGTTGTAATAAGGCAAAAAAATAGTTGTGTACTTATTATTTTACTTCTTACGTAATAAAAGTTGTCTTATTCCAAAATTGGAATTCATTTCATGCCCAATCTTTAGGTAGGGGTTCTCTTGCATCGTCCATAACTCGACTATGGTGTGGTTCAAATTACTTGTAATTTTGTTGACTTTTATATGTTTGCTAACGTGCCCATTTACCTGAATTCAAATAACAACAGCTTGTATAGAACCAAGACCCTTATGGCCCAGTTGCACCAATTTCTAGGGGTAACTGGGTCCATCAGATTTTTAGTTTTTTTAATGATAAATATAAAGAAAGTTGAATTCAACTATTATATATTTGAAGACTGCATATTGTATTGTATTTATAAGTACAAAATATTTTAGATATTACTATATTTTGCTATATATTATTAGTGGTTCTCAGACAAGTACAAAGTTGGAAACTAAGCACTCCCATTGTAAAATCACAGGGGCGGCGGCAGAAATTTTCGACCGGGTGGGCAGAAGCTGTATATTGATAAGTTAGGGTGAGCAGTATTAATGTAAGACCACATGTGAGTTTTACATGTTATTTTGCAAAAAATACAAGGCACGTACTCCATTTTATATATTCGGCCAAGACAGAATGTGTGATTGGTAGGCAGTGGTGAAGAAGTTAACTAGTTTTTCATAATTCAACCGAGCATGGCATCTTCATCACATGATTTTTTAACTGAAAGAAGCGTAGCTTTCTCGTTGGGAATTAATGATCACTTTTCTTGGCTTACAAGGATTTTTACAACTGGCAAATGCATATGAATGTTTGGATTAAAAGGAATTTCTTATTAAGAAAGTTATAAAACACACGGAAAACCAATTCTTCGATCATTCTTTATAAGGTTTTCCTAGGCTAAAGAAAGTCATTATGACAAATAGCATTGAAAAATTTGTTCAGAATTGAAGAGATTATTTGCTAAGCTGATATTTGATTTCTGACGTCAGTCTTGGTCTCTCTCATGCGGGAGAAGGAATATACGTACCAGAGACGTATATTCTGGGCTATCTGCGAAGCCCAGGCTCAGAAGATGAGAAAAAATCAATCGGAAAATATTCTCAAAATTGTTCATTTCAATAAGAAGATGATGGAAGTAGTGGGTTTTACGGTACGGACAGGACCGGAAAGTACGAGCCCCCCTCAAGCAGCTTTGCTACACTTAAAACAGGCTCAACATGTCCATATGAGCTTTTTGAGCAAGTGTGGAACTCTTGCCTAATCCAAGATTTTTGTAAAAACGCCATTCAGAAAGTACGAGCTCTTCAGATTGATTTGCACATACTTACAAAAGTTGCATCAGCCAGATTTTTGTTCATAAATTTGTCAATTTTTGACCATACCAGAAATTAAGCTTATTTTGTCAAAATCCCAGGAATCTTGAATTGATATCTATTGGGTTCTGAGACCGAGTGGAGTGTGGTGTATTGCCTTGTAATCAAAAAGGTTCGGGTTTGAGTCCTCATAAAATCTGATGGCAAAATGTTAATATTGTTGTTTTGTAAACAAGGGGCTTTGGGTTCGAGATCAAACCCCCCTCAAGCAGATTTACAAAAATTGCATCAGCCAGTCTATAAACTTGTATCCATACCCACCTATACATATTTACTTCAGGTTTAAGTTCAATTGGATACTATTCAATTTGCTTATCTAATATTAAAACAATGTAATATGCAGAGCCTACCTCTAGAATTGCTTCGTGTTTGCATGTTTCTCCTCTGCGTCAGTGTGTGGAATTCCCGAGACGGTAGTATTGATTTTTTTCCTCAGTATTTACAGAAATTCCCGATTATTGCATCAGCTAGTTATGTGAGAGTGACTGAGGGGAACAGACGTGTTGATACAGTGCTTCTCATACTTACTGGTTTAAATTCATATTGAACATTATAAAATCTGATATTTGTTGTAATCCACTCATATTTAGAGTCAAGCTTATATTTGTCCCAGCCTGTTATACATAACAAGGTTATTGCTATTCAAGATATGCATGTTTGTGCAGGTATTTGCGCTGGGTCAGTGTGAATGATTTTCTACTTGTGGGCTATTGGCTTTACAACCTGTTATAAGATTAATATTAATAATATTAATCCATAGAAATTATATTTAAAACCCAGGAAATTTTATATAAATACCAAAACCAAAAATATTAAGTGTATACACACATACACACATATACACATACAAATCACACAGCTGAACCCAACTGATATTTTTTATGCAGCATAAAGTTTTGAATTGAAGCCCAGGAAATTGTATATAATAAACAACAACAAAAATGCCGAATCAAAAATATTGTAATAAGTGCAATAAGAATATATCCAGCTCTAATTGGGCCAAGCATCAAAAAATTTGTAATCCAGACAAATACAAAACTCCTACAAAAATTTGCCCCAAATGCAATAGAAAATACAGCATGCAATACTTCACATATACACATAAAGATACTTGCTCTGCACAACCATCTACATCTGGTCTGAAAAGAAGGTACGAAGCACCTGTTAATGCCAGAGCAGCAAAACAGCTACGCCATGAACCTATCTGTAGCAGTTTCAACGGCCAATTAAGAGATCACCGGTTTGTATCAGAGCCAAGATGTGGCATTGAGAATTTCTTGAACAGTATAAATTCTAATCTCCAGGCAATTCTTAATGCACAAAATGGCTCTTATAAGCTATCCCTCAAATTGTTTGTACAATATAAGAAACCAAACGGCACAAAATTTACACAGCCCCACATAACAGAAACTGTACCTGTATATTCAAATACAAATTCAGACAAAATAATAAGCAGGCTGATAGATCAATTAAATATCAAATACTCTGAATTTGCGGCAAAAGAGTCAGGATGGAGCCTGTGCGGTTCATCACACAAGCTCTATGTTAATATTTCTGAATTCACTCCATTACAAGGATCTACATATGTGCCATTACCTGCCAATATCAAAAACAAAAGAGCTGTGGTCAATATAAAAAACGCCGACCAGAAATGCTTTTTGTGGTGTATATTAGCTGCTCTGTATCCAGTTTCAAGCCATCCTGAGAGAATAACTTATTACAAACAGCATGAACATGATTTTGACGATGCAATGGAGGGTTTGGAATATCCAATGTCTATTCAGAATATTGACAAATTTGAAAAAAGGGCCAGGCACATCAATGGCAAACAATTATCTATTAATGTATTTATTTGTTCCACTGGCAATTGCCCGATAGCACCTCTCAGAATCAGTACACTTGATGATGAAGCTGCAATTCCGATTGATCTGCTCTTAATTGAAGGGGATGATACATGCCATTACACTCTAATACATAATCTTGAAGCTTTAGTGAGAACACAACTAGACAAAACTCATACAATATTCAAGTTGTGCAGAAGATGCTTAACTGTATTTGATGGTCAGAAAATGGTGAAAGGGGTTCGTGAAGAGAGTGCAGAAATTGCTAAAAACAAGTTAATTGAGCATCTGAAATACTGTGGCAACCATAAACCTGTTCATATGGTGATGCCTAATCCAAGTGAAAATTGCAAATTCAAAAAGTTTGAAGCCTTGTTGGAACACCCTGCATTTATTGTCTATGATTTCGAATCGAACCTCAAACCTATTGCATTCTGTAGCCCAGATCCAGAAGAATCTTCAAGTACACCATACCAGCAACATGAGCCTTCCAGCTTTTGTTTTGTGGTTATACGGGATGGTGTTGTTATTAAAGAATATTCATACATGGGACCAAATGCCATCAAAATATTTGCACATAGAATAGAAAATGTGTGCCGTGACATAGCATCTAATATTTTGTTGAAATCAAAACCTATGTTGCCTTTAACAGAGGAACAGATTGAGGATTTCAACAATGCAGAAAAATGCCCGGTATGTGATTCTGAATTTTCAGATACAAATATCAAGGTACATCACCATTCTCATACAGATGGTCGATATAAACAGGCCCTGTGTAATAGCTGTAATATTAAGATCAAGAGACCAAGATTTATCCCCATATTTTGCCATGGAGCATCCAATTATGATTTCCATCATCTGATCAGGTACGAGGGGTTTGAGAAGCAGAATTTAAATATTTTAGCTGAAAATGATGAAAAATATATATCTATTAGCAAGATAATTAAAGTTGATGGTGTTTCTATTCAATTAAGATTTCTTGATTCTTACAGATTTTTATCGGCTGGCCTGGCTATACTGGCCTCTCAATTATCTGATGATGACTTGAAAATCACACGTGCCTTGTTTCCAGATCAGGACCTGAAATTAATTAGGCGGAAGGGTGTATATCCATACGACAATGTTACAGATTTTTCTAAATTTGATGAGTGTTCCCTGCCACCACAAGAAGCATTTTATAGCAAAATCAGAGCATCTGGAATCACTGATGAAGATTATCACCATGCCAAATTGATGTGGAAAAGTTTAAAATGCAAGACATTTGGTGATTATCACATGGCTTATTTGAAACTTGATGTTACTCTCTCAGTTGATATATTGCAAACATTCAGAAAATCTTCCATGCAAAATTATGGACTGGACCCAGTGTATTTTTACAGTGCCCCTGGTCTAGCATGGGCTGCAACGTTTTTGAATACCAAAATGCAATTGGATCTGATCCACGATCAAGATAAGTATCTGTTTATGGAGGAATGTATAAGAGGAGGGATGGTGCAATGTTCCCAGAGATATGCCAGAGCAAATAACAAGCATATGCCTGATTATGATCCAGCACGGCCATCAAATTATATACTTTATGTGGATGCAAACAACCTCTATGGTCACGCCATGATGCAAAAACTGCCATATGCAGAGCTTGAGTGGGTTGAAGATTTCAAAATTGAAGATCTTCAGGACTTTGATGACAGTGAACATGGCCTCTTCTTAGAGGCTGAGCTGATAATTCCAGATCATTTGCACAATAAATTTTCTGATCTGCCCCCAATTCCCGAGGTTAGGTGCCCACCTGGTTCTAAACAGAAGAAGCTCATGATGACCCTGGAGCCGAAACAGGGATATGTCATATATTACAAAAACCTCCAGTTCCTGATGAAACATGGTGTTCAAGTGACCAAAGTTGGCAAAGTTTTGAGGTTCAGGCACTCAGAATGGTTGAAACCATACATTGACACAAATACAGAGCTTCGAACATCTGCAAAAAGCCAATTTGATAAGAGCTTGTTTAAATTGATGGTGAATTCAGTGTATGGCAAAACAATTGAAAATGTCAGGAAACATACCGATGTTAAAATAATTACTGACCCCAGCCGGAGCAAAAAATTGGTTGCAAAGCCTAATTTCAATTACAGAAGAATTTATGATGAGCACATGGCACTTTTCAACATGATGAAAACAAAGATCAAGTTTGATAAACCTATTTATGAAGGGGCTGTGATATTGGAATCGTCCAAATTACATATGTTAATATTGTATTATGATGTGCTGAAACCTTTTTATGGTGATCGTGTAAAATTATTGTACATGGACACGGATAGTTTTATTCTTGAAATTCAAACAGAAGATGTTTATCAAGATATGTCACAGCCTGAATTGTTTCAATACTTTGATACCAGTGAACATACATTAGTTCAACCCCACAACAAAAAGGTGCCTGGCAAGTTAAAAGATGAGACACTTGGCGATGTTATTGTGGAATTTGCTGGGTTAAGTGCCAAGGTGTACAGTTTTAAAACATGTAGTGCTGTTGTCAAAAAGGCCAAGGGCATTGGCAAAGTAACTGTGGAAAAAGATCTTGAATTTGAAGATTATAAAAATTGCATCAAATCACAGAATTCAATTAGAACATCAGAAAATAGAATTCAGAGTGAGAATCACTTGCTGACTAGCAATATTGTAACAAAAGTGGCCCTGGACCCACATGATGACAAGAGATGCATTTTATCATGCGGCATGCATACTTTACCTTGGGGGCATTGTGATTTGAAAAATGGAAAAAAATGCCCAATTACAGAGCATGATTTGAAATAAATAAACATGCCTATGAACTTATTTGGGTTCAAAAAACAGGCTATTATGGACCTGCCGACACCACAACCCTCTCCTGATTTACAATCTGTAATGTCTAAACTGAGTGGCTTGTTAATTATTCATCTGAACAGCATACTTACAGATAATAATGATGAAACAGGCAAAACATTGTACATATTTAACAATAATTTAAATCATTACCAATTACCTGTAGGTGGGCAATTGCAATTTATTACAACCCCTGAGGGTGATGTTAAAATTTCAGTAGGGAGAAATATTTATAGAATTAAGCACTCAAACATGATTTCTGGCACTGTATATACTGTTTCTGCTGGTGACTGCTTATATATTGAGGTCCCTGGATCTTATGACAAGCTTATACCCTTTTTTATAGAATTAAGAATCAGATACTCTATAATAAATAACCACTAAAACAAAATGCCTAATGATATATTTGGCCACACAAGACATGAAGATCACAGTGATGAGATTCTGATGCTTGATGTCAGAGTCAAGAAATTAAGAAGTGATTTACAAGCTTTACAAACCACACTCAATGCCAGTCTTCAATTAGAAATTACAAATTTACAATCACAATGCATGGACCCTCTTCTCAAAATTGATTCCGAACTCAAGTTATTGCTTCAGAAATATACTGACCTGGCCACATTAGATAATTTTCAAAGTTTAGAAGAGGCTGTAGCAGCTCTTCAAGCCAAATTTAAGACCCAGGCCACCAATTCCGAGCAATTGAAACAGCAATTGGAAGAGCAGATAAATAATGTCCAGGCACAGCTCCAAACAATTGTCAAAAGCATAAAATCACAAGAAGATTTTGATCTAGTCATTTCCACTCTAAAAGAACAGATTCAATCACTCCAGATACCTAATCTGGATCCTCTGCACAATGCCATAGCCGAGGTTAAAGAAAAAATTGAGACGCTTGAAAATTTTATGAACAATTTGCCATCTTCTGATGCTTTGAATGCAATAACTCGGAGTGTAGCAAACATTAAGCTGCAACTCGAAACATATGAAGATTTTGGAAAAATTCAAAGTACCATAACCCATCTTGAAGGTACAATAGCAGCAGTGCAAAATGATTTGGCAAATGTACAAGAAACTCGCCTGCCTGGGATTGTAGATACACTTGTCAGTGTCCAGCAACAAATCACAAAGCTTGAAAACCTCAACACTGAATCTGAACTATCTCATTTTCATCACTTGATCGATGATATCCAAACAAAGCTTGAAATTTTACAACAATCCACACCCACTCAGGCAGATATAGCCCTGCTCCAAAATGCTATGCAAAATGTGGCTGATGCATCTGAATTAAATAATGTGAAATTGGCACTTGAATCTTTGCAAAATACAGTATCAAATCTTCCTACATCACAGGAACTTAAAAATATTAAGAGAGCAGTGAATAGGATATTGAAATCAGAAGATATCAAGAATATCCAAGCAGAGATCAAACAACTCACTCAGACAGTGGCCACTCTTCCAACCAATCAACATATTAATGAACTGCATGCCCTATTTGAGGATATCAGAAGACAGGTCCATGATCTTACTGCTCAAAATTCAAAATTGGCAGTTGTTGAAAATTTGCAACAAATTGTAGCTAATATCAAGCAACAGCTAGGGACCATGGAATCCAATCAAGCAAATGCTCTGTCTGTTTTTGCCACCCAGCTTCAAGAGATTGTGCAACAATACAAGAAACTTGTTGTGGACATAAAAATCAAGCCAGGCCATGATGATGTTGTTAGGACCATCAATGAGCATCTTGAATCTGTAACAAGCAGATTGCTTACAGCAGAAAAAGAAATAACAGGCATAATCGAGAATCCAAAACATACAGTAATTCTTGAATTGTACAGCATCCCCAACAAAGAATATGATTCACCATTTACACCAGGTGGCAAAATATATATGCTGTCCCCTGCACAATTTTATTACCAGTTTTTTGTTGGGGGCACACTGAGACCAATCAAGATCAAATATTGGCTTCAACCACAGGCACACCACTACCCTACCTTATCAATAACAAATGCTGATAACAAACCGAAAATCACCAGTGTAGAGTTAGAGGATTTTACAGACCCCAATACATTAGAAACAGCCTATGCTGAAGATGATGGATCTCTGGAATTTAAAATACAAATAGGGGACAAATTATATTTAGAAAATCCTGCAGTATCAGCTGCTGAACACCCTATAGTTGCAATATTCCTGTTTACATATTATGTCTAGTTGTTGATGAATTACACAGACAAGCCAGACATAATTTTAAGAGACTCCCAGTAGTCACAAAGGGCATAGATGATTTATGGCAGAGCGACTTGATTGAAATGGCAACTGGACAGTTGAAAAACCTAGACAAAATCAACAAGGGCTACAAGTATCTACTCACTGTCATAGATACATTTTCAAAATTTGCCTGGGCTGTGCCACTCAAATCCAAGACTGGAACATGTGTTACAGAAGCCCTCAGGACAATCATCAATCATTCAGGAAGATCACCGCGCTATTTGCAAACAGATAATGGCAAAGAATTTTATAATTCAGTGTTTCAACAATTTATTAAAAGCCAGGCAATAAAACATTACTCGAGTTACAGTGACCTCAAAGCCTCAATTGTAGAGAGATTCAACAGAACCTTAAAAAATCTTATGTATAAACAATTTACACTGCAGGGTAATTATAAATGGCTTACAATCCTTCCAGAACTTCTACATAAATATAACAACTCGGTCCATTCAACAATCAACATGAAACCCTCTGAAGTAACTTCATCTGATGAGCAAAAATTGATCAGGACTGTTTATTATCCTAGATACCAGCCAACAACAAGAAGGGGCAAATACAGGGTGGGTGATCAAGTAAGAATCAGCAAATATAAGCACTTATTCAAAAGAGGCTTTACAAGAAACTGGAGCACCGAATTATTTACAGTAGTTCAAGTTAAACCTGGGACCCTTAACACATATATAATAAAAGATCACCGAGGAGAAATTCTCAAAGGCAGGTTCTATGAACAAGAGCTCAGCAAAACTAAACAGCCTGACACATATCTCATAGAAAAAATTATCCGCAGAAAAGGCAACAAGTTACTTGTCAAATGGCTGGGTCATCCAGAAAACAGCTGGATCGATGCAGACAAAATTATAATATGAGCACCTGGGATGTTATAAAAAGGCTGCCAGAACCTGAACAACAGAATAAGAGAAATGGCAACTTGCTGCCTGATAATATTAGGTGTCTTATTGTTGGGCCATCTGCTTGTGGTAAAACTACACTAATGGTTGATAATTTTTTATTGGCACCCAACTGGTTAGACTGGAAAAACAGGCACTTGTATGTTTTCTCTAAGAGCTTGGAACAATTAAAATATCAGCAGCTGATGAAGCTATATGATGGATTGGATATTGCCACTTTTGAATCAGATGTTAAGCCACTTCAGGAATGTCTCGATAATTCTGTTGTTGTGTTTGATGACGTTATACTGGATAATCAAAACAAGGTTAGAAATTTCTTTACACAGGGGCGGCACAAAAACATTGATTGCTTCTACCTGGCACAGACTTTTTCAAAAATACCGAAGCAGCTGATCCGAGACAACAGCAATTTTATATGTGTGTTTCATCAAGATCATACCAACCTCAAACACATACATGATGAATATGTAGGTGGGGACTTGAGCTACAATGATTTTTCCAAGTTTTGCAGTAGGTGCTGGAACCAGGACAGTTATGGGTTTGTCACAATTGATATGACAAGAACACCCAGTAGCGGCAAATACAGAAATAAAATCAACGATTTTCTAGACGTTGAAACATATATAAATAACCATGAAACGACCAGTCATTGATGATCTTAAGTTAAGAGATTATCTTGTAAAAAGATTTAAGGGATGGAAATCAGAGAACCGAGGAATTTATGAAAAACACAAACAAACAGAACAGCCTGTAATTGATGCTATTAATAATTTAGGTAAGAATATCAAAACTGTTACAGAGCAAAATCAAGATTTGATCACAGAGCTCGTACCTGTAGCTGCAAGGAACATATTAGATTATCCATTCACCCCACTTTCCAGTATTCATACACCTAGTCCTATTGCTCCTAGAAGAATTGAAGCTACTCAGGATCCTATTGAATTGGGTCTTCTTGCTCAAAAATATTTAACCACACCTAAAGACAATAAAGATGAGGTCTTTGGCTTATATGCCGACACAGAGCTTGATGGGAGCATCATTCATAGAATTGGCAATTTCAGAGTAACATTTATGGGAGATGATATAATTGTTTATTCAGAATCTCGTCTCGGAGAAAAAGGTGGTTTTGTTAAGTACCCCGGAACACCTGGGTTGTGGGAACTGATGACTAGGAAAAGGCCTGGCAGCTATACAGATCAAGATTATGAGGATTACAAAGAAATATTAATAAAATCAGATGCTCTATACCAGAACAATGATCCCACACAAAAAAGAGTCAAGTCGAGCAGTGGAGCAAAATACAATAATTTAATCAAGCCCATATGGTCACAGATCAAGACAGGTAGTGGAATCAAACAATACAACACCCTGCCTAAAGAATTTGTCTGGGTTGATGATGTCAGGAAACTTGTAGATAGGTTGCTGGTGATAGCTGGGGAGGAAAATGCTGGGAACCACAATTTTTACAATGAAAAGGTTGGAATTATGGACATGATAAGCACAAAATTGTCTAATTTTATAGTGAATGACCCTAAGGGGATTGGATATCTCATAAAAATTATTAATACTCTACCCCCTAAATTTTGGAATATTTCTGAGGGTCGGGGCTTGGTTAATGACATTATAAACAAGTTGCCATTTGAACTACACATTCCAGGCTATCAGTATTGTGGTCCCGGTACAAAATTGGATCATAGATTAAACAGAGGTGATCCTGGTGTAAATCCCCTAGATGCTGCTTGTAGAGACCATGACATAGCATACAACACACATTCTGATCTTGACAAGAGACATGTTGCAGACAAGAAATTAGAAGAGGCTGCATTTGGTAGATTTGTAAGCAAAGATGCTTCTTTAAGTGAGAGAATATCAGCATTGGGAACCACCATAGCTATGAGCACCAAACAAAAACTGGGGTGGGGGTTGTAAATAATAAACCTACAATGAAGGCCAAGGGTGTTATGTATCAGATACCTTATGCAGGTCTCAAATCTCTTAAAACTATTGACAGTCTTTTGACCAAAAAGCAGCGCAAGAAAAAAAGCTCTTGTATTGCAAAGGGACATGGTATGAAATTGTTGCTTAGTACCCCCCAATTAAAAAAATTACAGCAATCTAGAAAAAAATTGCATACAGGGGGTTTCATATTTACTATCCCTGCCATCTTAGCTGCTCTCGGGGCTGTTGGGAGCTTGGCTGGGGGATCAGCTGCCATAGCAAAAACAGTAATAGATGCCAAGAAAAATAGGGCAGAATTAGATGAGCAGAGGCGCCATAACCTGGCCATGGAGAAAAAGGGCAAAGGTGTTAAGAGAGCCATGAATAAGTTTAAAAAAAACAAGAGCCGCTTACAAACCAAGATATTGAAGCTTTAATCAAGCCACTGGGCATCAAACATTTTAGGGGTGTGTACATGTCTGATTCTTTACCAGAGCAACCACTCAACAAAGAGTGTGGCATTGTTAATTTGGATGAGTACAAAAATCAGGGCACTCACTGGATCTGTTATCTTAAATATTTAAAAAATGAGGCATTTGTGTTTGATTCATTTGGAGGTGTTCCACCTGAAAATTTAATAAAATATCTAAAATCACCTAATCTTTATTACAATAATGCCCGTGTTCAGAACTTCAAAGATGTTAATTGCGGACATTTGTGTTTATCTGTTCTTAGATATATGTCTCAAATAAATAAACCATCAATTGAAAATTTTCAAAAGGCCTTGTGGTATCTGAAACATCATGGGGGTATTCCATCTCACCAGCCAAAATTCAATATTGAAACTCAAATTACATGATGACATAGTGTATCCCAAAACAATAGCTCTCAGAGCATTTTACGGCATGTACCTGATACCTAATATTACACACCACAACAATACAATTGCAGTTGGTGATCAAAAAATTGTCATCACTCCGGGGCAATATAATCTGTCCACTTTAAATGCTCAATTACCCAGAGGTATAGTTTTAACTCAAAATTCTGTCACTCACAGAGTAGAGATTGTGTCTGCTACAGAGACAGTAGATCTGGGTACTATAGGAGAGCTGTTAGGTTTTGAGAACAACACAAAACTTGAAGCAGCCATCAAACACACTGCTATGAATATACCCAAATTCTTAGCCATAGAGACTCTGAATATTCACTGTAATGTGGCGGAGGGTATGATCACCAAATCAAATGGCATAGGCACTCACAAACAAACTGGCATCATTGCAACATTCAAACCTAATTCCGAATTCATGGAGCCAATCATCTACAATCCATCCCCAACATTATATTTTCCTGTGTGTCATAATAGAATAGATTACATTGAATTGATGGTCACTAATGAAAAAGAAGAATTAGTTGATTTTGCTGGAGCCACAACAACTGCTATCATAGAGATTAATATTTAAATAAAAATACATACAATGGAAAATATTGAGAGTTATGAGCTACAATCATTCCCCCCAAACAGGAGGACATTTGCAAATTTAAATCAACCCAACACGGAAATTGAGGTTGATCTTGATGTAGGGGATGGATTTATACACCCTCACAGAGCAGATCTATACATCAAATTTGATGTTGTAAAGCTCGATGGAACAGATTATCCGGCAAATTCAAATATAAGACTTGTAGACAATTTTGTACCGCATCTGTTCTCTGAAATTGAGATCAGAAAGCATGGCGTTGTTATAAACAGAATAGATTATCCCGGCATTACCTCCACAGCTTTGGCCACTCTAAAATTATCCAAAACCGAGGCTTCATACTACAAAATAGGGGGATTTGAGGCTGGTGATAAAATATTATCCAAGAGCCACACTGTACTGTTCCCCATGCGCCTGTTGCCAGGATTCTTCTCGGATTACAAAGAAATTATGTGGAAAGGCGGGTTAAGAATTACATTTAGAAGAGCTGCAAATGATAATAATGCATTGATGAGGTACAGCACATTAAACCCTACAGGGGAAGCTTTGCCTAATACCTTACCTGATGCAGGAAAATGCATTATTCAGACTATGGAGTTAAGAATCCCAGTTGTTGAATATGAGGCCAGTTACGCTCTTAAACACAAAGCAGATATAGTAAAAAATCCACAATTTCCTCTGCAATTTTATACATATCAATGTGTACAGAAGCCCGCATCTGGCACATATTATGAATTTGATGCCACAAATTCATTCTCCAGTATTCAATACGACATGCCTGATTTCGTGGTGGTACTGTTTCAGACCGGAAGACACAATAATCAGGAAAAAAATTCAAGTAGATTTGATAACTGCAACATCAAGAACATATATCTTAAAAATGGCAGAAATGAGGTATTTCCTAGAGAAAATTATAATTTAGACATGTCCAAGGATGATTTTCTTAAATTATATGAAGCTTTTTCGGCATTCAAAAGGGTTACTACTGGCAATACTGACCTGTACTACACACCAGATGAATTCAAAACACAGAGACCCATGTTTGTAATTAACACTTCAAAAAGGAAACAAGTTGTGGTTAATGACAGGACAAACATTAAAATTATCTGTGAATTTCACGAGGCTTTACCTGAAGACACAATATGCAGTGTTATTCTTATAGGTGAAAAATCATATGTTTATGATGTGAGAAATGAGAGAGTTACAGAGCAGTTCTAGAAGCACGATTCAGGGCTTCCCCCATGGCTTCCCCCATGCCTCGTAATCAAGAGGTCCCGGGTTCGATACCCAGTAGAGGCACAAGTAGTTTGGATCCCACTTTAAAACTGTAGGGCCAGTCCCGATTAGCCTTACTGTGCATAAAATAGACTTAAAACAGCAACTCGAACTAGAAACACGATTTAAACACAGAAACCCTTTGGATATAAAACAATACTTTACCGTCAGTTACCTACCCATTTTATACCACCTCTGTTCGTAGCAGATACCTATCCAAAATACAAAAGAAATACAGAAATATTGCAATAATTATTCTATAAGTTACAGACTTATGTACAACAAGACCAAGCCTAAATGCAATTCAGTTTGCAATGACAATATCCAGAAGACAATTCCTCAATATGATGGATGGTCCCTGAAAGAGTACATAGTATAGATAAGAATTTCTCTTTGAGTTCCATGACAAATGACATGTAATTTCCCTCGGAAAAGGCACAATAGAGGTAATACCAACAGATATAATCTAATGACGATGAATAGCTCTGAAAAGACGCAGTATAGATTATATCTGTTGGCATACAACCCCCGGCCATGCATAATTTATTGTTGGCCGAAACATGGAACTGATCAAAAAGATTAGAAAAAGCATGCAATGTTTACTTGACCTCCATTCTAATGTATTGATCAGGCAGTTTCGGCCGTATTGTTGAGCTCCTACATAACAAAACTCTGGTGATTCTTAAAAGAGAATAGAGAATTTTTTATCTGGGAGCTATCAACAGAGCAAAATCTCACGTATGGAATACCACATCTCTCAGGACTCGAACCCAAAGCCCCTTGTTTACAAAACAACAATATTAACATTTTGCCATCAGATTTTATGAGGACTCAAACCCGAACCTTTTTGATTACAAGGCAATACACCACACTCCACTCGGTCTCAGAACCCAATAGATATCAATTCAAGATTCCTGGGATTTTGACAAAATAAGCTTAATTTCTGGTATGGTCAAAAATTGACAAATTTATGAACAAAAATCTGGCTGATGCAACTTTTGTAAGTATGTGCAAATCAATCTGAAGAGCTCGTACTTTCTGAATGGCGTTTTTACAAAAATCTTGGATTAGGCAAGAGTTCCACACTTGCTCAAAAAGCTCATATGGACATGTTGAGCCTGTTTTAAGTGTAGCAAAGCTGCTTGAGGGGGGCTCGTACTTTCCGGTCCTGTCCGTACCGTAAAACCCACTACTGATGGAGTGTCAGGAGTTGGAACACTTGTTTCTTACAAGTTGATACACTGATTTCTTACTAGCTGGCAATCTTGCCCGCGTTCTTAAAGCACGCAAGGGGTGCCGTGAGTTTCACATGAATTCCGTCAGTGTTGCGAACCCCCTGTTCCCAGCGTGAAATCTTCACAGGAATGGGGAATTTTGGAGCGAGGAAAGGGAAAAGAGGTTGTTTATGATAGGAAATTTCTCCCTCTGGGCCAAGCACACCACTTGCAGACAATTAGGAGAAGAGGGACAGGCCCCTGATCTCTTCAAATGACAAGAGTAGATGCGGGGCTGAGGGGAGGTTGGGGAGTTTGCTGGCTGTTCGTTTATGGTTTATTCTTATGACCGCACCTAAAAATAACAGAACTGACAAAGGATTATGCCAGCTGCAGTGGCGTGCGGTGTTAAATCAGACAGGGGAACAGGTGACCTCCACTTGCCCCCTCCCCTCCCATACCCGTCGTAATATAATACAGTAGACCAAGTAAAATTCAACCCTTATTGAAATGAACTAAAACTAAATACAGGGGTGCCCCCACCCAAGGCCAATGGCGCATCCCCTCCAAATCATATAATTTGTGCCCTTAAACCATATCGTAATCCCCACAACGCATTAAATTACGACAGCGTGTCTACTGAAAGTAACTTCTTTCTTAGCTTTAATGAACACTATACTTGATCTGCCCCTCCTCCCTAAACAGGGGGCCCATCACTCAAGACCACCCCTAAAATCGTTCATCATAATCGAGAATATATTGTCTTGTAATGCAGCTATAGTATATAAACTTCATTGTGATTCAAACGTCCTCAATGCAATGATGGCATTCAGATAGCCGAGTTTTTTCATGACTTCCGCTAGATTTGTAGAAATTGTGACAAAACCCGAACTGTTCCCAACTCCCTTCTCGTGAACAAACAAGGACAACAATAATTTGCCACTGGAAGAGTATCCAGTTAATCATTTTACAGAGTTGTAGTAACTTTTTATAAAATGCCTTGTGTACGATTTCGTTTTTGTTTTTCATTCAGTTAGGGTAGGTCTTGGTTTGCTGTCTTTTCTGTAAAGTTCAATGAACTAAAGGCTTTCGTCTTCAGCCTGTCGATCATACAACATTCTCAACCGTACGCTCGCAACATTCGCTTTCTTGTCCTGCCTCTGCGTGCGCCTGGTCTTGGGGCTGTTGGAACAGGTGGATGCGAGCTGTTCCCTCGGAAGCTATTTTGCAGCATTTAGCCAAGGCATTTAGCAGACGATTAACTGTAGAAGATTTTTCCAGTTCGTTATGAATGTCGGACGCAATTTTGCAATGAGATTAGGAAACTATAGACTTACTACACTCAAAACTATCACTACGACGCAATTAAACTTTAGCACATAGCAAAAACTCGAAGGAAAACGAATTTGCTGTCTCTCGTAGGGAACAGCTAGAGAGTTCAGCTTCCCTGGTGGGAAGTGGGACCATGGGGATCGTTTACCTTCGCGCGTGGTCGGAAATACTCGGCGTCAGGCACTAGAGGGTGGAACGACGAGGGTGGGTGAAGTAAACAAACGTCCAGTCACGGTGAAAGTTTTCTTCGGCGTGTTGATTTCGGGAGAAAGAAGTGTTCTTCTTATGTTAATATAGATAATTAAAATAGCTTCAATGGGCGATAAGTAGGAGGGAACAGCCTGTTCCCTCTGTTCCATGGAGGGACCGCCACTAGCCAGCTGCCAGGTACTCTTGTTCTGTACTTCAAGTAGAATCGTATTGGGTTCATTTCCTTGGTGCACGGAACTTTTTTTCTTTCAAGGCAAGTCGCTGTTAGTGTGAGGAGTGAGTGCGTGGATTATATTTTTTTGAATGATAGGTGCTGTGTTGTGTAGTGAACTAAATGAATGACATAATTAACAAGCAATTTACTCGGTTTACGTATGATTCATTGATTTGCTTTGTGTGGTACTTTTGGCTAATTTGTGATGGGGATGAGTGATGATGCGAGGAAATTGATGAATGGACACTCGCAAACATCTATGCCCAGGCTTTCATTCGATCCCGGAACCTCTGGCGTCGTAGCGCGATGTGCTAACCACTCCGCCACGGGGGCCGGTGGCTTACGTATGGCCTTCAAATCCGCTGTTCAATTTTCATTTTAGCCCACTTTGTGCACAGAGAGAGGACTGGACCTAAAGTTTAATGTGGGACCCCAACCACTATGTGCCTCCACCGTTTATTGAATTCGGGACCACTTTGCTTCAAGGCGATGACGTTGCCACTACGCCAACGAGGAGTCCCTAAGCTACAACCCGTGAAGATATGTAGGTCTCAGGCACTCCAAAGAAATATACAAGGTAAGAAGTTTGTTATATATTTTACGAGGGCCACTATTTATATTTTGAGCCTTGGCAACACTGATTGAAGTTAGGCGCGATTTGACGTTTGCACGGAATCGTCTGGCATTATTGACCATAACGTACTTCAAATGTTTTGTCAATAGCTTGATTTGTGTTGTTTATGTTGCCTTTGAGATTGCGCGACAACAATAAAATGGAATTAACTCGTGAACATTTTCGTGCGATGATTTTTTATGATTTTCGACGTGGATTATCAAGACAAGAGTGCATCGATCAACTTACTTCCACATTTGGCGATGAAGCCCCATCCTTTGCCACTGTGAAACGCTGGTATAACGAATTTAATCGTGGCCGCCATTTGCTCACCGACGAGATTCGCGAAGGTCGTCCAAAGTCAGTTGTTGTTCTAGAAAATATTGATGCTGTGCAAAACCTAATACTGCAAGATCGTCATGTGACATACTGTGAGATTGAGGCAACCATAGGCATTAGTTCCACCAGCATATATAAAATGTTACATGATCATTTAGCTGTGAGAAAGGTATGTTCTCGTTGGATCCCACACAATTTGACAAAAACTGAAAAAGACGCTCGCGTCAATTGGTGCAAACAAATGCTCAATAAATACAATCGTGGTGCTTCAAAAGACGTATTTAAGATTGTAACAGGTGACGAATCATGGCTATATGCATATGAGCCGGAACGTAAACAGCAGTCGACTGTATGGGTGTTTCAAGATGAACCCAATCCAACAAAAGTTGTTTCCGCTGGAAGCACATCGAAACAAATGGTCGCCTGTTTTTTCGGGAAAACTGGTCATGTGGCAACTGTGCCTTTAGAGGAACGTAGAACGGTCAACTCTGAATGGTACACAACAATTTATTTGCCGGAGGTCTTCGGTCAAATACGGAAAACAAACAAACGCCGTCGGATCATTCATCATCAAGACAATGCCAGCTGTCGCACATCTCGTCTAACAACCGACTTTATGAACTGTCAAAAAATCGAATTGATGGGTCATCTGCCATACAGTCCTGATTTGGCACCCAATGACTTCTTCTTGTTCCCAAATGTCAAGAATAAATTGCATGGACAACGATTTTCGTCGGCGGAAGACGCCGTTGATGCGTCCAAAAACCATATTATGGAGGTGTCTCAAGAAGATTGGAAAAACTGCTTTGACAAATGGTTCGAACGAATGCAAAAGTGAATACTTCGAAAAACAATAAAGAAGTTTTCAATGCCAAATTCCTGTTTTTTCATTGTTAGGCTCAAAATATAAATAGTGACCCTCGAATTCTCGCGTCAAGGCCTACATAAATATTTCACAATATTTCAAAATTCCGAGAAATCAACAAGAACCCTCCCCCTCCACACGATCAAACTTTTTGTCCATTATTATGATATAGTGAGATAGCCCAGATTTTGTACCCAGTATACGCCACTGATAGGTACAGTTAGATGAACACATTCATTTAAGTAACAAATAGTTTTCTGTTGTGGAAATCGATTTTGGCAACAAGGAATTTATCAAAGTGGATCATCATATCCCGTAATTCATCTCTTCTTCACAGATTACCTGGGCTTCAAGGGATGACTCTTTCAAACTCAAATGTCAACTTCTCTTCTACACAATAGACCCTGGAAACTTAGTTTTTGCAGACCAACGAGTCTCTGGCGCCTGAAACCTCAGTCAAAAAAGTCATTTGTGGGGTTTGTTTGTGTTTGAGTTCGTTTATGAGTCCACTTTATGTACAGAAAAGCTAATCGGGACTGAACTTACAGTTTAAAGTGGGATCCGAACCACTACGTGCCTCCACAGGGTATTGAACACGCAACATTATCACTAAAACAACGAGGAGGCTCCGTTTGTAGGTTTTGCTTTGTGTGCCTATGTGTGTTTGTGTTCGCCCCTTCATCACTAATATCTAATCATCATTCAACTTCTCGTTGTCATTAGCTACAACTAACAGTAAAGTGACTTAAAATAAAACAATCAGTCGAATCAGCCACAGCATACTCTTCCACAATTAGTTCTTAGCACTTCGAAAGCTGAGTTAGTGGTTTCAATTCCACAGTGTTTCATTTTTGGATCATGGCAGCTAACTCCGTGAACAATGACACTGTTTTCCGTAACTTTCAAATAGTTTTGTCTGTAAGTGGAAGATATAATTTAATCCTCAGGCAATACATGTCTTAAATGGACGCACCTTATGTATTGATAAAACGACACGTTTGGTGTAAGCTCTTCAAAGGCATAACGCTGTCACCTTGAAATTAAAGGGTCCTTGTAGTGTTGCCCACGAGACGAGACTTTGGCCTGTCTCGTCTCGTGGAAATGCTGTGAAATGCTGTCTCGTCTCGAATTTTTAAAAGCCTGTCCCGTCTCGTCCCGTGGGCAACACTAGTCCTTGGTTCGACCCTCCCCCCCCCCCCCCCCCGGTGGAAGAATACTACATAAACACAGTCAAAAAAGTTTTGCATCAAAACGGAAAATGACAAAAGATATATGAAGCACAAGGTTTATTGACAATGACAGTGGGAATACAAAAGAAAAGGTGAATGAAAAGGGAACAAAAAACGTACAATTTTCTCAGAAATGTGTTTAAAAAGAAAATAGCGCAATTCATGATGGAGGTGAAAAAATAGAGAACTGTCACAAGAAGACTGTTCGCCATAGCGGATCCACCAGAAACATTGTCTACCACCTGGTGTGTCCTCCCCTGGCTGCAAGAAGGTCTTGAACAAGCTATGGCATACTGAGGATGAGACGATCAAGGTGATCTTCCGGTAAGCGATCCCATTCGTCATGTGCCGCAAGAAGAACTTCACGAAGATTGGTAGGAGCATGGCCGTATTTAGAGGGGGGGTTTCTAGGGTTCAAACCCCCCCCGAAACTTCTGACATGTTGGATTAATGGAAGTTCAGAAACCAAAATCTGTAACAAATTTTCAATTTTTTTGCCGAAGCATCACAAAAATACAAGGCTACAATGTTGAAACGATGGAGCTAGAATTTTCATACATTTGGAATTCTGAAACTTGAGTGAAACAGGATTTTTTCTCAGAATCGTAGCCTTCCCGCGACCCCTCCATTATCACTTCTGCTGTCATCTTTCCAGTGTTGCTCCTGCGTCACAAGGAATATAGACTGAGGATTCCATTATGATTGTCCCAAAATTCCCTTTCCAGCTTTTAAATTCCCTGTCCGATAAAGTCGAAAATCCCCCTTGATAGGAGTCCAAACCTAAGATCTCCAGTTTTGTAGCGCGTTACGTTCGCGATTGAGGTTACAATCCATGCACCAGGCTAAGTTTTTAAAAAGAATAACTGGTTCCACACTTTTCAAAATTCCAAAAATTTAATTTTAAAGTCAAACAACAAAAACTTTATGACTAAAATTTCCATCCAACTTTTAAAGCTTTTCTCTTGAAGGTATCTAAAGTTTAATGACGAAGTATAATAATTGAGCATTTCAGTACACACTGTATGAAACGTAAAAAAAAAAAAAAAAAAAAAAAGAAACTTGTGCTGGTTATTCACTCATCTGCTGGATTGAGTTAGCCCCCTTAAGGATATAACAATAATATAATAATTATTATTATTAGTATTATTATTATGGAATAAAATTGTTTTATTATTATGAAATTCTAATTATTATTGTACAATTATTGTTATTATTTCTATTATTCAAATTTCTGGCGACGCCCATGGGAACAATTATGAATGAACCCCCCCCCCCCCCGAATTTTTTTCCTGCCTACGGTCATGGGTGGGAGCCAAGACAATGCAATGCAATGGCATTTTTTAGCATTGCCCATGCATGTTCGATGCAATTCATGTCGGGAGTTTGCGCTGGCCAGAGCATGCGACGGATATTCGCCGCCTACAGATAATCGTGCACCACCTGTGCGCGGTGTGGACGGGCATTGTCATCCACCAAGACAAATTAGTCACCAATTTCCTGATGAAATGGTTCAACAGTCGTCTGGCGAATGTCCTTGACATAACAAACAGCTGTTTGTGTCCCTCTAATTGGAATTAGGGGCGTTCGACGTCCGAGCATGATCCCTGCCCACACCATGATTATTCAGGCCTCCCCGATGGCGCAGTGGTAGCGTCGTTGCCTTGTAATCAAGGGGCCCCGGGTTCGATACCCGGTGGAGGCACATAGTGGTTCGGATCCCACTTTAAAACTGTAGGTCCAGTTCCGATTAGTCTTACTGTGCATAAAGTGGACTTAAAACACCAACTCGTTACAACTCGTCACACCATGATTCCTCCTCCTTGGCATGGATGGATCCCGTGGACACCACGAAGCCCCTCCTGCAGTCCGGGGCCTCGCCACACCCGTCCTCTTCGTGAATCTGGCCTTAGACAGAGCCTACATTCTTCGGTGAAGAGCACATGAGCCCATTGATCGGGTCCCCAATTTCGATGTGCACGGGCCCAATGCACACGGTCGCGCCGATGTCGTGGCAATGGGTACTGGCGCCGGAGAGGTCTTCTGGAACGTAAACCACTTTCTCGGAGTCTTTGTCGGAGTCGGAGTTTGGTTTCACACACGCACACCAGAGGCTGCCTGGAAGCATGGCCGTATTTAGAGGGGGGGTTTCTAGGGTTCAAACCCCCCCCGAAACTTCTGACATTTTGGATTAATGGAAGTTCAGAAACCAAAATCTGTAACAAATTTTCAATTTTTTTTCGAATCATCACAAAAATACATGAAGAAAATGTTGAAACGATCGAGCTAGAATTTTCATACATTTGGAATTCTGAAACTTGAGTGAAACAGGATTTATTCTCAGAATCGTAGCCCACCCGCGACCCCACCGTTATCACTTCTGTTGTCATCTTTCCAGTGTTGCTCCTGCGTCACAAGGAATATGGACTGAAGATTCCCTTATGATTGTCCCAAAATTCCCTTTCCAGCTTTTAAATTCCCTGTCCGATAAAGTCGAAAATCCTCCTTGATAGGAGTTCAAACCTAGGATCTCCAGTTTTGTAGCGCATTACGTTCGCGATTGAGGTTACAATCCATTTCTAACGGTGGAAGCGGCCCCGGCGCCCACCCAGCGTCGAATAACATGGGTACCTGGGGGAAACCCTGGGGGGTAAAGGCGGTCAGGGGCGTGATGTTGATCACATCGCCCCCACTCACGACCGGATCAAGAAAGTGTGGGGCGTTACCCCCACATCCCCTATACGCCTTCATGGCGTGGTGCTATGCAC